>NC_056747.1:907933012-908098012 GCF_019279795.1 Protopterus annectens | reverse complement strand
TTTATTGCCATTCATTCTCATAAAATGCTTTTGACCAAATAACATCAGCTCATGGTACTAAAACATTCAGATAGGAATCAATAAATTAAAGATCATCTTAGGACAGAGTAGCTGTTTTATAGCAAAGATAAATGCAGTCTGTATCGACAGATCTTTGTGCACCTGGGTGTGCCAACAGGGGAGACTATATGGTGTACTTTTCCATCAAACAGCCTAAATTAATTGACATCTGCACTAGATGAGACTTGCATTCAGTTGGGTGAACTCAAAAGGCATAGAATGTCTTTGTCCCAACACTCAGTATTTTCGTATGCTTTTACTTATTTGCATGACTGCCCAAGTGGCATCAATGTTTGATTATTATCAGATGACAAGATCTAAACTTTAGCAGAACTCTACAAAGTAATTTTTTACAATGCCATGGGCAACATTTTACAGTGAAACGATTCTCAATAACACCACTCTGGATTTTTAGAATATGTGTAGCAAATCCAATGAGATTTTAAATTCTACTGCTTTTCGATTTTTAAGCTTGTACATTTTTTTATGTAATGTTATTGACTACAGCATTACAGAAAACTCTTTGCAATCCTGTGTATACTTGTTTTTCTAACATTATAGTTTTAGAAGATTTTTGGTGTCACTGAAAAGGAAGCCCATATATTCACATCAGTGTAAAGTATGATTTTTTTTTTTCCTTGTCCGCAGTTGTTTTCATTCACAGGACCCTTCCATGTGCATATATATCCATTTACAGTAAATAGTTAGTCTTTGTAATTCATGGACATTGGTTTGATTAGCCATAATTCTTGATAAGATGACAGGAAAGCATTACTTTCCATATATGATGTTTACAATAATGGTAACCATCAATCTGCTGAAATGAAAACAAAAACATAAGGATAGCATCTTTTGTGAGCCTTGCATCTTCCATACCAACCCCAAACGTGTCTTGTAATGAAAATACTTAGGCAAGCGGGGATAGTGCTACTAAAGCAGACAGTTAGGAGATACCCACGGATCCTTCCGGTACAAGCTATTTAATCTAACCTGGGAAGTTAGGCACCTACGGATCCTTCCGGTACAAGCTGTTTAATCTAACCTGGGATGGTAAGTATCTACAAATCCTTCGTGTACAGCTATTTAATCTAACCTGGGATGGTAAGTATCTACAAATCCTTCATGTACAGCTATTTAATCTAACCTGGGATGGTAAGTATCTACAAATCCTTCATGTACAGCTATTTAATCTAACCTGGGATGGTAAGTATCTACAAATCCTTCATGTACAGCTATTTAATCTAACCTGGGATGGTAAGTATCTACAAATCCTTCATGTACAGCTATTTAATCTAACCTGGGATGGTAAGTATCTACAAATCCTTCGTGTACAGCTATTTAATCTAACCTGGGATGGTAAGTATCTACAAATCCTTCATGTACAGCTATTTAATCTAACCTGGGATGGTAAGTATCTACAAATCCTTAGTGTACAGCTATTTAATCTAACCTGGGATGGTAAGTATCTACAAATCCTTCGTGTACAGCTATTTAATCTAACCTGGGATGGTAAGTATCTACAAATCCTTCGTGTACAGCTATTTAATCTAACCTGGGATGGTAAGTATCTACAAATCCTTCATGTACAGCTATTTAATCTAACCTGGGATGGTAAGTATCTACAAATCCTTCGTGTACAGCTATTTAATCTAACCTGGGATGGTAAGTATCTACAAATCCTTCATGTACAGCTATTTAATCTAACCTGGGATGGTAAGTATCTACAAATCCTTCATGTACAGCTATTTAATCTAACCTGGGAAGTTAGGCACCTACAAATCCTTCTGGTAAAGCTATTTAATCTAACCTGGGAAGTTAGGCACCTACAAATCCTTCTGGTAAAGCTATTTAATCTAACCTGGGAAGTTAGGCACCTACAAATCCTTCTGGTAAAGCTATTTAATCTAACCTGGGAAGTTAGGCACCTACAGGTCCTTCTGGTACAGCTATTTAATCTAAGCTGGGAAGTTAGGCACCTATGGATCCTTTTGGTACAACTATTTAATGTAATCTGGGAAGTTAGGTACCTACGGATCCTTCTGGTACAACTATTTAATCTAATCTGGGAAGTTAGGCACCTACGGATCTTTCTGGTACAACTATTTAATCTAACCTGGAAAGTTAGGCACCTACGGATCCTTCTGGTAAAGCTATTTAAACTAACCTGGGAAGTTAGGCACCTATGGATCCTTCTGGTGCAGCTATTTAATCTAACCTGGGATGTTAGGCACCTACAGATCCTTCAGGTTCAGCTATTTAATTTAACCTGGGAAGTTAGGCACCTACAGATCCTTCTAGTACAGCTATTTAATCTAACCTGGGAAGTTAGGCACCTATGGATCCTTCTGATACAACTATTTAATCTAACCTGGGAAGTTAGGCACCTATGGATGCTTCTGGTCCTTCAGGTTCAGCTATTTAATTTAACCTGGGAAGTTAGGCACCTACAGATCCTTCTAGTACAGCTATTTAATCTAACCTGGGAAGTTAGGCACCTATGGATCCTTCTAATACAGCTATTTAATGTAACCTGGGATTTTAGGGATCTTAGGGGGTTGGGGGGGGGTCAATGCACCCACCAGAAATGTTTTGAGTCTGAGTTTTCTAGGTTTCTTTGTTTAGGCTTTGTATTTATGCAATCATAAAAGAATGATAGATTTGTTTCTTTATGATCCTATAGTGTGTATATGGTACTTGTGGTATTACTGTGCATGATTGGGTTGGTTTTGACAGGACTGCAAAATAAAACTGTTAAGATTCTTTTTGATATCTAATATGTTTTGGTAATGTGCCAGTGTTTTGGTTGTTCAATGTTTTTTATTTATTTATTTATTTTGCTATAATTAGTCAGCTTTTGATGTTTAGTAATAGAATCATTACATCTTCTTAGACTGAATGCTGTCTGAATAAAAATAGCATGTTGAAAAGAACACAAGAAAATAACTTTATTCATAACATATACAGTAATGTTAAGCTCCTTAATTTTATTTTATCCAGTATTGCACCAAACCAAACATTCTAAATATAAATGACAAAATCTTGCTTTATATGTCTAAGGCTATCTGGTGACATTTAAAATTCGCAAAGGTGTTGGTTTGATGTGTTGTGAGATTGCATGAACCCTATAATGGAATTAATGGAATTCTTTGCAGTCTATGATTGTAAATTGTTATACCACCCTTGAATAATGGGCTTCCAGATCTTGTTTCCTGTTTTGTTAAATGGGTAACCCCAGTCAGCGAACACAAGTGCCTCTTTTCAAGGATGTCCTGGGAACACTGCCTGTTTAGTTGACTTTTTTTTTTTAGAACCACGCAGTTTTCGAGTGCAGGCTGTTGGAATCAAATGCAGGATTAAAGGATAACCCCCATTAGCCATGCACAACTTGAATGCTAGTAAACAGTCAGATTACAAGATAGTATAATGCCTTCACCTAACATGAATCTAGTAGGCCAGAATTTTTGGATGTCACTGAGTAAGATGACATCTAAAAAGTAAAATAATATTGAAGTTAAAGGCCAACATCACAGAAACATTGTTGAGTTAAAAGTATTACCCTTCAAAGAAAGAAGCACTGCTTGGAGGTCATATTTGTTTCAGATAGAATTGAAGTCTCTTGCTTAGGATCATGGAACCATAAGAAACATAATGTAGTTGAGTCAAAAGACCATTTATACTTTACCTGAATAGTGCACAAATCTAGATATGAGGTAAAAATAGCCACCCAAGCAAAATTCAACCATAAAGCCTTTGTTAACTATGGTAGAAACCTCAGAAGTAATTCCTACATTGCACAGAGCTAATAGTCAAGGATATCACACACACAAACCTTGAGGATATAGCCAATCTACTAGCAGATAAATTTAGCATTAACGTCATCCCCTTCTTTCCCCTCTCTATTCTGAGCTTGCATACCTACATCTACACCCTTCTTAAAATCTCCCAAGAATAAGTCCTCAAAGCACTTTGCAATGCCTATAACACTGTTTCTATGGGGCCAAATAACATATCAGGCTGCCTATTGGACAACATGAAACAGGACCTGTCGTACCCCCCTACAGAGGCTGTTCAATATCAGCCTCCAAACATACTTTGGACTAATGTTGGACAGCAGCAGCCAACCCCCTGCACAAAGGTGGGCATCAATGGACTCGGGTAGTTATAAACTCATAAGTCTGATCAACCTCATCTTTAAGGCTATGGAGGAGACCATTTTGGAATTAGCCATTTTGTTTTTGTCAAGGGCAGATCCTGCCTGCCTAACCTGGTTGACTTCTTCAAGAAAGTTACTAAAACAATGGATGATAGACAGTTGGTACACACTGCATATGTAGATCTTGCACAGGTTTTTGACACCATCCCACACTCAGGTATTGCTGATAAACTTCCCCAGCTAAGTGTTACTCTCCATGTAACTCAATGGATAGTAAACTAAACCCAGGAAATCAGGACAAGTGATTTAAGTGGATGACGCTACTTGGTTTTATGGTATTTCTTCCTCCAAAAGACCTGTCACTAGTGGTGTACTCCAGGCTTCAGTCCTTGAGCCACTCTTTTTTGGCATTTACTTCTCTGAGGTCAATGTTAATATTAAGGGTTTATGGCTGTCTAAATTTGCAGATAATTGTAAACTTGGTACCATCAGAAACTCTCCAGATGACACCAAGATCCTCCAAGATGTCCTTTCCCAAACAAATAGCCGGTATCATAAACAAGGACTAAAACTAAATGCCAAAAAATATCTAATAGTCTCATTGGTAAGCATGGTATCCCCTGTAACTATCACATTGACAACACACCCTTGAAAAATTATCCAGTAGATATGTACTTGGGAACCTATGAGGACAACTAACTGTCCCACAATCACCATGTATCCACTATTGTAAGAAAAGGTTCTTTTTCATTACACAACTCATTGGTAAGGGCATTTTTGAAAGCCAGTCATTGAGTATAATGATCCCTTTGGTATATACCTGTCCAAATACTTGACTCAACTTGAACAACCGAATCAACTTCTTATAAAGACCATCAATGGCCTAAATCATAAAAATGACAATGACCATTTCAAAGCCTTGTCTCTCTTCTTGGTATCATAAAGGCTAGTGAGGGGTCATCTCTGTCTCATCTACAGAGCCTCCGCTGACATTATATATGAGATGTACTGCACATCATCAAGTCCAGTAGTGGTATAAACACTCCTGAAAGTAATAAGTTATTAATCTCTTATGAAACATAAATAGTACATTTTAAAGATAGATATGTGTCATAGAGAATTCCACTTTTTTTGGAATCATCTTCCTTTTCATATAAAGCAAATTACTTCCCTTACTCAATTCAGATATAATCTGGATGAATGGAAGGGAAACCAGAAATCCACCCCTGGTTTATTACCCTTGTCCCTTACGGATAGGAGTAACATATAAATGTTCTGCCTGGCTCTGAGTTATTCTTGCTTAAATTACAGGGTCTAAAAACTTCATGGGAATGCAGGGCTAGGCTTCTAAAGACCCTCACAGATGAATAGCCTGTTAAGTGCCTATGCACTCATGAACCTGTGACTGGGTGGGATGGGGTGGGAGTGTGGATTTTGGCACAGGTAAGGAATGCAGTTTTAGGTTTATGAAGTAAGAGGGGTATTTTAAGTTTAGGGAGCCAAACATGGGTCACAGAGTTAGGGAACAGGAGGGGTTTAGGATTAGGGAGTGGTAAGGGAGCTTTTAGGTTAGGGAGCATGAAGAGGGTCTTAGTGTTAGAGAGCATGAAGTGGGGGTCTTTGGGTTAGGGGGCATGAAGGGGGTTCTTAGAGTTAGGGAGCTAGGGGAAGTTTAGGCTTAGGGAGTGGGAAGGAAGTTTTAAAGTTAGAGTTAGGTTCTGTTAGAGCTAAGGAACCTAAGCAACTGTAGGAGATCAAGTTAGCTGGAGTTCAAGCACTTGCCTATTCAAGCAAGTGACAACAAGCAATTCCACTGGAAGCATATACCACTTGGGTGCTTGTAGGAGACCCTTAAAACCATCATTGACAATAACTGGGAAAGATTTCACACTTTTCAGACCTTAACGCTGTTTTGGGTTAAAAAAGCAAGCTGTATTTTTTAAAGGGTTTGTAACATCAAAGAAAAACTAGAAAGGTCCAAAAGTGGTGATTTTTAAATGTGTTAATAATATTAAAAGACATAAGGTTGGGACATATATATGTGGCACTTGCAACCATTGCAGAAATATATCTGAGGGAATGATTTGTCAGTTGGAAGTAATGGTCCTAATATAAACCCAGCAAAATATTACTGTTGTGGAACTAAAGGAGTGATTTACTTAGCTGCACAGCTTGCATATCCTTGTGTTGGTAAAATAGAGAGAACCTTAGGTTCATAGCTTCATAGGTGTGTCCTAGGCTAATGGTCCTGGAGCCTTTACAAGCCTAGCCCATAGACGTGCCCTGGCATCGTGCTGCCTGATGTTAGTTCCCTGTGCCTCTATCAGGCAGAGCCACTGCAGTGATTCCTGGGGTGAACTTTCTATTTCCCATCCACGCATCAAGATTTCTGTTGAAGAGGGCCAGTGTGGTGCTCAGCTTGACATATATGGAAAGTCTTTTCCAGAGCATGGGCAGTCTGCGAGTTATGAACCTGTCCCTCCAGCATGTTCTGTTGATTGTGGTAATGAGCTTGAGGTCTCTGGAGTGTGTGGTGCGGAGGGATATGGATTTCCTTAGATGTAGCACTTCTAACAGAGCTGGGTCAGAGATTACCTTGTAAGTCAAGCAGAGATTGCCTCTTAGTAGAAGAAATGAGATAGAGAATAGCTGGAGTTTTTTGAGTCTGTCCATGTAGGACATGTGTTTAAGGCATAGGCTCTTCTTCATGAGTTACTTTTGTGGCCTTTCTAGCTGTTGCATGGGTCTAGTGAGGTATATGCCAAATGGGGCATTATACTCAATGATTGGCCTAATGAGGGAAGAGTAGAGAGAGAGGATGACCTCTTTCTTCCTAGATGCAAAACCCTTGGTAATGAGATGTGCCACATAGAAGGATTTTCTGACCACAGTGGCAATGTGGTGGTCGAAAGAGGGGTTGCTGTCAACCTGTCTCCCCAGATCTCTTATAACATATTCCGTGTTCAGTGGGCTCCCATCAATGTGGTAATTAGTGGGAACTGAGTTTTTCTCAAAGGGGATGACAATGTATTTTTTGGCATTAAGCTTAAGGCCATGGTTTTGACACCAGTCTTTGGTCTCAGTGAGGCCTTTCTGTAGGATGTCTACATCACTTGGGGAGTTAATAATGGCTCCCAGCTTGCAGTTGTCTGTGAACTTGGTCAGCCAGAGTCCCTCCATGCTGGCCTGGACTTCTGAGAAGTAGAAGCCAAAAAGGAGAGGACTCAGGACCAATCACTGTGGGACTCCACTCATGACTGGTCGGCAGTCTGACTTGGAGTCCACTACTTTCACACTGTGGGATCTATCTGTGAGCCAATTTGCAGCCCATCTAGTGATATAGGGGTTGATGCCTAATTTGGTGAGTTTCTCAATAATTTCTGAGTGGGGAATGGTATCAAAGGCCTTGGCCAGATCGAGGTAGGCTGTATGAACTGCACAGCTCTGGTGACTGACTCAAAGAAGTCAACCAGGTTGAACAGGCATGATCTACCTTTCATAAAACCATATTGTGTGGGATCTAGAGTTTGGAGATTCCCTATATCCTTGTTAACTTGGTCCATGATGATGCACTCCATACCCTTACATATCAGACTCATCAGGCTAATGAGGCCATAATTCTCAGGGTCTGTAGTCGCTCCCCCTTTATGGACAGGGATAACTGTAGTGGTAAGGGGTAAAGCCTGAGGTGAGGCTGTGATTGAACAGGGTACGCAGATGTGGTGCCAATTCACTTTGTAGTTCAGGTAGAACACATCCAGGGATATTGTCAGGTCCCATGGAAGCTGTATTCTTGGACAATGCAGCTTTAACCTGTGCTGCAGTAATGCTGGGTGCCTGGCATTCCTCCATTATTGTGATTGATCCTTTGGGGGGTAAAGTTGGCACTGAATCTGACAGCCAGTATGTTGGCAGTATCTGTTGGCTCAGTATAGGTGGTACCATTGTGCAGTAACTCAGAGCAAACCTGAGTATTGCCATGGAGATTCTTGCTATAACTATAGAAGGCTTTGTGGCTGTTTTTAGTGTCTGCTGCAATTCTGCCTTCATAGCTGGCCTTAGAGGTTTTGATTAGGGATCTCAACTTTTTGTTAAGGCTAATGAGGGATTTTTTCCAGGCTTGGGACTTCACCTTTTTCTGCAACAGTTTCGTCCTTCTGTTGTACAGTTTATTAATGGTTGAGAGTCACCAGATTGGCTTCCTTTTTTTGGAGGAGAGCGTCTTAGTTCTGTTGGGTATGGCTAGTTCCATGCATTTATGTGCATGTTTGTACAGTGTTTTGGTGTATGATTTGGCAGTCATGCATCTATTTTCCATTGACATGGGTGCCTTGAAGTTAGCCACCTCTGTTTTTAGGAGCCCAAAGTCAGCTTTGGGGATGTTTTCCATGGTTGTTACCTTTGCGGGGGTATGTGGGTGAGATGTGGATTTCCATGGTGATTAGTTTGTGGTTGGATCTAACCAGGGAGGAATTGACTATTGGTGTAGAGCAATGGTTGCCCATATTAGTAATAACCAGGTCAAGGATGTTGCTTCCTCTAGTGGAGGTAAGAATGAGCTGGTCCAGGGCATTGGAAATGATGAATTCTAGGAAGCATTGGGCCAGTGTATTGGTGCATGAGTAGTTTTCCCAGTTGATGGAGAGGTAGTTGAAGTCACCTAGTATAAGAGTGTTGGGTTGGACCTGAATAGTTTCCAAGGTGCTTAGGAACATGGAGTGAGATTCTTGGGACATGGTTGGGGACCTATAGCAAGCTACAACCTTAGGAAAGAGGATTTAAGTACATTCCTATGACATTAACAGAAAATATTAAAACAATACTCTATAAACATACACAGAATGGCTTGAATTTTAATAGCTTTGAACTTTTTTGCCTATGAGGATGTGCCCATCAATTTGGGGGGAGGGGGGCACTGAAGTTAAGGCTGAAAGTTGGGAACTGGTATGGCAACTTAGACTAGATACAGGTTGTCCTACAGAGCCCAATGAAAACATGTCAATAAATACTGGACTAAATTCCAATAGAGTTGCTCTCAGTGTGTCTGCCTTGATTCTGAAAGACTTGCTCTCAATTTAAGAGACTTATTGTGGTGTAAGGCCTATCTATAAACAGGCTTACACCAGAGACCATATTACAAAAGACATGCTCTCAGTGTAAGTGATCATTTACACTGAGAACAGATCTTTTGAATCAGGGGCAGTGTGTTAAAACAATGTGGATAACTTTTAGTAATGTGTTTATACACTATTGTATACTTTTAACCTATTTGTAGAATTTATTTATGTATTTGTGACCTACTAATTTATTTATTTAGATGTCATGAGGTTTTAGATTTAGTATTTATTTGAGTGGATGCGCAGTAGTTAGGACAAAAATGCTAAACTCTGAATAATGTTCCTACACCTAAGATTTTTCATAGTTTTACATTCACTGAAACTGCGTTTGGTTTCACAACATGAATCTGTTACATGGTATCAAATGAGAATTCACATAGGCTGCATATTGAAAATAGAGAATATTGCAATACCAAACCAAACTGACAAATAAACACAATATAAATTAAACTGAATAGAATAGGGTGCCTAAAAACAAAATCAAAATGCTTTTATCTTCTTATAATCATTTTACTAGGAGACATACAACCAGCTGTTCTTCCCTGACCCCTGAAAATAATGTTGCTCTTACATTTTGATAAGATATGTTAACTAAAATGTGAATCTGATATATATAGATATCTAAACGCAACTCATTCACAATTAGCAAACACTTTTAGAAGGCAATTGCTAAAGACAAGCAAAGTACAGAATATGCCTTCTGTTACATTTTATTATTGGGAACTTGACATATTCTGTTTGAAAATATGTTGAAATGTGTCACCATATGGTACTTTTATTGCAACTGTTATAAACAAATACTCATTTCTTCAACATCTGGTTGAAAAAAATTAGGAAATTACATGTTCAGCATAATAACCTAGCTTTTATTTTGCTAACACAAGGTGTATTCATACTATTTATCAACAGTTTGTTTATACTGGGTAATCATATATGAAATAACCACATTGAGAATTGCAGAAGCCATCTTTTCCTTACTGTAACTAAAATCCATATGAAACAGCACTTTTTTTTATCAGGCAGCAGCATCTGTTCAGTTTTATTTAATTTATGCTGACACAATATGGTTCATTTTGGATAACCTACTTTTCATGATTAACAACATAGCTGTAATTATTATCTACCAAAATGTCCCTTTTTTATGATTAATGGGATGATTCTGATGTGGGACTTCACTGATTACACTGTTACTGGCATATTGTTTCAGATCTTCATTGATCTGGTGTAGGTCCTAATGCAGGAAAAGTATTTCAGTTTTTAAAATAGCAACATTAACCACAGCAAGTTAAGGGCAACTTAACGACTTAACACTTGGTTAACAACTTAATTTACAAAAAATATAATGAATGGTTATTCTACAGCAGAATGGAAGATCATGTACAAAAAAGTTGATGCAGATTTGTGGTATCAGTACCCTTGGCTGACAATGAATTCATAGATGACAGATCTAAGTTTTGGCAGTAATGGGTGAAAGCCATGAATGTTGTACACAGAGAAAGGCGATGCATATCACAAGTACAACACAAAGTAACACACAATTCAAAAAACAAGTGCTTGAGATACCAGAATGGCTGCTATACAAGCATAAAGTACATGTGGACAACATGTGATGCCTCGTATTGCTAGTTTGTGTTTGAATAAAATAAACCAAAATACTTTATTGTGACTGTTATTACTATTTATTTGTAATTATTTTTTTTATTTGATCACAAACACACATCTGAGATATATATAGTCAATAAACTGACAAGAATGACTGAGTATTATGTAATCTGTGAAAAAAAGTGTCTGACCCCAGATGCTGTTGCAACACAGATAAACGGTCACTGACCTACCTTAATTCCAAATAGCTCCATCCATGCGTTTGCTTACTGCAACCCCCTCCTTGCTTTGAAGCCACCGGGAGCCCACTAGAGTCAATAAAATGCTGGAATATTTTGGATGCAGTTATGTGACTGTATGGCACTAATAGATCATTATGAAGCATGTAAAATGAAACAAAGGGTGCCAGTGGTTGAAAAGTATTAGAGTAAATTCTGACTGGGTGTACAATAAAATTTGCAAAGGATGACAAAATGGTATATGTGGAAGTGAGGGGACATAAAATAATCCTTATTGACAGCTTTTTAAGGTATTAGCTGTGCTACTGCACTTAAAGCCAATCAGTATACTCTGTAAATGTGCCTGTATTTGGACAGGAGTAAGAGTTCCAAACTGAGTCAAACAAGCAATAATGTGAGACAGCTCAAGAAGACAATCTGCTTTTTTTCCAGACAGCCTATCTATTTGTATATCTGCAGAAACATCCAGAGTATTCCAGGAGACAGTCAGTACCAAAACAGTGTAAAACAATCACATTTAAAGAGAAACCCCTCTGAACAAGAAAACAAGCAGAATTACAAAAGTTGTTCTGACAAAAGAGAGAGTAGAACATGTGCATACAGCATCACTGCTGATACCGAAGATCAGTGTGCAATGCACTGAAGATTAGAGTGCAATGCACCAAAGATCAGTGTGCAATGCACCGAAGATCAGCATGCAGTGCACCGAAGATCAGTGTGCAATGCACTTAAACTATAACTGATGTTCTAGTAAAGATTCTGAGTGGGCTGAGGGTCTAGTCTGCTCAAAGACAAACTATAGATGTAAATTATCGCCCAGGAACTGCACCAGTGATGCAGCCAATCTATAACCAAATGGAATAGGTTATTTTGAGCACATAAAGGGCTTAAAATGCAGTGATTTATATTTGCCAACATGTATCTACATTCCAAATTTTCATACATATGCATTTGCTAATTCAGGAGTTAGAAGCAATGTAATTACATCACTGGATGGATTCTTAACATTGTGAATAATAATTCCTATTGTGTTATATAATCCTCTGTAGAAGTACAAAGGTGAGTTCTTAAATGCCACTTTGTCTTCTGTATTACTGTTGCAGTACGAAGTGTTTTTAGCTGTAAAAAAAGCTGCAGATGGACAGATGAGATATGAGTACATTAAATCCATTACTATCCTCTAAACACACACTGACACATACAAACACAGTGTTATTGCCAATCTATCTCCCAATTAGCAAATTAATTAGAGCCAGTTTAAAAGTGAACATTTAGTGACTTAGAGGCAGATGAACTATTGCTAGCTAACAACAAATGGGAAGATGCTTGATCAAAAAAGGAAACAGGAAGAGAGGAAGTAGATGGAGATTTTCCCTAATTACATTACAAATGGATGACAATCCCTTGTACATAGGACAAGAAACATTGAATATTTGTGTACCTGCCTTTGCAGAAAAATTAAAAAAATCCTATTTTTAACATTATGAACATTTCATACGCTCATGGGTGTATACTAGGCTAACAACTACTAGCACCCTTATAAGCCTAGCCATGCACCCCAAATGTGACCCATACATTTGATTTATATAGGTGGTGATTTACTGACTGCCTCTTTCTATCAGAGACAATGGAGTCAGACCAGGGATGAATTTCTGATTACCTATCCATTGGTCCAAGGGATAAGGAGGAACTCTGCTTTACTTGGATGGGGAGCCTGTTCCACAGAATGGGAAATCCCTGAAAAACATATATGTCTCTCCAACATTTATGTAGCAAGCAAAATTTAGGTCTTTTAATCTAGCAGTTCTGATGCTGTTTGTTTAGTAGATGTGCAAAAGGTTCATCAAAACAGGACCCAGGGATACCCTGAATGGCAGGCAAAGATCACCTCTCTGAAGTCTGTATGATATTGAGTAAAGAGATAGGGCTTTGAGACAATCAGCATAGGACATTGTGTTTACTCTGTTTTCTTTTTTGTAAGGAACCTTTGTGGACATTCCAGTTGTTGTATGTGTCTGATCAGGTACATACCAAATGGGGCATTATACTCTATGCTGGGTCTGATGAGAGCTGAGTACAGTGGTATGATGACCTCTTTGGACCTAAATACCATGCCCTTACTTCTAAGTTCAGCATCATAGAAGGATTTTCTTAGTACTGTGGATGCAAGCTAGTCAAAGACTAGGTTACTATCTGCATGAGTTCCCAGATCCCCTGAGTAATGAATCAACTTTTTAAGGGTATTTTATTGATGAAGTCGTTACCCAGGGTGGTAAATTTTCCAGTAGGTACTATAATGCATTTCTTGGTATTGAGTTTTAAGCCAAGAGTTTGGCAGCAAGCTTTTGTCTATATTAGATCTTACTGAAGGGTGTTCTCATCTTAGGGGAATTCAGTGACTGCTCCCAATTTGCAAGCATCTACTGACTTGATCAGCTAAAGGCCTTTCACATTGGCAGAGAGCCCCAGGGGAATCACTGGTGACCAGTCTCTTTGTGGAGGTGGCCTCAATGATTCTAATCTCCTGAGTCCTATCAGTGAGCCAACTAGCTATCCAGTGTGTTATAAAGGGGTTTATACTTAGTTCTGTAAGTTTGTTGACAATACAAGAGTGGGATATTTTATCAAATGTCTTATCCAGAGTTATGCAGGTGGTATGCACAGTTTTCCCCTCATCCATTGCCTTGGTGATCTTTTTTCAAAGAAGTCCATCAGATTCAGTAAGCATGACCTTCCTTTGACAAAGCCAAACTGGAATGGATCCAGTGTCTGGAGGTCTCCTATGTCCCTGTTGATAATTTCCATGATAATACTTTTCAAGGCTTTGCAAATAAGACTAGAAAGACTAAAGGGTCTGTAGTTTCCAGGACCTGTTGAAGGTCCTCCGCTATGAAGGGCGATGACTGTTGCAGTCCTCCATTCATGTGGCACAAAGCCTGTTTTAAAACTATGGTTAAATAATGACTCCAGAGGTCCTGGTAGGTCATATTCTAGACTATCCAGGAGGCATCCTGTGATGTTACCAGGGCCTGTTGAGGCCATGTTCTTGGCTTTAGTGAGTGCAGCTAGTACATGCTCCCAAATTATAGCTGGTGGGGTTGTATTTGAGGCTATTTTTGAAGGGATAGTTGTGGGTGGGGGGGTAAAGTTTGAACTTAATTTGTCTGCTAACAGGTTTGCTATATCACCAGTATCAGAGAATGTGGCACCATTAACCACCGGTTCAGAAAATTGCTGTGTGCTGCCCTTGAGGTATCTGAAATAGCTCTAGAAGGCCTTATGGTTATTTTTCACCTGGGAGGCTATCTTAACCTCAAAGCTGGGGGTTGCTTGACCTAATTATCCCTCTTAGTTGCCTGTGTACTTTGATGAGAGAGTTTCTATCTTTATAGGAATTACCCTTCCTGATTTTTGCCATCATTTTTTTCTTTTTATTTTATATCATGTTTAATTTGAGATGCAGCAGGGTGGTTTGCTTTTAGTGCTAGTCCTGGGCTTACTTCTGGTAGGTACAGCAGCCAGTATGCAGTCTATTGCTTTTGTGTCTGGGACATGAATAAAGAGTCTTCATGGGTTCTGTTCCAACAGCTTTATTATATACAAACACATCATGATAGACGTTTACTGATTTTAACTTAAGTAACTTATATAGAAGCTAACAACTATGATCATGCATGCTCACTCCCTGGCTGCTCCTTCAAAATAGCACTAGGCGTTAGCACGTGTGTGGGTTATATACATGCACGTACAGCCTTGCATGCTGCTTAAAGATACAAGCACACACTTTACATTCTGATCTACATCCTCCCTCTTTGAGAAGTAGATCATGCATTTGTTATGAGACTGTTTGGCATGCAGAAATCACAGGTTACACATAGTCATGCATTAAACAATGTATGCACAATCAAGTCCACGCTGCTGCATATTTCACACTTGGTTTAGATACTTGTCCATATCGTGTGACATAAAACTGGGTATTAGATTTAGAAACCGGAACAGTTTCTGTAAAATGATTGACCTTTGGAATGTTTGAATCATTTTCTGGAATGGAGTCAGAATTTTGAACACATTCTGATCTGGAAACAGTGTCTGACTCACACTTTGATTTAGAGTCCACCTCACAGATGCAATGTTGTGATTGCATTTATGATGATTCTGGTACAGGAAGAAGATGTCTGCGAGTCCTCCTATACTCCACTCCTTCGGAATTTGCCAAGTAAGATCTCGGCTCAGCACAGATGCCTGTAATCTGTCCTATTCAATCAAAACTTTTGTTGTCTGGATTCGTACCATCTCTCCTTCCCTCAAAGGACGAAGTAATCTGCTCAATCAGTCGTAACTAGATTTCTGGCTATTACGCTTCTTAAACAATTGAGCCTTGATGGTTTTAGTCTTCTTAGATTTAGGTTGCAACAAACTTGACGAAATAGGTAGCATAGTTCTTGATGCGTGGAAAGTAGTCTTTGAGCAGGTGAACCAAGAATATCATCACAGGGTATGTTTCTGTGATTAAACAAATTCAAGAACACATTAATATTGTCACGCTTTGACCTTTCAAGTAATTGCTTTGCACTTTGCACTCTGTACTGCTCGTTCAGCTAGACCATTGAACTGAGGATATTCAGGACTACTAGTGACATGTACAAAGTCCCATTCTTTTGTAAATTTCTGAAACAACTGGCTAGTAAATTGAGCACCATTGTCAGAAATAAGTTTGTATGGACTACCATAAACTGAGTAATGATGATTCAACTTAATAATAACAGCAGTTGAGGTTAGGTTTGGTAGTAGATCAATCTCAAACCAATTCGAATAAGAGTCTACCAGAACTAAGTAGTGTTGATTGTTCTAATCAAAGATATCAGTTGCTACAGTAGACCAAGGTAGTTCAGGAATTGGACTTAGCTGAAGTGGTTGTCTTCACAAATGCGATCTGGCATTATTGCATACTAAACAAGAGGAAAAAACTCTATCAACGTATTTTGGTAATTAAGGCCAAAATACTAATTCTCTTGCTCTTGACTTAGTGGATGTGGACCCTGGGTGACCATGATGCAAAATCTGGATATATTCTTGTTGTAATAAAGCAAGAAAAATGATTTTAGGACCTTTGAAAATAATGCCATTGTTCATCAACATTTCATCTCTGTAAGGAAAATGGGTTTTCACTTCAGGTGATACACTGGATTGCTTTAATGGCCATCCAGCATTAATGTAGTGATTGAACGTTTGCAAAATTGGATCAGTCTGAGTGTGATTTCTTAACTCATCAAGTCTAGTTGCGGAAAAATTATGCACTGACATATAATGATGAAACTTGGTGCATGCAAATACTATTTCCAAAAATTCCTTTTAATTTTGAGCATACTGCATCTCAGTTTGGGTTAGTGTTCTAGATGCATAGATTACCAGTCTGCCATTTTGAAGTATAACTGCACTAAGACCAAATTTGGAAGCATCACATGAATGAATAACTGGTTTGTTCACATCATAGTATTTTAACGTAGGTGGGGTGTCAATTTTCTGCTTAAGGTCTTCAAATGCCTTTTGGTGCTGTTCCAACCATGATGACCATGCAACAGTTTTGTGTGTGAGCTCTCAAAGTTGCTACCAACTCACTGAAGTCTGGTATAAATTTGCATAAATAGTTGGCCATGGCCAGAAAACGCAGTAAAGCTTGCACATTATCTGGTACTGACATTTCAAGAATAGTTGCTTGTTTGGTCAGTCTGGTCTCAAACCTGTATGTAACTTCTGGAAGTTTGAATTTGAACTTCAGAGGATTCAGCTTCAAGTTTACTTCACATGCTGTGTCTAGAACATTCTTGAGGTTTCTGTCATGCTCTGCTTCACCATTGCCTCCAATCAGTAGATCATCTACTATTATGGCACAGGAATAGCCCAAAAGAATTGTTCCATTGCATGCTGGAAGGCTTCACTTGCAGAATTTATTCCAAATGGCATCCTTAGGAACCTGTATCTGCCAAATGGAGCACCAAAAGTAGTTAGAAATGAAGATTTGTGATCCAGCATCACTTGCCAAAATTAACTCTTTGCATTGAAAACAGAAAATACAGTGGCATTTGGTATCAGAGCTGCAACCTCTTTGACTGTGCACATTGGATGATATGGTCTTTTTAATGCTTTGTTTAAATTGCTTGGCTCAATGCATATTCTGATTTTGTCTGAGCCTTTTTTGTGAGTGGCTCCCAAGAATGATACCCATTCAGTTGGTTCTGTGACTCGACAAATCACACCTTGTTGCACCATTTTATCCAACTGAGCCTTAACTTTACCCTGCATAGCTATCAGAACTCTTTTTGCTGGTCTGACTGCTGGAGTGACCTCTGGGTCCAGCTTCATGGAATACGCAACTGGAAGTTTGCTAACTTATCATTGAAAACATCATCATACTCTGAGAAAAATGGCTTCTGAAAAATTTAAACTTAGAAATGCACTTATGTGATGAACTTCTTTAGCAAATGAAAGAAGATTCATCCTTAAACTATCTTTGAGACCCAATAAAGATTGCACTGGTCTTTGGACTACGTAGAATAACAAGTTGTAACAGTTCTCGGCCAAATAACATGAAAGTATCACTGAACCTTTGGTTTGAATTTCTTCACCTCCATAAGCAACAAGTCTCACACTACTGGTCACATTGAGTTGTTTGTTCGTTCTCACTCTAGCAAATGTGTCTGCTGATATAACATTACACTTTGAACCAATGTATGCTTTGAACTCTGTGGATCTTCCATTAATCTGGACAAAACAAAATACTTCACTTTTTGTTAATAAGTTCACTGCATCAACTCTTTCACCAAGCACTGATACACCATCTACATAGAAAGCAGACTGCTTCTGCTCTACTTGATCAACTTGCTTTTTTGTGTGATCTTTCTTTACAACTGTGTGAGGGTTACTTGATTTGCAAAACTTTTGGAAATGGTTCCATTTTTTACACTTGTGACATCGCTGACCAAATGCTAATGCTAAGCACTTCTCTCTCTTAGACTGGTGATTCATACCACAGTTGCGACAGTTAACAATAAAGCTGGATTTGGGTTTTGATGATTCATGTTTATACTGTGCTGAGCTGGTACCGGGGCCTGCACCTTTCTTGGAACTTTCTAGAAAACATCATGTCTTCTTTGGAAACCCTGTAGTACTTAGGGCTGCTCTTGTTTGCCACGTGTTGCATACTATCTGCATGTGCTCTGGAGCCAACTGAAACCATGCTCTTGTAACTCGCAGGCATACATCTGTGTTTCTCTGGCACCTCATGGATTTGACAAATCTCTGTTGCCTTGTTCAATGTTAAATCACCGTCATGAAGTAAAATCTTTCTCACAGCAACACTGTTAATGCCACATACAAGCCTATCCTTTATCACCTCATCTTTTAAATCACCAAACCGACACGTTTTAGCTTTGTTTCTCAAGTCAGTTATATAAGCTGCAAATGTTTCCCCTGGTTTCTGATCTCATGCAAAACAAATGCCTCTCTAATGTAATATTCATCTGGGGGTTACACATTTCTCTGAACTTGTGTTTCAAACACTCTGGGTCTTCCCTTGATTCATCTTGTACAACAATATGGCAGTCCACACCTCCTCCTTCATATACTGCTGGTGCATACATAAATGAACACTCTCTTTCTATGGCATCTGACCCTGCTAGGTTTAGCAAAATGAATGCTCTTGTGTTTGCATCTCTATCTGCATAAGCTGCTTGTATAAAAATATTGTACTCTTGCTCAAATATTCTCCAGTTCTCTGCAATATTCTGCTCAAATATAAGTGGTAGGGGTCTTTGAAATCCACCTGCCATATTAACACATACCAACGAAGGGTTTTGCAAATAAGCATAAACATATACACATGCACATATGCCAGAACTAATGCCAGTAATTGTACAATGTCTTTGTACTCTGAATGTATATCTATGTTGAGCTTTTCAGAATTATGTGAATAAACAAACTTTGTGCTAAGGTAATTTACCATCATTTTAAGAAACACTCGAGAACTTTATGATGCGACGGAATAACTTACAAGCACTGTAATACTCTTGTAATGTCATCTTTTGTCATTGATTTATAGTGAGATACCTCCTGCTTTAACCCTTTTGTGTGCAGCTACTGGTTTAAAAGTGTGGAATGCACTGAAACCTAGTACTGCCGGGGTACTCTCTGCCCCTTTAAACCATTTCCTCTATGTTGAGCTTTTCAGAATTATGTGAATAAACAAACTTTGTGCTAAGGTAATTTACCATCATTTTAAGAAACACTCGAGAACTTTATGATGCGACAGAATAACTTACAAGCACTGTAATGTCATCTTTTGTCATTGATTTATAGTGAGATACCTCCTGCTTTAACCCTTTTGTGTGCAGCTACTGGTTTAAAAGTGTGGAATGCACTGAAACCTAGTACTGCCGGGGTACTCTCTGCCCCTTTAAACCATTTCCTCGGTAATTGCACAGATGTATAAATTCTCTACTGAGTGGAGGGCTTGGAGAGAGTGCAATTTTTTGTTTCTGTCCTGGAACGGAGCAGTAACAACTTGAGGTTCAGTTGAGTTGATTTTGCTATATTGGTAGGTTTGCCAACTTGCCAATGCCTAAAAAAGGCACTATGTGCATGGATAAAGTTTTAGCCAGTATTCGAAAGCCTAGTGCAGAGAGGTACAGACCATCCTTGGCAAAGCAACATGGTCAGTTAACAATGCCCTCCCAAGCTGACAAATATTGGATCCCCTCAGAATGACACTAGAAAGACAATTTTTGAAATCGATAATTTTTGCTCATATTGTGGCATTGGCCTCAGTCATGGTAAAATGCTTCTCAATGCTAGGCTCAAACCAGCCTGAGACATATAGTCTGAAAGTTCCATTATGTCTCTCTTCATATAGTCCAGGGAGGTACATCTCAGGTCGTTTACACCTACACGAACTATGATGGAATCATACTGATATGTGTGGCATAATGATTTGCGTGCATGCATGATTTGACAGATTCTGGCTCAGCTCAAGGTAAGTAGCTAACAGTTATCTTTACCTTGTTCAGCCTGGTTAGAGGGACATCAGTATACCTTACAATGGAAACCCCTATGACATGAGTCCTGGGAAGTGTGTTTGCTTGCCTTAGGGGCTTAATGTTTGGGGCTCCACTGAGAGTGACAGTATGTGTGGTGTTAGGTCATGTTTTTTCTCAGTGACTTTGGGCTTGTTGAGGCATAGCTTTAACAACGGTGACCTAGGCAATATTTGTTGTTTAGGAAGACTGCTTTAAGTGCCTTAGCATATGTTACTCTGTGCGTGTGCTGCATTCTATGTGGCACGGGTATTGTGTGTATGGTTTCAACAACCTGATGTGCACTTGTATGAAAGAGTTTAGCATCCAGTGTCTTTGTGCAAGTACATCTCTTGCAGACTGTGCCTGCTTCTTATAGGATTAAGTGGTTGTCAGTAACCATGAGATAATTGCTGTACTGTCTCAAGATGCCAATATCCACCAAGCATTAGAGCAGCACAGGAAGTGATATCAGTACTTACAAGCTCTCACATGATTTTTAAGAAACGTTATAATGTTGGGATGACCAGACAATGAGGAGCAGCTACATCCATAAAACTAAGCCATACCACACCTTCAGAGACAACTTTGTTGTAGTCATCAACTACTGTTCGAGTGACAGAGTCAAATGATCATCATTACTATGGAACTAAATGTTCTACAAAGTCATTAACCTCATTTGGCAATATCTACATGCAAAGAGAGAAAGAGAGATATCACACTACATTCCCTCTTCATCAGAAGCATAGTACTCTACCTTTCACAGAACAATTAAAACAACCATATGTTGGATACCCCATACCGAAGGGCATAAACATTTATTAAAGGTTTTTTGTTGATGCAAATAAAACAATTAGAGTCCACTTTTAGATCTTTCCTACTTAAATTAGTTTCTTTTGTAAAAATGTTTTGAATTCTCAGTTGAAAAAATGATGTTTCCATTACTATATCTGCAGTGCCTACCAGGGGTTTAAGTTATGCAAGGATTTATTCTGGAAAGGCCAGGTTTGAGCGTGAGAGCAAAGGTAATTTAGTTATTGTACCATGCTAAAACTATTCACTTTTTGAAGCTTTGAGTGGTTTTAGTTTTATGGCATGCAGTTGCTATGCGGTACAGCATACAGAAATTATCTCTACACTGAAGGAGTAAATAACAATGACACACAAGAATGCTTTCTTGGGTGGAAAGGATCTCCTTATTTGTAATAATCTGTACACTCAGAAGAGACAACAGCAGAATCAGCTGTAAGTTATGTAAAATAAACATCCAAGTGACCTGAGAGTTATGTAATATGAAAATACAACTGACCTGGGAGGGAGTTATGCAGTATTAACTTCTTTGGTGAATTTTGCTTTATGACATTTTCATTAATCAAATCACCTTGCATAACTCATGAATGGTGACCTTGGACATGGGGAATTCATATCTACATATTTCCATTTACATCTCCAACAGGGCCTTTCTCATATTCCGAAAGGACAAGTACTACTTTAGCACAACAGCCCTACCACCCAGTGTCAAGAATGGTGGCAAATCATTCATATTAGTCTTTAGGTAACTCTGACCTCAATAAATTCTTGTATTCTCATCCCTTGCAGATAGTTGCTGCATTTTCCAGTCTGCTGTTGTTTTAATGTAATAAAATGGTGCTGTTTAAATAAAAATCAGTAATAAAAGAGATTTTCCTTCATCTATCATACATCTAAATTTAAAGACTGGGCTTTAGGATTCACATCTTCCTGCATTCCAGTGGAGCAATCTGCAATAGTGTTCAAGGATAAAAATGTAGTTGGTGTTGAAGACTGTATGAAACCAATTTACAGATAAAATGGAATTTAAAAATTCCTTACTATGATGTTGAGAAATATAGTGCTGATTCTTATCCAGAGAACCTGAGTACGACTAGTGGTTTAGCTGTTGGAAAAGCCAGATCGGGAGGATGGGAGTAGGTGGTCAGCACTAGTTCACCTGTCTGGGGGTGGTGGAGAAACATTAGTTCCAATCATTCAATCACCACCATTTAGAAAGAGAATTGCACTTTATCTAAAAGGCCAGGACTGGGAATGTTGGCTTGATGGTCCCACTCTGGTGATGCTAGACATTGTGGATTGTAGGTGGAAACACACCTAAGAAAATAGAAGGTGTAAGATTCTCTGCAGTGATCCAGGTGTTTATATCAAGGCCAGGGGTGAACCTGGGATCCTAATAGAAACAACATCATTGCCAAGGATTCCAGTAAGAGCAGAATGCATATCCATGTCTGTCTTGATGATAGCCCCTCTGATAGGCTCTCACCCCTGTATTTGGGATACCCAGTACTGTACATGGAATGAATAGGCTCAAGACGCATAACACATATGGGGATGCTTAATGGCTGGCAGGTATGGAGAGAAAAAGAATATAGAAAAAAATTAAGTTCCATTGTTGTCAAAGACATAGAGCTTTAAAACAAGTCTAATGTTCGTAATGTTGATACATTTTAGGCTAGATGGTTAGTCTGTGTGACCCTTTTACCCTTTTTATTGGATGTTAATGAAAACTTTTGCAGGCACCATAATGTTTATGGACATCAGGCTTGTTTTAAGCTCTGTGTTTCAAAAGTGGGGCCAAACAATCAACTTATGCTGTACTGATTAATTCAGTTACAGGGTAAACATGGCATGTCTGCTGATAATGGGATTTAGCTCTATTCACCTGAATGTAGCATTAAAGACTAATAAAAACAAATAAATAAAAAGTCATGGAGAATCAAAAGTCATGTAGGTGAAACACTGGAATGTTCTAAAGGATCGTTTGCATATATCCCCATGGGCCTCCACTACATGAGGTTTAAGGTGTCACACAGTAGAGACTCTAGCTTGACTGAGTCTTTCTTTCAGTTTTTACTTGCAAAAGCAGAGTCTGCAAGCTATTATTGAGAACCATTGCAGGAGCCATTATCACAAAGCTCCATAAAACAGTCGGATTATTATGTGTTAACCTGGTTGATACTGCTGTTTTGTGGCTTCCTGTTGCTGCCAATGTCAAACATGCACTTTTATATGAAAAATAAAGAATATTAAAGCATAGTGCAGCTCAGGTATTTACTATAACAATAGGTACTCAATAAAGAGACTTTTTCTGGAGGGTGTGGACTCCCAGCTCTGCACCCTTAAATTAGGAACATCTTTTTTCACTTCAACTGTTAGACTTGTGAATTGCTAATAATGTCCTTTTAAGGTTATAGCCATAAGAATATTTGTGTTTAATATTTTAAGTTTCTTATTCAAAGAACTGAAATGGCACAAGGTACTATTAGATTTCTATACAGCATACTCCAAAAAATGCTAGGGATGACCCTGAATGATGGTTCTTTGTAAGGGGGCTGACCTTTGACTGAAGAGAAATCTGGTCAGATGAATGACTCAAAGTTAATTTCTTGCATTAATGCAAGGGTCTCTCTTTCTCTCTCTCTGAAGAACATTAAGGATATAATGAGTTCTTCACACAGTTTGTAATTCATGCAGTAATAAAAATTGAATGATCCTTCTCTGAATTAAAAAAAATTGCACTTAATAGACAAAATTGTCTTATAGGTATAAGACTTGAGTCTTTTTATATTCCACACTTGAACTATCATTTACAATATTCTTACAAAGAAAACTGAATTTAAAATGTCTTTATTTAAAATATGCAAATTATGTGGTAGGAGCAGACTATATGCATTTATGTACACTTCTCATTTCTACAGAGTTTTGCAGAATGTACAGATTTTTACTTCATATTTTTGGTCTGTTTCTCATAAAATTTTGTTTTTCTGGCAAATAATTGGCAAAGCGTTAAGGACTGAAGTCAGAAAATAATGACAATCATTTGAGTTTCAGATTTCATACCCTTCAGAAAATTCATGCTAATGTAAAACCTGTTATTCTATCAAATGTCTACATTTGTAAGAGCAATATTTAAAAATTGCCCCTATCTATAGGCCTTTGTCTCTACATTATTTATGACTTTGTCCAGATTTCTTGCTCTAAGAGGGTGAGAGGTATGCATTTATGCATGGTGTGGGATATAGCAGAGAAGACACATATGCCATAGTGGAGCAGCATGTTAGTAAATATTTGTTGAATTTGCATAAAACTTATTTGTCAGCCTGAGGCAAATGGCCAGATGGTATATTCAGTACAATAATGTTTCCCTTTCATGAAAGAAATATCTTAAGTACATTATTTGCTATGAAAAATAAAGGATAGAATATTTATCTGTTTTAAATGTGAGACTTGCTATTGTGAATTCTGCAATATTGAAAAATAAAGTTTGATTCTGACAATAAGACATAAAATGCTATTAACTGTTTCATCCCCCACACTCCTGCTAATCATAAATGGGGCCCCTGAAGTTGCTGTAACCTATAGTAGGGCAGGGGAAATAACTCCCTGAATCTTGGCATATATTCTCCATAATCACTCTAAATTCTAAGGGCTGTAATTATGGTCATAGGATCATAGGAAGTTATGAAGCTATTGGCCCTGAAGCCCTTACAAGCCTAGCCAAGAAGTTAGCCCATGTTCCAACAAGTCATCACCCGATGCCACTGTCCAGCAGGGACACAGGTGGAATCCCAAGAGTGTATTTTCTGTTCCCCATCCAGTTATCCAGATTGCTCTTAAAAAGGGTTAATGAGGTACTCTGCTTGACATTGAGAGGGATTCTATACCATAGAAGGGGAAAGGAGTCTCTGGGACACAAATCATGCTATTTACTCAAGTGGAGCTTACCTTACAGATATCCAGCAGCCTCATCAAGGCAGGGTCTGAGATTGCTTTGTATGCCAGACAGAGGTCACCTCTGAGAAGTCTGTATGAGACTGAGTAGAGGAACAGGGCCTTTAGCCTATCTGTGTAAGACAGATGTTTGAGGCCCTGGATTCTCCTGGTGAGAAACCTCTGTGGTCTCTACAGCTGCTGCATGTTCTTTGTGAGGTACACGCTGAAAGGGGCATTGTACTCAATAATGGGTTTTATACGGAAGAATACAGGAATGTTATGACCACCTTGTCCCTGAATGAGATACCTTTACTATTGAGGTGGGCCATGTAGAAAGCTTTCTGTACAATGGAAGCAATATGGTGGTCAAAGGTCAGTCTCCTATTAACTTGGTGACCAAGTCCCTCATGATTGAGTGTGTGCTTAGGACCTTGTTATTAATGTGATAATTTGTGGGGACGTCACTCTCCCCAAAGGGGATGATGATACATTTTTTTGGCATTCAGTTTGAGGCCATTTTTCTGGCACCAGTCATTTGTTTGGATGAGAACCTCTTGGAGGATGTCCACATCACTAGGGGAATCAATGACAGCAGCCAGCTTGCAGTCATCTGCAAACTTGGTCAACCATAGCCCACTGGTTTTGGCCTGCACCTCAGAAAAGTATATTCCAAACAACAAAGGCCCCAAGACCGATCCCTGGGGTACACCACTCATTACAGGTCTACTGGTTGAGGTGGCCTCTCTCTATTTTGACTAGGTGGGTTTGACTAAAGTTCAGTTTGCTACCCATCTGGTAACATATGGATTGATGCCTAGTTAAGAGAGTTTATTTATTATACCTGCATGGAGAATAGTACTGAAGGCTTTTGCCAGGTCAAGGTAGGCTGTGTGCACCACCTTCCCTTCATCCGTGGCTTTGGTGACTGTCTCAAAGAAGTCAACCAAATTTAACAGGCATGACCTCCCCTTGACAAAACCAAACTGTGTGAGATCGAGTGTTTGGAGGTTGCCAATGTCTTTGTCAATGAGGTTCATGACAATCTGCTCCATGGCCTTGCAAATCAGGCTAGTTAGGCTGATAGGTCTATAATTTCTTGGATCAGTGGACATTCCACCTTTGTGCAAAAGGATGACAGTGGCTGTCCTTCACTCTGCTGGGATGAAGCCAGTACTCAGGCTTTGGTTGAATAGGGTGCCCAATGGTGCTGCAAGTTCCTGTCTGAGTTCATGTAGGATGGAGCTTGGGATATTATTGGGTCCCATGGAGGCTGTATTTTTTGCCTTTGAGAGGTCAGTAATGACTTTCTCCCTAGAGATAAGGAAAGGGGACAGGTGCTGGGGATGTTCTGATTTACTGATGAGGGGTCAGATAGGTGAAGTTTTCACTAAACCTGTCTGCCAGCAGGTTGGTTATATCTACAGCATTTGTGTATGTAGTGTTCTTGACTACTAGCTCTGAGTAGATCTGGGTGCCTCCTTTGAGATTGCAGACATATGTGAAGAAGGCCTTATGATTGTCTTTAGTAGATGTGGCCAGTTTGGACTCCAAGTTTGCTTTGGAGGATTTCACTAGTGCTCTTATTTGCTTGTTCAAGCTAAGGAGAGATTGTTTCTAGTTAGGCACCTGCTCCTTCTTGGTCCTGAACAGCAACTTTTTCCTTTTATTATAGAGTTTATTTATTGCAGATATTCACCAGACAGGTTTACTCTTCATTGAGGAGGAAGATTTTGTCCTGTCGGGTATTCCTGATTCCATGCAGCTATATAAATGCCTGTATAGTACTTTGGTGTAAGTTTGGACATATGTGCCAGTTCCTATGGAGGGGGAGGGGGGCTGTGAAGCTGTTTATACCTTCCCTCAGGAGGTTGTAATCAGCTTTGGAGAATTTTTTTTGTTTGACCCTATCTGAGGGGGGGGGGTGTTAGGGGAGATGGTGACTTTGAAATTGACCACTTTGTGGTCAGATCTTACCAGGGAAGATGACACTGTAGGGATGCTGCCAGTGGTTACTCATGTTGGTTAATACCAAGTCCAAGATATTTTCACCTGTTGTGGGGGTGTCAACCAGCTAGCCAAAGGCATTTGCATTGACAAAATCAAGGAATCTCTAGCTATTTCTGTTTTGGACATGATTATTTCTTCCAATCTATGGTTGGATAGTTAAAATTGCACAGGATCAGGGTAAAGGGTTAAATCTTGATACCTTCAAAGCGGTCCAGATAGGTGGAGTGGGTATCCTGAGTCAAAGTTAGGGGCCTTTTACTAACTATGAGTTGAATAGGGGTTTTGGTCTTTAAAATTAAAAAAAGTAAATTATTTTATACCAGCATAGAACGCTACACATTTTCAGTAAAAATATTCATCTAACATTACAGAAGAATGCTAGTTATTCCTCAAACATCTGATTTTACACGTACACAGATGCATCCTTGACATATGATAAGTGTAACATTCTTGCAGTAAGTGATATTCATTTTATGAAAAATAGTGCAAAAGAAATGTACAAATTTTAATTTGCACACCAACTAATGAAATGAAATATCCTGAAGAAATGTTGCTTATGACTGCCTATTCCAAGTTGGTGTTACAGTTCATAAAAAGGCAACACAGTAGTTAAAAGTAATCCAAAAAGATAAGTGCTTTCGTTCCACTAACAAACAAAAAGGAACTTCATCAGATAAATGAGCAAACTATCATTAAGCTTCTTAAATGCTCTTAAACCAATCACAGCAAAAATTCAGCACACACCCTTTTTGCATCAGTTAGCCTGACATAACCTAAGCATAGTCAAAAACATAATAAAAGAAGGCATAGTGAAAGAAACACACCC
Organism: Protopterus annectens; assembly: GCF_019279795.1. Lineage (NCBI taxonomy): Eukaryota > Metazoa > Chordata > Ceratodontiformes > Protopteridae > Protopterus > Protopterus annectens. The sequence continues at coordinate 908,070,194 of NC_056747.1, read as the reverse complement.
CACTGGGAATTGAACCCAGGACTCTCTGCATGTAAAGCAGACATAGTAACAACTACACTACTCCATTCATAAAAAGAATGTAACAGTGTTATACACAATAGTAACATCCTAAGGCTAAAAAAATACATTTTATCAGTTTAAAGCACTTAATTTAAGCAGACATTTTATATTCTCTGCATCATTTAACCGTGGACAAAATTGTGCATTTAAACGTAGCTGCCAGAGCAATTCTGCTTTCTCAAGTAAAAGGGGCCAGGCACCTCCACGTTCTGAAATTATTAAAGTTTGTAAAGCAACAAATTTGAAAGCATGGCCAGGACTAGCAATAATATGTCTTGCTTTTCTTACCACATTTAGTAATGACAGTTCATATATGATTAGGAATATTCTCTATAAGAATTGGAAAATTTGGTTAGGGTAGTTTCTCTCTGCAAAATTTCCCAATTCTTATAGAGAATATCTCTAATCATATAACTGTCATTACTAAATGTGGTAAGAAAAGCAAGAGAAAACATTTTATTATTTTTATTACTCGTTGTTTTATCATTACTATTTATAGTAGGAATAATAACATTATTACTATCCAGTTATGAAACACAAGAAACTACCTTAGTCATATCAGTAGGGACCATCCTATTAGGCTTATCACCCAAAATGGGTCTAAAATACCCCCTAGCTCTTTTTTCAATAACTTCCTGACTTAATTTATTAACCATCAGGTTGGGATACTCTGTATGTAAGAACATATTTTTCATTTTATCAACCTCATTTAAAAATGATGACCAAGTAGTAACCATCCTTGCTGCTCTAACAAATTGGCCTTTGACAACTACTCGCTTTTGTGTATAAGGGTGGTTACTACTAAAATGTAAGAAGGTATTGGAATATGTCATTTTCCATTTTAGGCTACAAATCTATTATTAAAGATGTCCTTAATGATCAAAACATCTAGGTAAGCTATTTGGTCTGTACTAACAGTATGGGTAAATTTCAGAAACGATGTGGTGTTATTGATGTATTCAATAAAATCAACAACAGCTGTACTAGGGCCCTTCCATAAAATAAAATATATCATCCAAAAAGCAGGTATATGACACACAGTAGGTGTACCAATGAGATGGAACAAGAAATATTCTCTCCCACTCAAGCATCACTATGTTGGCATCTAAACTGCCACATGAGGAGCCCATAGCTACCCCCTCTTTCTGACAGTATAGTTCCTTATTAAACAGAATAAAATTTGACTTTAACACCATATCTAATAGTTCAAAATTGTTAATCTGCTTTTGACCTATACCCTTAAGCCTAAGGTATTCACAGGACCAGTCTTCACCAACATCATGGGGTATGACTTGAGTACAGATCAGTGGTGATAAACAAATAATCTGAATCAAAGATTACTGCATCCAATCTCCTTAAAAAAATCCCATGAGTCTATACACAAATGTGACTCTCTCCTAACTACATCTTTTAACTTAGTATCCAGGAATTTAGTTAATGGGTTTGTGATAGGCCCTCTAGTATTAACTATTGGTCGCATAGGAGGCTGGTTCAGGTCTTTGTGAAATTTTGGTAATCCAAAAATTGTAGGCGTAACTGGGTATAACACCGACAAGTAATTATACTCGTCCACAGAAACAGACCCATCAGTAAAGAGGTCCTGTAAGAAACTTCTAATTCTGGAATATGGGATATTAAGCTCATTCTGTGAACTATGATCATATGCTCCACTGTCCAAAATATTTTTCATCTTACTATTATAATCATTACATTCATAATTACCAACCCCCCTCCCTTATCAGGTTTCATGAATCGGATACCAACTGATGACAAAAGCAGGTCCAGATTCAATTTCTCATATTCAGATAAATTGTTTTTACTTCATTTATTACCTGACTGAACTAAATGTTCTGATTTAGAACAAATAGACCTAATGTCCAATTCACACATGCGTTCAAAAAGCTCCAAGATAGGGTGATGGGGGGGGGGGGTTAAATGTACTTGAAACTGTCAAAGTATTATTTGGACGAGTGTCATTGTGGAACATTAAGTTCAGATTTAATTTACGCACATAAAGTTTCAGATCAAGCAGCACTTGCACCAAGTTAGTACTTTTGCTGGGAATAAAAGAAAAACCTTTACCTAGCAGATCACAAATATCAGTATCAATGACAACCGAAGTAAAATAATAAATTTTAAAATCACCAAGGGAATTTTCCACAATATTTAAAGCTGGTGCTGTATATGAGAAGTCTTTAGTAGGCAAAAGTTGAATAGTCATCTCCACCCTTTCTGGGAACCTCTGTTGTTCCCCCTGAATTGATTGGATCCCCTCTGATATTGGTGGTGCACCTGTTGTCTCGATAAATTCCAGTTCATGTTCAATCTCTGCTGGTTCATCAGGCATTCTGATTGTCTCAGAAGAAGGAAATTGTTGTTGCCTAAAAAATCATTCTCAAGTTCATTCTCTACATCAGTATCATTCACGACAGCCAAATCAGGCTGTTCTCCCGTCTCAGAGGCAAAATGTATTCTTCTATTCCACACTTGTGAGTGTGGTGGTGGGGGATAAGCTGAGTTACTTCTATATTCTTTTATGTCCCTTGTTAGTTTTTTAAGTTTCCTGTTCTTAATGGTTGTCATCTGTTCGTCTATCGAATGCAAAATATGAGCATATTCATATTTATTGTCATTAAAAGTCACATCTTGTAAAATAGTTTGGTCTAAACATAGAGTGTCTCTAGTGAGGGACTCAACCAGTTTTGTGTTGTATTTAATCACCAACTCCATATATTCAAAGCCATGCCTATCAAATAATTGTAGTAGTTGGTTATGAAAATTGGAATTGGAAAACAAACCCGTAGGAAAATGCCAGAGTCTAAGACCTTTAGGTACTGCTTTCATTTTAATACATTCCTTAAAGTAGTCTGTGTCCATCTGTTTTTTTTTTTATTTTTAACAAATTACAGTCCAGTTCAACAAGTTTCTCATTTAGGGAGCTATTACTAGCAGCAGCAACATTATTCAGATAACCATTTGCATTGAAGCATTCGCTGAGTAAAGAAACACCATTTAACATATTAGATGGCCCATTTATTTGTCCATTAAAAGTATTATTAATTCTCTCACCTTGTATAGAAGCATTTGTTGTTGTAATTCCACCAGAAATAAGCTCATTAGGTGGAGGAATGCCATTAGAAGCACTTGTAGAAGCCAAAACTTCATGGGGTGTGTCTAAAACATGATGTGTACTGAATTGAGATAAATACAACTGTTCCAATCAATCCATACATTTATTTAATTCCTGTATTCAAACAGTTAAGTCACCAATAGAATCTTCTAAAGTCTGCGAAGGTAGTGTTGTGTAGAATCCATTCTGCACAAAATAAAATACCAAACAAGAAGAACACCAAACCAGCACTAGTAATCCAAAAAAGCAGGGCAAAAAAAAGCTTCCACACTCCAAAATGCTTTTATTCAATGTAGAACAGCTAAAAACTGCTTCAGCCAAATGGAGTACATAAAAAGGCAACACAGTAGTTAAAAGTAATCCAAAAAGATAAGCGCTTTTGTCCCACTAACATATAAAAAGGAACTTCATCAGATAAATGAACAAACTGTCATTAAGCTTCTTAAATGCTCTTAAACCAATCAGAGTAAAAATTCAGCACACACCCTTTTTGCATCAATTAGCCTGACATTACCTAAGCATAGTCAAAAACATAGTAAAAGAAGGCATAGTGAAAGAAACACACCCCACTGGGGATTGAATCCAGGACCTTCTGCATGTAAAGCAGACATAATAACCACTACACTACTGCATTCATAAAAAGAATGTAACACTGTTATACACAATAGTAACATCCTAAGGCTAAAAAAAATAGATTTTATCTGTTTAAAGCTCTTAATTTAAGCAGACATTTTATATTCTCTGCATCATTTAGCCCTAGCCAAAATTGTGCATTTAAATGTAATATTCTCTGTAATACCCATAATTTCTGCTGGAATCCCAGTCATGGCACACATTCATTCCAAATGCTTGTCTCCTGTATCTTCCAACCTTTCCAAACAGTCTTTGCTGCTCACATTGATTTAAATAAATAGCCCATGTTTACTTCTCACTTCTCTTTTTTGGAGATGTCAGTTGCTTTCCATATTAATCATAATATGGTTTCTGTCTCTTCTAATTTTTTTGCATTTTGTCTTACACCTGAATTAAATTACATTTTCAGGAGTAAGTATACATGTTGATGTAGGAATCATACTCTCTCATGTATGGTGCATAGGTAGCTAAGCAATCATTAAAACACCACCTTGCAGTGGAGTATTTATTTAGCCCAATACAGATAATTAGGAATTTATATAACAGTCATCATTCATACTCTTTGACTTCATCATGTAATTGACAATCTACCCTTCCTTGTTGGTTGGACCAATAGTTTGTGCATAGTTACTACTATTGTTAACATGTTGAAAGTGTAATTGTTTTGAAAACTATTGACCTCCACACATGCACACTGTGTACTGTGGATTATTATCTGAAATTACTGTCTAGAATCACAGGCCTTGAAAATGCATATTTCATTATACTACAGAACTCATAGCATTCCATTTCATGGTGCAATAAAATGTTGAAAAATAGTTAATACAAACAATAATCTTGAAACTGAAACAGATCTGTTCCAAATGTATTCCATGGTCTTCTTGTAACTTAACAGGAACGCATGTTTTCTCATGGATTCTTATGTGACATATGTAGTACACACTGCACAATTATTTTATTGCTCTGTCTACCTATCAATCTATATTTTGTTGAACCAGTTAGCCCCACTAGGCACATGGTCTATTTTCAGTGGAAAGCCAAGCTAATGTTCATATTGAGGGAAGGAAATTTGACCAGAGCAATGAGGGAATTTCCCTAGGCACCTGTGGCATAAGGGAATTTCCGTAGGCACATGTGGCATAAGGGAATTTCCCTAGGCACCTGTGGCTGCAAGGTAGCAGCAGATTATGATGGAACCACAATGCTTGTGAAAAGGTGATATGAGTGTCAGAGTTCGAAGATAGAGGTCTTAGCAATTCCCAGGTAATGGAGTTAGAAATATCCATTGAAAACTGTAGATTTTGAACAGCTATGGACAGATATTAATTCTTGGATAGAGAGGGAAGCAGAAAATTGAAATCAAACTTTGCAGCTGCAAATGTTGCCTCTGTTTTCTAACCTGATGTTTTGTGGGGTGATGAGGAGAAGAAAGTTTCAGCTATTATTAGGAGTACAATTAATGAGAAAGTACTTTCTGCAAGTACACAGCAGCTTTCCAAGACTTTGGAAGAAGCTAGGCACCCAATCCTATATGAGATGAGTTTAGGCCAATCCTAACCCTCTTCCAGTCTCAAGTCCCACCCCTAGTAATCCTAATTGTATATAAATCAGCACCTCATAGGATTGTTATTGAATTATTGCTGTACAATCCAGAACAAAAAAAGCCTCCATTCATCATCGTTAATTATGGGTTTGGATTTCTACTAATAAATGGTCTCCTCACCTTATTGAGAGAAGGCAAGCAGCCATCAACATGGGATTGCTATACTACTCTTTTATAGGCTCCAAGTTGTCTAGATCAGCAGGAGATATTTTTAAACATCTTTTTAATGTCTGTACTGTCCTAATAACCCTTTTCAGGACTGTCCATTAGGTATTTTTATGATTCAGATGGAGAAAATATTGAATGGAAAAAAAGTGCCTCATGACAAGACTGGCACTTTAGTGATCAACACACGTAACTGAGAACATAAGAAATATCACTCAAATGTGAATAGCCTTTGAGATTAAAATAATCAAAATAAATGCTTTCATTGCCCCAACCATAATCTTGTTACTGTATGACAACTCTATGTTTGCTGCAGCACAGTGAAAGGAGAAATCCCTGGAAAACTGCAACCTCAGTCTTACCAGACAAAATATGATAACTGCACACCAGTAATTAGGCAAAAGTGTCAGTCATCAGTGTCCCAGCAGCAAGCCAGACACCCCTAAAAGTGTTAGATAATGAGCCCACCAATGTAAAATAAATGCATGTATTACAGTTCTTACACACTTTAAAGAATACAAGAGAAGAAAAAGAGTCATCTTCTTCATATTGCAGTAACTTTTAATAGCATCATTTTTTTTCTAGTTAGGCTTGTTGTTCTAACATGATGCCAGGAGACTGATGCATATTTTTTTGTGTATGTTAGATATCAGTTATTTATTTTTCTAAGACAGAAATTCCAAAAATAATGGCATAATAAAATTTTGTGGTGTTTTGGTCAGGGTAACTGCTCTAGATTACAACTGTTAGTGATGAACACAACTATTCAGACTTTTTGAATTGACTGTAGGTTACAAAGGTAGACTAGTAGTAACACAAATATTCGGAAGGAAGGTAATCTAATCAAATTATTATTAGAGCAAAGGTTCTAGATGAATGAAACCTTTTGTAGCAGTAAATATGAATAGGATTGTGGTGGAATTATTTACTTATATTGCAAGTAAGACTGTAAAAAAAGATTACTCTTACCCTGAAAGTTCCGAAGGATGCAATACCTTTTTGGCAGCTACTGTAAAGAAATAAGTAAAAATGTCTCTATATAAAACGTAGCCATAAGACTAAGACTGGTTTTTCTCATCAGGAGTTAGAGAAACAGCAGGTGGAAGAAATTTGCTGCTACAATCATCACTGTGGCCATATTGGCATTTTTTGGTGAAAATCAAGAAGTTATAAAAGTAGGCAAATGCTTAAAAATTTTAATTGACTAATGTTGTGTATCCTACGCTACAATTTTGGCACGATCATGTAGATACGAGCTCTTTTTACCCATCTTGGCAAAAATGATGGTGATGGCATAAATATAAAAAGGGTATTTATTGATAGAAAAGAGAAATTTTAAACAAAAATTGGATTACTGAATACTAGAAAATGATTTGGATACTTTATTAAAACAGATTTTTTAGAATGTTTAAAAAAGGGATTTGACATTTTGAAAAGAATGCACATAGGGAGGAAGGTCCACTAAATCAAGTAAAACTGAAGTTATACAAAAGTAAAGGTTTCCAGAAAATAAGGGATGCATGCAAGAAGAGATGGGACTAAGGGATGATCTTGTTGGTAAAATTTATATAGAGGGAGATGGGGTAGAAGCAGTTGAATGACTAGTTACAAAAAGGTCAGAAGTGCAGCAAAATCAGATCATCTTAAATATGGTAAACATAAACAACTTACCTGGAGAAGATGACACAAACTACATACACTATGAAAATTTGTAAGGAAATAAAAAAGTTCTGAATGAGTGGTTCAATTGAAGTGTTTATGAAAGACTTGTAAGGGGATTTCTAGGTTTATCTGGAAAAAAGAAAGGTGTAAAATCTCAGTTAAAATTGGATGCCTTTAATTTTATGTTAGTGCATCTGTAACATTTTGTGCAGATGAGATTCAGTGAAGTAGTAAAGAATAAATGTATTTATGGAGTATGCAGAAAATAAGTAAAATAATTATTTTCTATAGTTTAAGAAGATAGTATTTGGGATAGTGAGATGAAAACAGGAAAATAGTCTTGTGATATGAAAATATGATGAAGTTTTTTAATTTTAAGATGAAAGCACTCTTGTACTTAAATATGTTTGAACTAAAGGATTGAACTTTTGAAGGATACAGTGTATTTCATTTACCCTACAGTCCGGATAATTTCGCTTCAGTGTGCCACTTCTTTCCTAGTTTAGCACATTAAAGTTCCTCAAGTGGACTTGAACCCACAGCTTTCCCCACTTATACTCTACAAAGCATTTAATTTACAGGCTGAACTATGCAGGCAGCCATACAAACAGTATCAGTGAAGCATGTAGCAGGTGATTATCACTTGCAGAAAGAAAGAAATAGCAAGCATGAAAACCTGAGTGGACATGAAGCCACAGTCCTCGCCATGTATACTGTGCAAAGCACTTCATTTATAGAGTGAGCTTCAGAAGCAGTCAAACAAAAAGTGTCAGTGAAGCACATAGCAGCTGATTGTTACAAACTTGCAGCATGAAAGAATAAAAGATTCCAAAAACCTACAACCCTGAAGAAACCTGAACCCGCAGCCATCTCCTTGTGTACTATGTAAAGTACTTAAATAGTTCATAGGTTGGTACTAGGCTATCGGCCCTAGGGCCTATACAAGCCTAGCCATAACAATTCCCTGTCTATTTCTTCCCACAATATTTACTTCCCTGGACCCCTGTCTAGCAGGACGACTGACATGATCCCTGGGATAATTTCCTTTCTCCCATCCAATCATCAAGGTTCCTTTTGAAGAAGGCCAAAGAGGTGCTCTGATTGACATGTATGGGCAGTCTATTCCAGAGTCTGGGGAGTCTCTGGATCAGGAACCTATCCCTCCAGCATGTTTTGTTCATTGTGATGACAGGTTTAGATCCCTGGAGCATGTGTCTCTGAGGGATTGGGATTTCTTTAAGTCTACATGTCCAACAGCTCTGAGATTGACTTGGCCTTGTATGTTAAGCAGAGATCGCCTCTGAGTAGAAGATATGCGACAGACTGTTTGGTGGAGTTTTTTTAGATAGTCAGCATAGGGCATCTGCTTTAGGCCTGTGATTCTTTTAGTGAGGTATTTCTGCAGCCTTTCCAGTTGTTACAGATGTCTTGAGAGGTACATACCAAATGGGGCATATTATTCTATAATGGGTCTAATGAGGGATGAGTACAGTGGGACAATGACCTCCTTTTTCCTGGATGAAAAGCCCTTAGAGATGAGGTGTGCCACATAGAAGGATTTCCTGACTGTTGTGGCAATGTGCTTATCGAAGGTGAGACTACTGTCCACCTGTGTCCCTATGTCTCTTATCACACTTTCAGTTTTTAGTATACTGCCACCTATGTGGTAATTCACAGGTACATGTTTTTTCCCAAAGGGGATAACTATACATTTCTTGGCATTGAGCCCATGGCTCTGGCACCAAGCATCTGTTTCTGTAAGGCCCTTTTGTAGAATATCCACATAATATGGGGATTCAATAATGGCTCCCAGTCTGCAGTCATCTGCGAACTTTGTTAGCCAAAGTCCCTTAGCATTGGCCTGTACTTCAGAGAAGTAGATGCCAAACAAGAGCGGTCTCAGGATTGAACCCTGAGGTACTCCACTTGTCACATGTCTGGCGCTGGATTTGGAGTTGGCTACTTTTACAGTGTGGGTTCTGTCAATAAGCCTGTTGGCAACCCATCGAGTGACATAGGGATTAATGCCCAACTTAGTAAGTTTATCTATGATTCCAGTGTGGGGGATGGTGTCAAAGGCCTTAGTAAGGTCCAGGTAGGCTGTGTGGACCACATTACCCTTGTTCATGGCTCTGGAGACTGATTCAAAGAAGTCAATCAGGTTCAGGAGACAAGATCGGCCCTTCACGAACCCAAACTGCATAGGGTCCAGTGTTTGAAGGTTGCCAGTGTCTTTGTTTATAAGCTCCATGATAATACGTTCCATGGCCTTGCAGATTAGGCTAGTCAGACTGATGGGGCAGTAGTTCCTGGGATCCAAGGTGGATCCCCCCTTCTGGAGTGGGATAACTGTAGCTGTGTGCCACTCAGTGGGCAGGAAGCCTGAGGTGAGGCTATGATTAAACACGACACTTAGGTGAGGTGCCAGTTCATTTTGTAGTTCATGTAGTGCACAGCCTGGGATGTCGTCTGGTCCCATGGATGCTGTATTCTTAGCTTTGGAGAGTGTTTTTTTTTACCCGTGTGGCCGTTATTACTGGAATTTGGCAATCTTTCGGTATTGAGATGGGCCCTTTAGGGGGTGAGACGGGGATGAAGTTTACACTGAATCGATCTGCCAGGATATTGGCAATATCCTTGGGATCAGTATATTTAATGCCTTTCTGTTGTAGCTCAGAGCAGATCTGAGCATTGCCATTTAGATTCTTGACATAGCTATGGAATGCCTTGTGGTTTTCTTTGAATTTTTTGGCAATTTTATTTTCGTAACTAGATTTGGAGGATTTTATGTAGGAATTCAGCTTCTTACTGAGGCTGGTAAGGGAGTTTTTTGTATCCTGGAATTTTCCTCTTTTCTGCAACAGTTTCTTCCTTTTGTTGTAAAGTTTGTTTATGGCAAGGGACCACCAGATTGGCTTCCTTTTTTTGGAGGAGAGCATCGTTGCTCTATTGAGAATGGCACGATTCATGCACGAGTGGATGTGCTCATACAATGCCTTAGTGTAGGATTCAGCAGTCGAACTTTCAGTTCCTGTCTGCATGGGTGTCATGACGTTTGGCACTTCTGACTTGAGTTGCATGAAGTTGGCTTTGGAGATGTTTTTTATGGAGGTTTCCATACTGGGGGGTGGGGGTGGGATGTGGATGTCAAGGGTGATTAGCTTATAGTCAGACCTGACCAACAAGGGGGTGACCATAGGTGTGGAGCATCGATTTCCCATGTTGGTAATGACCAGGTCTAGGATATTGGAGCCCCTGGTGGGACTAAGGATTAGTTGATCCAGGGCATTGGAATTTATGAATTCCAAGAACCATTGGGCAAAAGTGTTGGTACACTTCCTTCACAGATTGAGCTACAGAATAAGTCACATGAACTGTATCAGTTTTACCCTATTTTTTAAATGTGCACCACATTGCAAAGACACTCAGCTCATCTACACAGCCAAACCCAGCCTAGGGCAATACATGCGGTGGATGTACTTATACTATGCAATGAGGAGTGCCAGCCCTCCTTTGTTGTACATGGGAATGGGCCCATTACACTCAGTATGATCACAAAAGATGAGTGATCTGGAAACCCTAGATGGGCCGGTACAAGGTCTGTTTATCTGTTTTTGATTTGATTAAAGGGTAGAAAGGGTGGTTAGAGCAATTAAGGAATGAGTAATATGCAAGTGGAGAAAGACAGATATTTATTTTTTTAATTTATTTCGTGCATAAAATTAAGGTACTTTAGGGAAGGAGGAAAGGCATGTAAGAGGAAGATAAGAGATTTTGGTTAGGTAGCAGGAGAAGAGAAGAAATGATTTATAGGGTATATGATAACACAATAAGTAGAAGTGAGCACAATGTTGAAGGAGATATTGGACAAACACAGGAAAGGCAATGCTGAGGGGATGACTGAGCAACCCTTGGGGGGGTGAACACAAAATGGAGGGGAACACCAGGATGAGGTATGCAGAGCTGCAGTCTCTGCCAGCTGTGGCCCAGTAGGAGATTACTCACCACCCTGAGCCCTGTCTTACATGGTGGTGGCAGTGCTCAACAGAGATGTGACTGAGTGAGTCACAGGAGGATGTTTTACATCTAGCTATTTTGGACATCCAACCTCTTGTCAATAATCTCCCTCACAATGTCTACCATCTGCTGATGGATGACAAAGGTGTCACCTCCACTGGTACTGCTAGCAGTGGGTACAACTGTCCCAGCATCCTGACGTAGATAGTACTGGTAGAGCAGGACATGTGGAGGTGACTGTGGCATGCTGTGATCCAAATGTACTGGGCACTTCTGGTGGTGGTGGTGCTGCTGCTGCCACCTGAGGGGAACCAACAGGCTTTGCCAGAGGGTGGTTGCAGGTTATTATGCTGCTGCATATAATAGCAAAATAAATGAAGAGATAAAATAAGAACCAAAAGAAATGTCTCTTATAGAACAGATAGTGACAAAGAGGGTAGGGGAGAAAAAAGTACTAATACACTGAAAAACTGAAGATAATATATATGATACAGTAAAGAATAAAATACTTGAAGGGCCAACAAATGCTTCTCAGTTTAACAAGGCAGTCACCATTGAGTGCTGAGGGGGACCTGAACCAAAGGCCATCAATACGTGCATTCCGATAGTTAAGAAAATTAAAGTGAAAGGCTAACTGGACAAACCAGCATGGTTCTCTATTCCAAGCTGCAGTAATGTCTCAGACCAATGTATGCATAGAAAGAAATCACACTGCTCAGGTACATTTCACATACACATTATAAGGAAAGGAAACAACTATATTGACAAATATTGTCCATGACACCTACCCAGAAATGTTGCTCATACATATAGTTAGTACAATCAAACAGAAACCTCATCGGAAATCTTTTGCAACATAAAGGAGGAGACTGAACCTACTGTCTCTGTCTCGTCTGGTCAGGATAAAACAGATGGACATTTGTGGGTTCTGTTCAAGCAGCTTTATTACACACAAACATATCAGAAATGAGGCTTTGTAATTTAAACTTAAATAAACTTATAAACAGACTGACTACCACACTCATATATGTTAACACTCTGGCTGCCTGCATGTGCTCATGAACGTGCTTACATCTGGAAAAGCTTCCTAAAGGTACACATGCTCTGATCTATACCTGTAAACATCCTGTTGGCTGGCAAAAAAGCAATTACTAGAAAATGGAAATCAAAATCTAAACCAACTATATTAGAAGTAGCGAATATAGAAACAGAGATAAAAGAAATGGCATTGAGATCTTTAGAAAAAGGTAGGAAAAAACTACGCAAGAAAAAATGGGAATGTGGGAACAATACATACAGAGAAGGAATGAGGTTTAAAGAAGGCCGGACTTAAATGAGCTAAGTCATGTTTGACTGAACATGACTGGATAGATTACGAGTGATGTATAATGTTTGCAACTGGGTGTCTGTCGGTGTGGTTTGTTTTCATTTATATAAATGCATGATTGCTTATGCTGTAAGTGATGGTTTAATAAAGATGTTTCTTGTTTAAAAAAAGGGTCAGGAATTGAATAATTTATGTAAAGTTGCTTAGGTTATATGATATATAGCAATATATGTGAAGCATAATGTTTATTAATTTTATCTTGATAATACAGTTTGATTATTTTTATAAAAATGTAAACGTGCCTATGTCACAAGTTGTAATTCAATAAAGGTGTTTAAAGAAAAAAAACACCCTTACAGTGTTCATATCTTGGCTCACTTGTCCAGGTATGACAGGATTCATTCAAAAGCACACTAATAACATTCACCTGTAATACTGATACCTACCACCCATTGCAGTAATCACAGCAGAAGGAGGTAAGGATTTCTTACTCCTCCTGAAACCATCTCTGCACAGTAAAAGGAGCACTACCCTCTGCTTCACCAGCCATGATGTCTCACCTTGAAGAATCACAGTGAAAAATGGCACAGATCTGGCACCTAAATAAGGTGTCACATGTCACATCAGCTGTGCTCAGATAGGCATCAGTGGTCACCTCATTTGCGAGATGGACAGCTGGCTATAATATAGGTACTGTATTATTCTAATTCACAATGGCATTTTCCAGTATGAAACATGTTAGTTATGTATCCCTGTCCATGCAGTTAAGAAATCAGGCACTACAGTGACTCCCTTTACAGATGGCTATATGTCGAATTACAGTTTATCCCTGGAAACTTGGCCTGGATGACCCTTGTGCAGTGCTGACCACAGTGACCCATATGTGTGCACAGCATTCAGGAGACATTTGCACAATGCTTAGCAAGTTTTGTTGTCCTACAAATTGAGAGATTCAGAAAAAAATGTGCATTGAACCCTTCTTAGCATAATCATTGTGCCCAGCCAGGTGAATTTGCACAGTGTAGGTGCATGGTAAGCATAGAGAACATGTGTGCTGTGGAAAACCTCATAGAGCAGCCACAGCTCACCTGTCAAGTATGAATGCTTTTAGTGCTATTGCAGTCGTAAATTCTGAAGAAGTCTTTTGTCATACTCTGAAAACTCTTCATTTTTTGTGAATAAATTTGTTGTTTTCAGCGGTGTGGTTTTTGCTTGACACCTTGGATTTTTTGCCTTTTTGCCTGTTGTAGTAGTTCACTATAATATAAAATAAGCTGAACAATACTTTTAAAATGCTTTGGGATGGCATATTGAGCATGGTACTGACTAACATTTAACAATTCAAAAACCACAAAAGAACAAAAAGAAATATTCAAATAACTGAGAAAAACAGTGAATATTCCACACAATTTATTGAGAACTCTAGCGCTTCGGCAAACAAGCACCTTCAAGGAGTAAAATAATAAAAATGTTCTCACTTGTTTGAATAACATTTAGCAATTCCCTGAACATAAACATGGACCTTGAGCCAAGGCATAGCATTGTTCCATAGCACTTAGACATTTCTGAATCACTTTGCTATTTTTTTGTCTTATCATACATGGAGATGCATACCATGTCATTATTATGATCATTGGTACATACTGAACCTGACTGTGCCACTTGGTCTGGCCACAACATGATTTGTTTTTCTGAATTAGTTGCACCCTGTGCATGGCTGCTTATCACACAAATTTGCTTACTGTGATGTGACACTGTTTTCTTAATCCAGCCTTTGGTATGATTTAACAAACAATCAAGAAGCACTTTTTCAGCTCTGGCAGAAAAATTTAAGGAGGTATAGGAATGGACTGAGTTTTTGTGGGAATTGCAATTACATAAACTGATTGTTAAAATTTTAATGGCATATAAATGTGCAGAAGAAGAAAAATGTCTTGTGTGTTATATAGTGAAACAATACAACTTTTTGTTTATACTGTAAAAGAGTTCAAGTACTTTGAATTTGTGTAAGGAAATACAAATTCCACAGTTTAAGACTGTTAATATGGATACGATGCATTATGAGAAGTATTGATGAAACAGAAAACCTTTTTGTTTTTATAATTTATTTGTAAAGAAAAAAGCTGATGACAGTTTATTAACAAATGGGATATTAAATATGCAATTAAAAATTAATTTTTGCAGTGGCAGAAAGGATGGGATACAAAAGATAAGGTTTATTACATCATATCTGTTTTAAAAATAAATTATTTATTTTATTTATAGGTTCATAGGCTACTACTAAGCTTGCTCCTCTTGGCAGCCATTTAAGCCTAGCCATATTTACCAACCCAATGGTAAAAATTAAACCCTGCACCTTGTGTCTGTGAGGTAAACACCTTAACTCATTATGCCAACTATGGGAGCCGGAACCATAGAGCGAGGTGTGAGGGGAGCACCCCACTTTTTTGCAGAATTCATACCTCCCAACTGTCCCGAATTTACTTCTTTATTTTTGAATTATTTTTGTGCTTTAGCTGATGTCATCGTGGTGCAAGTATTTCTGGGTTTCTGGCTGGTTTTACGAGCGGGAACGGACGATTTTATTAGCTGCTGCTTATTTACTCAGCATCAGAGAAGGATTTCAGAAGCTGCCTGCTTACTCGGAGAAGGATGGACTGGCTGTAGAGTGAGTAGTGTGTGTGTGTGTGTGTGTGTGTGTGTGTGTGTGTGTGTGTGTGTGTGTGTGTGTGTGTGTGTGTGTGTGTGTGTGTGTGTATCAGTCCTATGGCAGATTTCTAACATATTACTTCAGTGTTGTTTGCCTTGATATTTATTTTTCCAGCACAGAGGTAAGATAAGGGTGCTAGTAATGCTCTGATAACTTCTGAAATCCAAGGTCAGTTATTATTTTAATTAAATATGCCTACCTGAAGCATATAATTTGTACTTGCAGCAACGTTTTCAGTGTTGACTGTAAATGAACAAAATACCTCACCATCATTCTCATGTCACTAAGCGGATGGGAAGTGATGGGCTCTAAGTGAATAAATGGGCTTCTTTGTGAGTCTGTTAAAAAGGGAGGCGCATACTGGATAGACAAGCCAGAAAGCAGTTTGCTCACTACAGAACCGAGGATTAAGCTATGTCTTGCAGATTTGGGTAAGTATACTTTCAGCTGACCATTTCATGCTTATTTATTTAGAGTTGAACAATAAGTTCCTGCGCCAGTAGGATGGCATCTGGCAAGGATTGGAGTCCTTTGTCAAGTCTTACCTCCAATTTACAGAGATAAATACGTGTGTGTGTGTGTGTGTGTGTGTGTGTGTGTGTGTGTGTGTGTGTGTGTGTGTGTGTGTGTGTGTGTGTGAAGGGTGAAGAATGACTTCTAATCATAATTATATCTGCTTCTTTATTTTATTGGGAAAGTGAAAAAATACACCACTGTAAGTAAACACGTGCTACAGCATTATCTTAAGCGCTTCAGTATTATTCAGATAGGAATATTTTTAGGAGACAAACTTTGATTGACCTGGAAGAGGGAATGGTTTAACTAAAGAATCTGTTAAGTTGTAACCTAAAGTAGTATAGGAGAATGGAATATTAGCACACATGAATTGACAACTGCACTCAGTGCCAAAAGTTTTCATCTTGTTAAGGCTTAGGGAGGGGAAATGGGAAGACCATAATTCAGCTGAAGCAGGAGAAGTCTCTTGGCTATAGAAGGGACAGATAAGGAGAATTTTTTTTTCTGGCCAGTAGTGAAGGGGATTATCTTTGTTTCTGTTTTTTTTTTTTCTGTGTGTATACGAAAGTTGAGGACTTCATCCAGCCACATGTTACGGTATTTGAAGTTTGTTAAAAGTACTTTTTGGCATGTTGTTAATATCTTTGATGTTGACAGAGTCTGGAGATTCTGTCAAATTATGCTCAGTTACAAAGAGCACAATCTTGGTGTGGGTGGGATTTACATGTATTTGTTGACTGAATAGGTATTTGTTAAGGGAAGTTGGATTTGAATTACAGAGTGAGGTGTGCTTGATCTGAAAATGATAACATCATAAGGGAGATCTGATCTGGGAGGTCATGTGGGAATTTGTTACTAACTAATGAGAAAAAGTAAGGGTGCAAGAACAGGAGCCTTGAGAGACACCTGTTTGCAGTGGAGATAAACTGGACATGGTTGAACATATTTCCATCATGAAGTGACATATGGATATGAAGTCCTTGAATGAGGCAGATGCCAACCTAATATTTCTTTCCAAGATGGTCTGTAGAAGGAGGAGGGCATGGTCATTGGGGTCAAACAACTTATTCAGGTCTATCAAGAGAGCTCCTGTAAGGTTGCCTTTATCCACAGTCAGTAAGACCGTGTTGGTGAGAAAGCATATAGCCAGTAGGGTGCTGGGATAGACCAGAAACTATTTAGATAAAAAAAGATGATATTGTTAGGTATATTTTATGAGGTCAATTTAGATGGCTTTTTTTTCTAGAAGTATAACAAGGCTAAGAAGAATGGATGGAAGTGTGTGAGCCATTTTCAGGTTCCAGCTGTTTTGGAAGTGGTTTAACTAATGCCGTGTTTTGTTAAGGAAAAGCTGCTGATGTGAAGTAAAGGTGTTATAGTGTAGTAGGCACTTTATGTTATATCATAACCTATAAATCTACAGGTCACAAATAGTAGTGGTCACCCTATTTACATTAACCCAACCTGGTGGCACCAGAAGGCTACAACCAGGATAAACAGAAATAGAAAACTAAAGGTATCAGCTTGAGAGCAGGGAAGGTCTCTGAGAGTGTTTGAGCCCCTGATGTCATTCAGTCCCTTGGCAATTGTATTAACAAACTAAAATAAAAAAAAAATAGAAATAAAAAAAAAATCAAGTATCAAAGAATGCTTCCTCTCCAGTGATGTTTTAAAATGGAGTTTGATTTGCATAAGCAATTTTGGCAACTTATTTCATCAAATAAATTGCAGTTGCTTGGACCACCTCAAAGATTTATTACTATACTCAGTATCCTACAGAGTGCTTAGAGGTGACGTCTGGCATACAAAGCATCCTCCAATATAATACAGATGAATATACTGAACATCAGCAAGTCAAATGGCATCAGAAATAGTCAGTCCAGGTGCCTAAATTGAATGTTGTGGAGAGATGGATATATATCACAGAGGCTACCACTGTTCTGGAATAGACTATCCATAAAAATAAAGCAAAGCTCATCCATCCATATTCAAGTGCAACTTGGATCTAAGGATGGGTAATAGAAACTGTACTCCAGGATTTCCCCTCATGCCACTAATGGATAGAGGCAGTTCCTAAATGCTGCATCCCTTACATGCCCCCCTCAAATTATCCCTTACATGCCCCCCTCAAATTATCTATGGTATGATCATAGTTGTTCTCACTAGAGCTAATACAATTATCAGCCATGGGGGATAGCTAAAACCAACCAGAAAATGTTAATTCAAGCACCAAAAGGGAATTGGCTAAGCTTAAAATGTCCTCCAAGTGAACCTATGTTGTGGTAGTAAATAGTTATAAAAAAATTTCCCTTTTTAGTTCACTAAGTGCCCCTGTCACCCTCCGCCCCCCAGTCTTTAACAGCTTCTGGCGCCTATGATGCCAACACCCAACTCCCTTCATGTTGTAACTATGCATGTAATTTTATAACTATATATATATATATATATATATATATATATATATATATATATATATATATATGATGTTATTACCATATAAATACATGAATATTTTAGCAAGATACTCCTACTTCTTTCAGCCAGACCAATAAACTTAAAGGCTTTAAATCCTTCAATCATCTTGATAGATTAGCACAACTCTCTTGATACTTAGTAGCCTGTGACAGCCCCTCTTTACCAAGGGCTAATATTCAAGGAGCCTCAATCCTCACCACTGATGCCAGTGGTAGACAGTCACTAAAAACAGGAATGGATTTACACAGTATTTCAAAGGCAGCTTTCTTCATCAAGCACAATTTCCCCCAAGAGCACACAGGGAACCATCTTGCTTGGACTGGACTCTGTGTCTCTCCAGATCCCAAATAAGACTCACTTTGGAGCACTGTGTCCCAGTTCCAAGTAACTGACACACCCACACCTGGATATTTGATTTTCACGCACACACACACACACACACACACACACACACACACACACACACACACACACACACACACACACACACACACGCTCACACACATTCTCCTGGGAAAGGCTGGTACAGATTTACTAGCTGTACCCCTTCTGCCCCAACTATAAGTTAATGTCATTGCCACCAGGCAACCACCGTAAGACTCTTTCAAGGTTATCCAATTATACTGAGTAAAATCAACATTAACATAAACAGTATAGTGTAACCAAAGCAGCTAGGCTTTTCAGAGTGGCTAAAGCACAGGTACTCTCGAGACATTAAAAGTATTCTCTAAAAGACCATCCACAATGAAAAATATAAAACTATGTAATAATAAATAATAAGATAGAAAACATGAGAATAGTAAATATCAAAGTACAATAAACATCAGAGTTTCAATCACAGGAGAAATAAAAATAACACAGTTGGATAAATTCAAACAGATGCAGAAAAAGCACTACTAAATTAATCTCACTGTATTTCCTGACTGTCTAAAGAATAAGTTGTTCCCTAGCTAACTTAATTAATACAGCAAGACAAGATAGGATGCTGAGATGCTTCATTCCACAAGGTAAGATGATGGGCTTTCAACTGACTGAACTGAAGAGAACAGAACAACTGAACTCAACTAACTGTGACAACATTCATATATATTTTATATCAGGTTCCAAACAAAACAAAACTGCTGTGCGAGCTCCATCCTCTCAGTGCTGGTTATAGAATGACATCACATTTGATCACCTGACTGTGGTACAATACAGAGTCAGAGCTGTGCTAAGATCTGTTGCAGTATTTGAAAATTATAGAACAATTTCAAAAACTTCTACTCTTACCTTCTGGAATTCTTTGTTTAAATACATACTTTTAATCAGTTATAATAACACTGTTGATACATTTTTAACATAAGCATTTGTACAAGTCAATGTGACAGTCAAATGGCACAAACCTATTTACAAAACTCCAGCTAACTAAGCTGGCATATGTTACACATGCACTGCCCCACTCTCCCTGGCACAGATGGAACCACCTCACATCATCACATAGCCTACCAGCTGCTCCAGAGTGACCTTTGTCTCACTTTTTGAGCCATGAAAGACCCAATCCTATTTGTCATCCTATTTCTTCACAAAACTAGTGGCTCTACAAAAACCTGTTCTAAGGACTTACATTTACAGCAACAAATCAACAAGACTCCTGGGAGAGATAGACTGTATTCCTAGCCTATGGAATAAGTTACCCCTACAGGTCAAGCAAAGTACTTAGTTTTCCCTTAAGGGTAGCCTTGATAATTGGATGGGTAGAAATACATTTTCACCAGCGTTATCATGTACAACCATGCTTGATTTAGGATGTAGGAACTATTATGTAGTCATAAAGGGTGACAAGATTTGTCAAGTGTGTTTACCTAGAGATGTTTATGGTTAGACCTCTTATGCTCTGTGTGATCACGTGCCTAATATTGTGTCTGTGTTCCTAATACTAAAACATATTATTACATTTCAGATCTTTTCTCCCTGTGACAAGAGAAATAGGATAAATTCAGAATCCTGGATGAAACACCCAGGACTGAAATACTGACAATAAAAGGTTGAAACACAGCATGCCAACTGCAATTTCTACTAGCTTTTTAGAAGTACTAAAACATCCAGCAGCTTGTTCTGCAAGATTGCAGCACAACAGGGACTGGGGTTTTGCCTTCCCTCCTATAGTGGAATCTTAGAATTGATATATATAAGTAACATGGGGTATGAGGCTGCAGAGGGGCTTGAACCCCCCCCCACACTTGTTTATAAGTTGTTTAGCATTCTGTGTTTTGACCTTTTGTTGTAGACCTTTGAATATTCTGTTTTTCATTCAAAACTGTGAATGTATTTTGAAGAAACATAGTACATTATACCATTTCATGTTTCTCTGATATAGTCTTCACAACCAGGAATAAATCAAATTTCTGTATTCATAATTTTCAGTTCTCAGATAATTACCCCAGGAAAAACAGATTTCATGGAGAATGAAGCTGCACAATTTCACAAATAAAATATTACACAACTTACTTGTAATCACCTCTGACATTATGCAACAGTTGGTGTTTAAAAATATGAACAAAAAGACAAGCATAGATAGAGAATAGACAAGAGGGGGACTGGAATTTATTATGGAGAATTGGAAAAGGAACCAAGCTATTTGGGAGAAAATAACTAGAGAGGGAAGGTAATAGAATGGGAAGAAACCAAGATGACATTTTGACTGCAGGCTAAAGACTGCCTTCCCTACCAGGGATTGATATTTGAGTATAGGTAAAGAGAAAGGGATATGTGAATCTTAAGTGAAATACCTGCTCTGGTATTTAGAACAGAAGCTGCAATTAAAAAAGGGATAATTAGCAAGGCATAAAATATTGCACAATGACTAAAGGAATCAGTCAGATGAGGTTATAAAATATCAGGAAGAGAGATTAGATAAGCAATTCAAAAGGAAAAATGGGAGGACACATGTATGGCTCTTAAATATGCAACTAAGTCTAGAAGGTTTAGGATTTTTCCTTGGAAGTGTTTGCAAAGTATTTTTATATCCCATGCAGACTCCAAAGAATTCTTCCTCAGGTGTATGGAAAATGTTGGAGGTCTACTGGGAAATAAAGCACGAACTGGTAACATATGTTTTGGAAATGTAATGAGTTGGCAGGTTTATAAATTCCCTACAGAGTACTCTGTCAAAAATATTGGATGAGCAAATGAGTGTAACTAAGGATAAGCAATTCAAAAGGAATAATGGAACCAGAATTAAACTTAACAAGGCCTTACTATATCTAAACAGGATCTGAATTGCCTAGATATAGATAGGCCTTGTTAAGTTTAATTCTGGTGGCTGCAGAAAAGCAACTACTAGAAAATGGAAAACAAGGTTTAAACCAACTGTATTTGATGTATTGAATTTTGTAACTGAGATAAAAGAACTGGAAGTGGGATCTTTAGAAAAGGGTAGGAGCACATTATATAGAAAAAAAATGGAAATTATGGGAACAATGCCTGCATACATACCTCTCAACTGTACAGATTTTTGCAGAATGTCCAGATGTTTTTTTCATCATATTTTTGGTTCATTTTTCAAAAAAATGTGGCTTTCTGACAAATATTTGACAAGTCATTAAAGACTGAAGACAGAAAATAATGACTGACATTGGAATTTCAGACTTCATACACTTCAGAAAATTTATGCTGGGGGGTGGAGCCTAGATGGCCAACTGAGAGCAGTGAATTTTGAGAGCTCCACCGACTACTATAATAATATAGGAAAATGTTATATTTTTAAGTTTAAAACATCAGAAATCTATAGATAAACTACTAAACTACATAAATATCAATTTTGGTGGAAATATACAAAAATGTTCCTGTCAAATAACTTGGAGATATATTGAGTCACTCAATATGAACAACTCAAGGAATTCTCATCCAGATGCTGCTTTGAAAAAAGAACTGCAATTGATGACATCTACCTTACAGGAACTATCTTTGAAAATGGATGGCTTTAAAAATGACTTAGAAAACCTCAAATTAAATTCTCAAAAACAGACTGATACTCTTAAGGAACTATTACAACAATACCATACAAAAATAAAAAATATAGAGACTTCTCTAAATGACATGGAAGGGAGACTCAAAGAGGAATGAATTCCAAAAAGAATTTCTGCTTAAACAGAATACAAGCTGCTTAACAAAATAGATGACTTAGAAAATAGGTAAAGGAGAAATAACATAAGGATATTTTGTCTGCTTGAAAACACTGAAGGAGAAGACATTATTTCATGCTTAACCTGGATTCCTGAATTTTTAGACTTGAAAGAGGGACTTTCATTTGGAATTGAAAGGGTTCATAGAGAACTAAGGAAACCTGCTTCTAACTCAACAAATACTCCACCTAGATCCATAGTTATAAAATTTCTTTCATTTCCGGACAAGGAACTAATATTAAAATATGCTAGGAGAAAATCACCCTTAAAATACAATCAAAGCCTGATAAGGTTTGACAATGATTATTCTTCCAGAATACTAGAACAAAGGAAAAAAGTCTGGCCAATAATAAAACTGATGAATCAAAACAACATTAAAGCACAGCTGGCCTTTCCTTCCAAGATAAAAATGCTTTTTACCAATGAGATGAGAACCTTTACTGACTTAGAAGAAGCTACTATATTCATCAAAAACAACAACATAGTGTCTATTGTAGAAGAAATGGAATGGATGGCCCCTACTCTTAAAAGAATAAAAGAAACAAATCCTTGGACTGATGCTAGGAAGAAGAAACAAAAAACTGATTCCAAGATAGCTGTCCCAAAAAATAACTCTTACAACTACATCTCTCAAGGTATCAACTGATATGGTACATCACTTGTCACCTGTTTTAATTTAAAAAAGGAGGGTTTCTTAAACAACTGAGAAACAGTAATGATTTATTCAGAATGCTCAAAGAGTCCAGTAATTCTTCACAAGCAAAGGTAGGTCAAGATGGGTTACTGTTTACATTATATATAAGCCAAACAAAGCAACATATAATATAAACATAAAAGTTTCTGCTTCCCTATTTGAACTCAATGAATACTTATCTTGTTCATTTTTTTACTGTTTTTGCTTATAATAATTTAAGAAATTAATTAACTAATTCAACAAGGTACCATTCATCAAAGTTCATACTCAAATGTAATAAATTAACATCATACATAATAGCAGTAACAGTAGAGTGTTTTGAAAAAATGCTGTCATGGAGACTAATGCCTTCTTCAGTTAAAGTATGATTTAGAAATGTCATATATATCCTGGTTGAATAATAGTAGCAAGCTCTTAGTACAAATGTTATCATTATTCTGTCTAAATATAGTTAATATCAGTTATGGCAGGTATCACATCTAAGAGTGCTGTTTGATCAATCCTGATATGGTGTGCATGGATGCAGCTGTGTCTGGCAGCTAGTACAAATGTCATTATTATTCTGTCAAAACATAGTTAATATCAATTATGGCAGGTATCATAGCTTCGAGTTCTGTTTGATCAGTCCTGATATGGTGTGCGTGGATGCAGCTGTGTCTGGCAGCTAGTACAAATGTCATTATTATTCTGTCTAAACATAGTTAATATCAGTTATGGCAGGTATCATAGCTTTGAGTACTGTTTGATTAAGGCTGACATGGTGTGTGTGGATAGAGCTGTGTCTGGCAGCTGCTGTATGTTGCAGTTTTCATCTCCGGGAAGCTGTGGGTTGCAGCTTATGATCAAGGTTTACTGATGCTTGTGTATTAGGAAGAGACATTTGGTGTTTTAGCCTTGATCCAGGGGAAGGGGTGGACAAAACTGTATATTTGGGATATTTTGGCAGAGAAAAGTTTGTTTATACATCTGCTGAGTGAAAGGTGGGAAGGCTGGAAGAATGTGTTATCTCTTGTTGTGGTGGCTTGTTGGGAGTTTTTTTTTTTTTTATCTGTTTGATCTTCATTCTTTTCCTGGCTGATGCCTCACTGAAAGGGAAGGAATTTAGGCTTAAAGTTGCAGTGAAGTGAAGATTTGCTTCAGGTGCATCGCGAGACTCTGGTATGCAGTACACAGATGCTCCCAGGTTGCTGTGGTGACAGAGACAGAGTGACGATAATGATTAACAGCTCTGAAGAGCCTCCGAGATGATTCTTGGCAATGTTTTTGGTTTAAAAAAAAATATATATATATATATATATATATATATATATATATATATATATATATATATATATAAAGGCTGTTTTAAACCACATGTACACATATAGATGGCCTCCCAATAATTTGTTTAGCTCATTAAGCTGATTCTTGATTAAAAATCAATAAATAAATAATAATAAGTGTAATTTTATATTTAAAATGTATTTTGGTCCAAACACATAAGGGACTTACATAATAGTGGAAGTCTGAGTTATTGTGAAAGACTAAGAGCACTTTGGTCTTGTGCAGAACCCTTTGCAGTGGTCTGGGAGGTGAGCTTGCTTGGACATGTTGGGCATATGTGGATAGCTGATTCTAGGGGTGTTTGGGGTTGGTGGGAAGTGCAAGAGAGTCATCAGATTTCCTTCTTAGAGATATCTGTGGCAATGAATGGTGTATTGAGTGGTTCACTGGCAGAGTGGCCACTGCATGGAGCAGGCTGGCAAAATGGAATAGGACAAATATTGGTTTGGATATTTTAAGAACAGCCTAGAAACACACCACATGAACTAGTGAATGGTATTCTGGTAAAACTGGATTGGTATTGCTGCCCATGCTTGAAGTACTGATATGTGTGTATGTAAGGATGGAAATATACTTATAACAAATAAGAAACTAGAAAGGTCTCATAATATAAAGTCTGTGGAATGTATAAACATGCTTGGAAGGAGCTAATAATAAGCATTACAGCTTGTGGTCTGTCAAATAACTAAGCAACAGACAAAAAAAACCCACACAATAGTTATGTAATGTACGCTTTTAGTAAATCTAGACATAAAATATATAATCAACATATAACATGAAGCAGTCTGCGGAATTTAGATATTAAAGACAGGATTTAATAACATGGGCTTGCATATAATAATACTATTGTCTTGTCATAAATGACATACACTAAATTGAACATCAAGGGGAAGCATGATGATTTTCTTATATAAGTAAATATGTATAACAAGTCATGTAATTCCTTTAGCTGGAATTGTAGTTTTTGTAACCCATCTTGACCATATATAATACCTAAGAGGTTAACAAGGTAACTAATGTTTATACATGACATCAAACTGACAAAGTTGTTCAAGAGAAACAATAGAAGCCTGAACTTGAAATGTCACAGAATGCAGCAATCATATTCTGAACAAATGGTATTAAATTGACAATAGACACTCACTTTAATAACATGGGCTTGTGTATAATAACACTACTGTTTTAACTTGTCATAAATGCCATACACTATATTGAACATCAAGGGGAAGCATGATTTTCTCATATAAGTAAATGTGCAAAACAAGTCATATAATCGCTTTAACTTGAATTGTGGTTTTGTACCCCATCTTGACCATACATAATACTTAAGCTGTTACTAAGGTAACTAATGTTTTATACATGACATCAAACTGAAAAAGTTGTTCAAGGGAAACAATAGAAGCCTGAACTATGAATGTCACAGAATGTAACAATCGCATTCTGAACAAATAGCATTAGATTGACAATAATCATTCAGTTTAACCTTTGCTGATTATACAAAATAGACTGTTGCCATTTAAATCTAAAAACTTTCAATATATGCCATAAAATGGCAATTTGTGAATATGGAACAGGAACTTGTGATCATTAATCACAATAAGTGAATTTGTTGTTTTTAACCTATAATTTCACTCATTTTATAATAAGAAATGACAGATATGAAAATCCTTATGTGTAGGAAATGGAGGCAAGAGGGATGCACTGATAATTAAAATGCACTAACTTTAATCAATGTTCATATAAAACAAACTTGATCCTTTAAGTAAGTTAGCAACAAACAAAATGATTACTTAAATGCTGGCAAACAATGAAATATAACTTCTGATATAGCCAGTAGAATACATTGTATTATAAACAGGTATAAATGTTATTACCATCTATTTATATTAAGTAATACGTTTTGAAAGACTTCATCAGTAAGGCTAAATATGTTAAATAACTGCGTGCTATAACCTTTTACTGAGGTTTTATATATGATACATCCTACTTTACTATGATTGAATTGTTTGTCATCTATTTTTCATGTAAAAATGAATTGCTTATACAATAAGTAGACATTTATATTGTATTAGAATTTTGTCTATTCTACAATAGTACTATATCTGTTCAAAATAATATAAATGTTGCTTATTCCTATTACAAATATTCTCCATATGATAATTCAATTTATGGAGATCAGATGTTCTGGATTGTCAAGGTATGAGTGATAATCTTATGGACTTAGGTTTATCCAGCAGATTAGGAATGATTTTCATTCCATGGCTGGTGAGGATCTTAGTTTTGTTAACATTTATTAATTTAAATTTATTTCACAAAAAAAACATTTTTAGTATGCCTGACCAAAACATTACTTTATTGGTAAACACTCAAAGTATAAAACTGATAATTTTCTTTAAAAGCTCAAACATATACTTTATAGTTATCAGAGGAAAATGTTTAATAGTCACAATAAAACAAAAATCTATAGTCTAAATAACCTAAGCTGGATTTAACTTTATTATCTTTAAATACCAATGGCTTAATCGATTCTAGCAAGAGATCAAATCTACTGAAATATTTAAAATTGAACAAAGCACAATTTGTCTTCCTCAAGAAACTCATTTCAAAACAAATGACAATTACAAATGGAATCCTAAGGAATATATGATATTGGCGCAATCCACTTATAAGACAAAGACAAAAGAGATAACAATTTTATGGAAAACAAATGTGATTAACCCAGAAATCATTTCTAAGTATGAAGATAAAGAAGGCCTTATGACATTAGTAATAGTTCAATATAATAACAGAATATGGGCACTAGCCAATCTCTACTGGTTCCCAGGCATTGGAACAGGAGCTGTTAAAAACATGCGGATTTCATTTTCGATAATTATAAAGGTAATTTAATATTAGGAGGAGATTTTAACTGTATATTTGATATTTCTGAAACTACAAATAAAAGACCGCTGTGTACATCTGCTGTATCAAAAGCTTTAAACAAGTGGGTAGAAACATTTCATTTTGTAGATACTTTCAAATTTAAAGAAGATAAATATTTGTCATTTTCCCATCAAGATCACAGATTTGGTACCCAAACTAGAATAGATAAATATTTGCTGCCAA
Organism: Protopterus annectens; assembly: GCF_019279795.1. NCBI lineage: Eukaryota > Metazoa > Chordata > Ceratodontiformes > Protopteridae > Protopterus > Protopterus annectens. The sequence goes on along the minus strand of NC_056747.1, from coordinate 908,042,611 downwards.
TAACTTACACTCTAAAATCATTAATTTCTCAATCACTCCCTAACCCTTTTCAGACTACAATTCATTGATACTAAAACTTCAAAATGGGTACAAACCATTAACCTTTAACTCCAGAATTCCAGCATATATAACTAAAATTAAAGAGTTCAAACCCTGGTTATCTGAGTTACAGTTCTTCTTAGATATTAATTACACCACAAAGATAAATAAAATAATGACATGGGATTCATTAAATGCTTACACGGTTTACTATCACAATGCCGATGTGCACTTAGATGATGATGAGTATTACACAACAACAGTTCAAATACTTCATATTATAGTGATGTGATGTGTGGATGCCAATGCCCATGACTGTATGACTGTTTTTTTCCATTTTCCATGGGAGCCGATTTGGGATTGCGGCGGTTACATGCGGAAATACATCCTTTTCCTCTCAGTTCAGTCTATCGAGTTGGGTTGATATTAAGGGGGGCGGGGTGGGGGGGGGGTGCCCCCTGCATAACCCCCCCCTGTTTTTAGTTTAGGTTATAGGTGGGTGTAGGAGGTGTGGTGGTGCTGTGGGTGTTGCATTGGTGTGTCAACATTTTCATTTTCGACAATTTTCCGTTAGGTTGATTCAGAGGTTTCGATTCTTCATTCAAAAAAAAAATTCAAAATAAAAATTCAAAAATACAGACATGATTTTTTCTGATTTTCGACTTAATGATAGTAAACCTGCTTACACATATGGTAAAACCCTAACTTGGTATAAAAAAAATCAGAGAATGGGATTTTGAATTATTAGATCTACAATCCAAACGTTTGTCAGTAAAAGCTGAAAAAAAATCATAATAATTTGGAGATGAAAAAGAAAGTAGAAGTATTAAACATTAAATACAACAAATTTTTAACACATAAAACTAGTTTAGCTTTAGAAAAACTAAAAATTAATACCTTGGCCACTTCTCCCAAATATCTACATAATTTATCATAAGAATCAAAATACAGTCAAAAGCTAATAACATTAAAAGTATCTTCCATGAAAAGAAAGGGAAAATGTCTCAAATGTAGGCGACATTCTTGATGCCTATAGAAATCACTATATAGAACATTTCCAAAAAGAAAATATACATATTGATCAATTAAATCTAGATGAAAAATATTCTAATATAAAAAAAACAGAAAAATTAAAACTAGATCTGCAAGCACCCATATCCTACAAAGTAATTGCAAATACAATAAAAGAGGGTAAAAATAATAAAGCTCCAGGGATGGCATAATTATGGAAATATATAAACCTTTTCCTTCAAAGATACTATCCCTCTTACATAAAACTCTATTAGAAATTCAGTCACAAGCTTTAATGCCACCTTCTTGGAGATGTTCCTTAATCACACCAATCCTAAAGGAAAACAAATCCCCAAACCTCTGTACCTTATATACACCTATATCATTATTAAATCATGACTATAAGATATTTATGACAATATTAACTAACAGAATGAAAATACCATTATCCAAAACAACAAATAATGATCAAACTGGATATATAGACACTCACATGACAATATTAAAAGAATATTTTTTCATATAGATGATGTTAATAAAGAAAATAAAGAAACACTCAAAATTGGCTTGGGTATAGAGAAAGATTTGATTCCCTAAATTGGGACTATTTATTCAAAATCATAATGCTATTTGAATTTCCTGCATCCTTTGTTCATCTCCTAAAGAATATGTATACAAATAATTTAGCATATGTCAAGTTAGATCCTTTTACCTTTGAATCTATACATATAACAAACGGCACTAAACAAGAATGTCCCATGTCACCGATTCTATTTGCTCTGTCTATTGAAATATTGGCAGATTCAATTCATAACAATATAGAAATCAAAGGAATAGATGTTTATGAACAATACACTTCTAAAGAAATGCTATTTGCTAATGACATATTACTAACATTATCTAATACGAAAGAGACATTAGAAGAATTAGATATATTAATTGACAAATTTTACATGACTTCAGAACTCCATTTCAATAAATCAAAATTTTTATTTTTAAATAAAAAAAAGAACTGCAGACTAAGGTGGATCACATCATAGGGAAACAAGAATCTACCTTAAAATTATCTAGGAACTGAGTAATACAAGGATAATAATGAATTAGTCTAAAAAAACTACAGTAATATCATCAATACAATTAAAATCTCTGTGGAAAAATTGAACAAAATAATATTAACATTTGCAGATAGGCTACAGTTAATAAAAATGGTTTTACTTCCCAAGATCCTATATATAGCCCTGGCAATACAACTGTTACCAGAAAGGAATATACTTAAATAAATTAATGCCTAATAAAAATGTTCTGGTTTTCCAAAAGAAACAGAATAGCTTTAATACATCATATCAGACCATAGAAACAGGGAGTATTAAACTTTCCTGATATAGAAACATATATAAAATTATCAATATCTAAAACAATCTCAAATTGGATAAGTCCAAATTACTCTACAAATTGGAAACAATTACTAACTGTAATATCAATAAATGATTGATTTGATTTACAAAAAAATTCAAATAACAGATAAAAACAATTTGCCATGGCACCTATTATGTATTAGTATGCAATATAACATAATTAAAACCCACTAAAACTCGTATGATTATTACATTGACTTATTTAGGAAAATTATTAAAGCAAATATAGATTTAAAAATCTAGTTTGATCTTTTAACACCATTTATAGTCACAAAGAACTTTTCACATAAAATATATAGAGAAATTATTAATTCTTGGGAACAGAAAGGATTTGTTTGTTGGCTCCAATGATTAAAGAACTGAAAGTTTTAGATATGCAAGTAATAAAAACAACATACAAACTTCCACGATAGGACTGGCTAACTTTACAGAGGATTCTGTCATATTTGCAAGATTTAAGTAGTATAATTAACAATTCTTCATTTAAAGGGATACCAAAATTTATGAGATACATATATGAAATCATATATAATGACTTTGACATGGGAAACAGTATTTCAAAATTTTACAAAATATTGATAAACTATAAAACAACACCAAAACCTCATATCGGAAATATATAACAAAAGGACACTCAATACTGTTAACTGAAGATATTAAAACAAATATCTTATTATCGATGAAATATACATCTTTTCAGAATACTGGAAAGTTTTTAATTGGAAATAATTGCACAGATCATTCTTAAACCCAGATAGAATCAGTAAAATTAGTTCTTCCATAAAAGGAATATGTTGGAGATGTGAGCAAGTACACAATGCAGATTGGAACCATATTTTCTTTGATTGTGTTAAACATAAGCCATTTTGGAATGGTATTAATAACTTTCTACAAGATTTATTTAATGAATCATTTTATTTAAATAAAGCTCTTCTATTATTAAATGTGAATGAAAGTCCTCATTTGAATAGGTCAAACAGGTATCTAGTATGGAATATACTTGCAATTTCAAGAAAGTGTATAAAAAGAAGATGGAATACAAACACAATACCAACTTTGGAAGACTTCTACAGCCTACTGAAGACCACAGCATTATTGGAAATTAAAATGAAAGAACTAAGAATTTATCCAAAGCCATTTATCAACAACCCTTGGGGAAATGTCTTATCATTGATTGACACTCTGATAATGGATTGGACATACTTATAAAGTAACTGTATACATTAAGATCTGTTATAGTGTCAGGCTAATGTAAATAGTGTACATAGTTATTTAAGATGTTATGTATAAAATATTATGGAATTCATTCAAGCATTTGAAAAATAAATAAAAAAATGTGAAAAAAAAAAAGAAAATACATGCTAAAGAAAAACCTGATATTCTACCGACTGTCTAAGTTTGTAAGATCAGTATTTAAAAACAGTCCTTATTTTTGAGTCTTTGCCCCCCCCCCCCCATTATTTATGGCTTTGTCCAGATTTCTTGCTGTAAAAGGTTGAGAGGTATGCATGCATGATCATGTTTTGGAGGAGGAGTGAGGTTTAAGGGAAGATGAACTGATCAATTTCTGTAATGTTGGATTGATGATAAATATGCAAAAGAATATATGTGAAGTATAATCTTTACAACTGGGACTATGTTAATATGGTTTGTTTTCTTTTATATAAATATATCTTAGCCTATGTCTTAACTGATAATTCAATAAAGATGTTAAAATAAAAAAAGGATTGTGGCAGCAAGTGACTGCTCTATGTGTGAATTAGAGCTACAAGACAGGTGTGACTCAAAAGTAATACATGGTTAATGACTACAGGGTAAAATGTGTTTAATAATGGACTCATTTTAAAATACATTTGGAAAATAACTTGTCAACTGTCAGGTGGAGAAAACCATATATGTCAGACTAAAAAAAAAAGACATGCATAGAGAGACTGAGCATTGCCTCTCTCTCAGATTTACCTATAGACTATGCAACAGCTTACATGAAACTGGGTCATATGATATACATGCATGACTCTGAATAAGGTTAATGTGTCAATCATTTAATGATATCCACTCATGTTATACCAGGCTTATCTGCACATAGTAGGTTCAATGTTCATGGAAATCCCAGCAGCAGAACTTACATAATGACCAGTTACACCAAAGTTATCTTATACATGTACTTTACTAGGTGTTCAATATCCTATGACTTTATTTATCTTGTATGTCGATTCTACTATTTGTTACTGCACTTCATTTGATGATATTATGTAGCTTATTAATTAAAGTATCTATGTTGGAGCTTTTCTCCCTGAGCCTCCGCTGAAAACAGGATTCATGCCTAGTCAGACTTTCCCATGTAAACAAATGCCATCTAAAATAAAATACATATGTAAAGTTGCCTAGGATAACCACCAACAGCATGAAGATTACATACTTGCAACAAAAACAAGTTGCCTTCTCTAGCAAACCTAAATGTTTCAGGAAAGAAACAAAGCAACTGACATGGCACATTACAAATCACACTCATCTACCAATGGAACACCTTATGTTCCAAAACACAACTTTGCAGAAGATTAAGGATTATTTTTAATGTCTGCAATACAGAAATGAACCCAAAACAGTTGACAAATCATCTAAAAGTCTTGAAGAAACTTGCCTCATTTGTTATTACACACTGAGCACTTCAGTGCTTCAGCCTTGACAACAAATGCAATGTCCACCTTGACTCATGAATTCATGATATCCTCATAGCTTTATAAATCAGTCCCAGTACCCCACTTCCACACCACTGGCACCTGTTGCCACCTAACAACCTGCACTTGGAACAGCTACCTCTTAATTACTGATCTGAATTAACCAATATGTCTCCTACCTCCTCTACAACCTCAAATGGCCCAGACAAAGACACCCTCTCACAGATAAACACACTAGCCGAGCATTCTGTGACCTTCCCTTTTTCCAAAATTGTTAGGTTAAAGAAACCAGAACTCTATTAAAAATTCTAAACTCCTTATCTGCCAAGTACAATAAACTTCATTCTACTTTACTTTGAAAGTCAGCCAAAAAACATTAAATCTTACATAAATTTTTAACTTTTCCTTCACGTCCAGAAATAGAACCACCCGCTTTCAAACAATCTGTCATTCTTCCACTCCCAAAAGTACCATCTTCCACTATTTCCAATCTGTACCCTATTGCACAAATCTTCAAAAACTGCTGAACAAGCAGTTATTTGAGCACATAAATAAATATGGTCTACTTTCTGTCCATTGATGTGGCTTCCATAATACCTTCAGCACTAAACAGTCTCACTGACTGCTGCAGATGCAGTTTATAGTAATCTTAATACAGGCTTCATTATTGCTGGTTTGTTTGCAGACTTGACAGGAGCATTTAAAGCTTTTAACCATAATATACTGTTAAAGTTTAGTTTTAAAGACCACCCAATTAAATGGTTTCAAATGGTATCCTCAATACTGGATTCCCCCAAGTCTTTGTCACAGACCACCTTCTATTATTCCTTTCACTTCCTCTTTATTAATGACCTTACTTCTGACCTACCCTTTCATGATGTTATCATGTATGCACACACAGATTTCTGATTGAATCTAGTAAATCAAATTTATTTCTGCTAACAAACTTAAAAAAAAACTAAAAACATGCTATTTTCCACAACATAGAACTTAGTAAACCTAACATATATGCACATTAAAGACACCCAAGATAATATCATCATCACAGCTCTCAATGGTCCTGAATTCCACGGGGCCACCCATTTTTAAGCTTTAATAAGCTTAATCCATGATTGCCAGATTTGGGTGCATGTTCCCCCAAGATTTTCAGTAAAGTGACCTCTGTTCTGGCTGTAGATGTCTTAAGCAATCAGAGCATCACTATACTGCATCTCATTTGCATGCTGCTGGCCAGTTTCTCCATTTCTTTTATAACTTCTTGTTGCTTACATGCGGAAACATGGACCTGATGTGTTTTGGTCTTCAATTCAGTTGCTAGTCCACGTATAATCAGTATGACTGGAGAAGCCTTGGTTTTGAAGAGTGGTGAATGAACTTATCATTGCGCCGTCGAGGTGAGGATGTTCCGAAGCTTGAAGCCACTAGGTAGAAAGAAGAAGAAGAATGAAGAACTCAGGTTTCATTATTGATGAATCACCTATTTGCTGAAACTCAACAGAATATGGACCATTTTTCTACTTTTGGAGGTGAGCTGTATCATGCACTGGATTTGAAGGCAACACCAAGCTGCTGGAGTATTTGTGCACATTAGGTCTGAGTTTTGTTACCATTCTTCTGGACTCGAGTTTTGGATTTTTATTTTAATTCTTTCTTCTGTGCAAACCTTCTGGTGACTGGTAAGTTAATGTTTTCTGGAAAACTGGCTAAGGACTGAAGTCTTTAACCCTTGAGTTAAAGACCTGCATATCTTACTGAAAACACATTTAACACATATCCTGCTATTGTAGTGTTTTTCTAAGTTTATAGGCAACATTTAAAATCTGTCCTCATAACATGTGGTATTCTCTGGCAAACCACTGACTGAAGTTGTCAATAATGACAGACATTTGAGTTGTAGACCTTGATTTTCTTCATGAAATGCATGTTAATACATATCCTGTTATTATAGCATTATTTTAAGTTTATAGGAGGAATATTTAAAATCTGTTCCAAATGTTTGGACCTTTGATCCCCCGCCCCATTATTTAATGCTTTGTCCAGATTTCTTATGCTAACAGGTTGAGAGGTATATACTTTTTTGCATCATATTTTTGGGTTGTTCCTCATAAAATGTGTTATTTTCTGACAAATCAGTGACTGAAATTACTAAATAACGACAGACATTTGAGTTTCAGGATTTGGTATTTTTCAGAAAATATAACGTATACTCTTATTCTAGTATTCTTCTAAGTTTATAGGAGCAATATTTAAAATATGTCCTTGATGCTTGGGCTTTTATGCTTTGCACAGATTTCTTGTGCTAACAGGTTGAGAGGTATAATCCACAACTTTTGCCTCATATGTTTGGATTGTTCTCACAAAATGTATTGTCCCCTGGCAATTCTCATAGGTGTTCATAGGCTGATACTAGGCTATCAGCCCTAGGGCCTATACAAGCCTAGCCATAACAATTCCCTGGATATTTCTTCCCACACTATTTACTTCCCTGGACCCCTGTCTTAGTAGGGTGACTGACGTGATCCCCGGGGTGAATTTCCTTTCTCCCATCCAATCATCAAGGTTCCTTTTGAAGAGGAACAAAGAGGTGCTCTGCTTGACATGTATGGGCAGTCTAACAAAACTCTAGTACTGTTCAAAACTGCAGCAAAAGTGTATACAAAGCTCCAAGGAAACCAACGGAAACCAACGGCATCTAATTCAATATAATGTTCCACAAACCACTTTTCATAAGTACAATTTAATAAAGTGCTTTTCGTCACCTTGTTAAGGCAACTTCTTCAGATTACATTAACAAACAACACATAGCCATTAAATAGTAAAATACAGTCACATGATTTTACCGAAATGGTGTATTAATTCTACAAAAAGTAGTACCTTGTTAAAACTTATAAAATATCTTATAATAGTCTTAAATGGCTTAAAACTATAGTGTTACTTTTGTTGTAAACTGCCAACTAGTTACAACATATAAAAACATCTATACCACCTGTAGACCTTAAATAATGTGGAAAATGTATACATATGTGGATCCACACATAAAAAATGATTGATCCATAACCTTTCTGCAGGGACATGTTGGTACACCTAAACTTGACTTAAGGAGTATATGAAGTTATTTACTTCCTGTCTAAACTTTTAAGTCTTAAAATACATTGTATATTACAATGGTCATTTAGACCTGGTTCAGCAAAAGCATTTAGTCTTATTTGCCATGTTAATTTACATTCTTCCAAAATTAAATTGTAAGGGCCACCTCGAATATTAGACTGAACTTGATCTATTGCCATGAAGCTAAATTTGTGCCCCCCATTTTCCATGCAGTGCTTGGCCAAGGCATTTACATTTTTATTTGTATTTATTATGAACTATGTTCATAGACTCTGTCTCTTAGCCTACGCTCTGTTTTCCCACTGTAAAATGCTTTACATGAGGAACAGAGTGCAACGTAGACCACCATTTTTGAATTACAGTTTAAATTGTGTTTTATTTTGTACTTTATACCGTTAATAATGAATGAGTTGCCTGTGGTCACAAATTTGCACATACTACAGCAACCGCAAATAGACATACCTGGCCATTTATTAAAGCTCCTGCTCGTGTTAGACTCTAGTATTGATTTTAAATTAGTTCCTCTCTTAAATATAATCTTGGGGGTTTCATTAAATTTATCTGCTAACATTTTGTCGAGTCTTAATATTTCCCAATTTTTATGTATTATAATTCTAATAAGTACATTGTCAGCACTAAATGGAGTAATGAAACTATATTCAAAGGCATTGGTAGGTGTTCCATGCTCTATTTCACCAGACTCACGGTCCTCATCAGTGCCAATGATGTCATTCGACTCTAAATCATAGGTGACTGGCCTTACACACTGATTTAAGATAGGCATGATAAACTTATTAGCCCTTTTCAGGCATACTTCATTAGTAATTGCTTCAACTAAGGATGCAGGATATCCTCTTTGTTGAAACATACCCCCAAGAAGGTTACATTCATCTTCAAAATCGTTGTCGCAAGACACCATCCTAGCGGCCCTTATTATTTGGCCTTTAACTATAGAGTGCTTTTGTTGAAAAGGATGTGAGCTGGAAAAATGTAAAAACGCATTACAATATGTGTCTTTTCTATGAATTCTTGATATATACCTATTATGATCTAAATCTTTGATTAATTTCACATCAAGGTAATCGATGCTAACAATCTGAAAATTGAATGTAAACTTAAGGAAGGTAGTGGAACTGTTAAAATATTCAACCAGTTCATTTGCTGTATCAGCATTGCCTCTAAATAAGATAAATATGTCGTCAAGAAATCATGTATAAAATCAAGGTTCCTTTTGAAGAAGGCCAAAGAGGTGCTCTGTTTGACATGTATGGGCAGTCTATTCCAGAGTCTGGGGAGTCTCTGGGTCAGGAACCTATCCCTCCAGCATGTTCTGTTTATTGTGATGACAAGGTTTAGATCCCTGGAGCATGTGGCTCTGAGGAATTGGGATTTCTTTAAGTGTAGCATGTCCAACAGCTCTAGGTTTGACATGGCTTTGTATGTTAAGCAGAGATCGCCTCTGAGTAGACTATATGCGACAGAGTATAGCTGGAGTTTTTTAAGGTGGTCAGCATAGGGCATCTGCTTTAGGCCTGTGATTCTTTTAGTGAGGTATTTCTGTGGCCTTTCCAGTTGTTGCAGATGTTTTGAGAGGTACATACCAAATGGGGCATTGTATTCTATAATGAGTCTAATGAGGGATGAGTATAGTGGACAATGACCTCCTTTTTTCTGGATGAAAAGCCCTTAGTGATGAGGTGTGCCACATAGAAGGATTTCCTGACTGTTGTGGTGATGTGGTTATCGAAGGTGAGACCACTGTCCACCAGTGTCCCTAAGTCTCTTATCACACTATCAATGTTTAGTGTACTGCCACCTATGTGGTAATTCATGGGTACATGTTTTTTCCCAAAGTGGATAACTATACATTTCTTGGCATTGAGCTTGAGTCCATGGCTCTAGCACCAAGCATCTGTTTCTGTAAGGTCCTTTTATAGAGTATCCACATCATTTGGGGATTCAATAATGGCTCCCAGTTTGCAGTCATCTGTGAACTTTGCTAGCCAGAGTCCCTTAGTGTTTGACTGTACTTCAGAGACATAGATTCCAAACAAGAGCGGCCCCAGGACTGAACCCTGAGGTGCTCCACTTGTCACTTGTCTGGAGCTGGATTTGGAGTCAGCTACTTTTACAGTGTGGGTTCTGTCAGTAAGCCAGGTGGTAACCCATTGAGTGACATAGGGATAAATGCCCAGCTTAGTAAGTCTATCTATGATTCCAGTTTGGGAATGGTGTCAAAGGTCTTGGCAAGGTCCAGATAGGCTGTGTGGACCGCCTTACCCTTTTCTACTGCTCTGGAGACTGATTTGAAGAAGTCAATCATGTAGGAGACAATATCGGCTCTTCACGTACCCAAACTGGGTGGGATCCAGTGTTTGAAAATTGCCAATGTCTTTTTTTATAAGTTCCATGATAATACGTTCCATGGCCTTGCAGATCAGGCTTGTCAGACTGATGGGGTGGTAGTTCCCGAGATCCAAGGTTGATCCCCCCTTGCAGAGTGGGATAACTGTAGCTGTGCACCACTCAGTGGGCACAAAGCCTAAGGTGAGGCTATGATTAAACATGACACTTAGGTGAGGTGCCAGTTCATTTTGTAGTTCATGTAGTACACAGCCTGGGATGTCATCTGGTCCCATGGATGCTGTATTCTTAGCTTTGGAATGTGCGTTTTTTACCTGTGTGGCCATTATTACCGGAATTTGGCAATCTTCCAGTATTGAGATGAGCTGTTTAGGGGGTGAGAGGGGGATGAAGTTGGCACTGAATTGATCTGCCAGATCTCAGCTTCTTACTGAGGCTGGTAAGGGAGTTTTTTTGCATCCTGGGATTTTCCTCTTTTCTGCAACAGTTTGTTCCTTTTGTTCTAAAGTTTGTTTATGGCAGTGGACCACCAGATTGGCTTCCTTTTTTTGGAGGAGAGCATCTTGGTTCTATTTGGGATGGCACGATTCATGCATGAGTGGATGTGCTCGTACAGTGCCTCAGTGTAGGATTCAGCAACCTACATTTCAGTTTCAGACTGTGAAATCTTTCAAAAATATATTCTTACACATATCCTGTTATTCTAACAAGTTTATAGGAACAATACTGAAAATCTGTCTGTAATGTTTGTGCCTTCGTACAGCTTATTATTTTATGCTTTGTAAGAAGTTCTTCTGCTAACATGTTGAGAGGTTTGTCTTATTGTGTGCATTGCTTCCATATTATTTGTGTTTTGAAAAATATTTTAGCACTTGGCTTAAAACCAGTTCCCTTAAGTGTGAGGGTGGATGGGAGTGTATTACTTTTATTTTTATTTATTTGTATTTGTTTTCCACTTAAATTTTATACAGCTGCCTGAAAATATGAATAATCCCATACTGAGTCTGTGTATGTATAGAACTCCTTTATAACTTGATGTCCTGTCTTTATGTAGCTAAACATGTGTGGGCATGCCCATTAATTTGGTAATTTGCATATGCATACATTATGTTGATTTGGTGTCCCTGATTGTCCCTGATTTTAAGATCCTTTGTCCCTGATTCTCTAATCTGGAGGTTGAGAGGTACGATCATCATTAATGTCACTGAATAAAAGTACCTGGGCCTTACCCTGAATCCATGTTTAACATTAACAATCCATACTGACAATGTAACTATCAAAGTTATTACCCAAATACAATGATGTTACAGGCTTTCTCCTATCCTTATTATGTCTCCCAAAACTAGAATATGGCCTCCTGTTTTTAGATTTTCTATCTTAATACAATATGAAATCATTAAGGTAGTTGTAAGCAAAGGATGCAGATTTGTTATATTAACTGATGCATGCCATCACCATCGTCATCTCCTAAAGAGACTCAAATGGCTTCCAGTTCAACAGTCAAAAGAGTTTAGAAATAGCCAAGATGGCAACTTCATACTAGTCCTGCCTCATTTCAAAACTGCTATGGCACTTAAAGAAAATGAAGAAGCCTTGTTGGTGAGTCTACACATAGAAAAAGCATTTGACTCTGTAAACTGGGATTTTTTTGTTTGAAACACTAAAATCATTCTTGTTTCCAATATCTTTCATCTCCTTGATAAAGGCTATAAAGATAATTTGGCATATGTCAAATAAGGCCCCTTCAGAGTACATCCCCATAACCAAAGGCGCCAAACATCCCAAATATTATTGCCCTTGTCATAGAAATATTAGCATCATCAATAAGAAATAATCAAAAAATCAAATGCATTAATATTTATAATCAATACAATTCTAAAATAGCACTATGTGTGGATGATATTCTGCTTACCTTACCTAAGTCAAGTCAAGAATTATCAGAACTAGACGCAATAATAAATAACTTTCAAAAAATTTCAGGCCTCCACTTTAATAAGCAAAAATCTAAATATATTATTCTTAATGACAAAGAGAAATCTCAGCTAGTTAACCACAGCATTATTAGAGAACAAGTTTAATACACTAAACTACTTGTGATAACCTTATGCAAAAATTTAGAAAAAAACAAGAGAAACAAATTACAAAAGCATAATATCTCAGGTAAATACATGCATGGAATAATATGTTTTTTTTTTTCATTCGAGTACTGACTGTAATTGTTAAAAATGTTATATATTGTTCTGGCTCTAAACACCCATCCTGGGAATAATTAAAAATAAAACTTTATTAAACTTACTATAGTGCCCAAACAAAAACAGGATTGCGTTTACGCATCATATTAGCTGGTGGTGGTGGTTTAAGATTCCCTGACTTGGACACATATATCAAAGCATCATTACTTAAAAGCACATTAAATTGGATTGACTCAAATTACAACTCAAATTGGAAAGATCTCCATGTAGCTACAATGCAGAATGAAAACTCACTGTCATGTAAAATTCTTTCCAAACATCCCTCCAATAAGTTCTGGTTTCTTCTTAGTTACACTGCTCAATATAATGTGACAAAACCCATAAAACTAAACTATCTAAATAAGTCTTTAGAAAATAATATACTCAAATGCAGATAACAAATCCTGGTTTGACCTAATAATCCCTTTTAAAATCACAGAAGACTTCCAGGATAAACTTCACATTAACATCTTTAATGAATGGGAAACTAAAAATTTTATTTGTTAGAAACAATGTATTAAAGACTTGGAAACTTTACAATTTCAGCACATAATGAGAGACTATAACTTATCATCACAAGATTGGTTATTACTGCAAAGTGCAATTGCTTATTATCAGGACATGCAGAATTATTTAGAACTCTTCATATTTAGATCAACCTCCCTTAATCACTCTCATATCTGAAATATTATTTAATGATCAACAGTTTGACAATTTAGTATCCAAATTATACACCATTTTGTTAAGTTACAGGTCCATTTTAACAACTAAGCAATGGAACACAATGACTAAAGGCCTACCTCATAGTCTCTCCTAGATAGAAAAACTTAAAAACTCTATCTTCAGTAAAATTCACTTCCTGGGGTCAATATTGGAGTGTATTTACTTGGAAGTATTTACACAGAACATTTTTAACTCCCAACAAAATTGCTAAATTCAAAATATCAAATAGCATCATTTGCTGGAGATGTCTAACATCATGTATGCAGATTGGTTCCATATTTTCTATGCTTGCTCTAAACTATGGAATTTTTGGAGAGATATTGATGATTTTCTTTCAGCTTTATTCTCAGATAACTTCACATTAACTAAAATTTTAATTTTTCTTAATGCTGATGAAACCTTTTCTTTGAATAAATCAGATTCATACTTATTATGGACAATATCAGCAGTAGCCAGGAAATATATTACAAGGAAATGGACCTTACCACCTCTCTGAGTCTTGGTGAATTTCTCTCCTTACTAGAAGAAACCATAAACAAGAAAGTCAGATCTAAAGAACTTAGAATATATCAGAGGAATTTTACTAACAATCCATGGACAAAGATTTCAGATCTAATCAAGACTTTCCAAACTGGTTTTTAACCCTGTTTAATCATTATTTGTTTGCTTCACTGAAAGTTTTTTTTTCTTAAAATATTTGTACTATTCAAACATTTTCAGGCATATGTAAATAATATAAATAGTTGATTTAGTTTCATTGTTGTTAAAAGTTGTTTGTTCAGTTTAATCAATGTATTAGGCAGTGTTTATTCTCTTGTTTTATCCTTAATAAAAATATTGGGGGAAAAACAGCTATGGCAGAAAAAGCCTATACCAGGATAGGGATTGCCATACAGAACAACCTCTCAAATGAAGTAAACTTTGGGAACCGTTAAAAAACACGGAGAGTACACCTACACAAGAAATCCTTGCTTTCAGGATAATGATTGAGTAGACAAATCTCATATGCCAATATAAATATTTGATATCTGCATATAAATTGAAATGTGCATGTTTATTTTATAAATTATATATAGTTAAATATTCATTTCATTTTTGTAGTATTACTGTTTTTAGCATATTCTACCAATGTATAGCATGCCTTCTCTTGCAGTACTGTTTTATTTCCTGCATTCCATGAATTCTTCCCTTTATATAGTTGGTTTATAATTTGTATTCTTGCTTTTGACTGTATATTCTTGATCTCTGAGCACAGGTCATGGCTGGAAAGGTCAACAGACCAGCACACCTACTGGGTAAATAAATAAATTAACACAAAAAACAAATAAAAATATTAAGAAACAAGTTAGTGCACATAACTGCTAATGTGACTACTGATACCATTTGCTGTCATTTAAATTCTTGTGAATAACTATTAGTCTACTTCTCAGCTGTCCTGATTTTTGCCTCGTATTATTGGTCTGTTCATCATAAAATGTATGGTTTTCAGGCAAATCACTGATAATTCAAGTCACAAAATAATGACATACATTTGAATTTTAGACTTTGTATCGATCATAAAATCTATGCTAATACAAATCCTGTTATTCTAGTATCATTAAGTTTATTTATTTAAAATTTGTCCCTATTTCTGGCTGTAATCTTAGAGAAAGGAACACTGCTTGGCCAATTACATTATCATTATGGGGTGATTTATTTGACCAGAAGCAAAGTAAAGCATGCTGTGTACCTTGGGTAGCCCATTCTCTCATGTTTTACAAAATGCCATGCAAATTACGGCAAGACAAGTATATCAGAGACAGATTTTGTGTGTGTGTGTGTGTGTGTGTGTGTGTGTGTGTGTGTGTGTGTGTGTGTGTGTGTGTGTGTTCCAGTGCATGCCTGTGCACGTGTGTGTGTGTGTGTGTGTGTGTGTGTGTGTGTGTGTGTGTGTGTGTGTGTGTGTGTGTGTGTGTGTTTTCCAGTGTATGGCTGTGCACGTGTGTGTGTGTTTGTGTGTGTGTGTGTGTGTGTGTGTGTGTGTGTGTGTGTGTGTGTGTGTGTGTGTGTGTGTGTGTGTGTGTGTGCGTGTGTGTGTGTGTGTGTGTGTGTGTGTGTGTGTGTGTGCGTGTGTGTGTGTGCATGTGTGAGTGTGTGTGTGTAATACATTGTGTTCTCCCCACAGTGGAAATACTGTTCAGACCACAGTGCAGTACTATCATTTCAATGACTGGGACTGGGAAGGAAAAAAGTGGTTAGGAAGAATTGCATGGCATTAGATCAATTTTAAATTAGTTTAAGGGTATTTGACACAACTACAGATCAACTGAGACAGTGCCTTTAACACCAAAATGACAATGGGAGCATGGATTTTTCTAAATCTATGAATGCACTTGGTAAAAAGTGAATTGCATACTATTTTCTCCAGGCAAAGAGAGAAATATCAAAGTAAAACAAAAAATCTTGACTTCGTACTTTAGAATAAAAGTATATTTTAGTTAGTTTCTCAAGGTAGAGGGAGAAAAATATCAAGGTAAAAGGAAAAAAAAATTTTAATCAGTATTTAAAAATAAAAGACATCAGATCAATTACTATTTTTCTACAGCAGCAGTATAGCACAATTTGTATAATGGCAGGTAAAACTACCGCAGGCACCACTGTGATGCTTTCTGTTGAAGCAGACATTCATATTCATTACTTCTTTCTCCCTGCTACCACAGTTCACGGGAGTAATTTAAGGATAAATATGAATAGTTACTCATGGCTTTGCTACAAAATGAACCTTCAGCTCTGTCATGCTAAATTGCATTTATTCAGTCTGTATATGAAAGGGCTCTTTCCTCTGTCAGGCACACATTAATCTACATATCAGCAATTTCATAAATTAGACCATGGATGCAGTCACAGACCAAGCTATAAGATTCCTCCTCACATTTATGATGCCTGGCTTGACTCCCAGCAGAGGTAATCACACTGAATATTAAGTATTACATATGGAAATCTCTCATTTTTTTGTGATCGTTGTTGCTTTACCGATTACCTTGCCAGAGGGTGGCTATTATTTTCTTCGACTACATGAAAGAACACCGGCTCAAGAAGCCATGTGCCGCGGTTCTCCCATCATGTTTGTCAATGTTAGTGTCACTACTAGAAAAGTCCTAATGATGGATCCTTTTCTAGGTGAAGGTGCCCTATCCTAAGTTATGAAAGCAGAAGTAAGTGTGTAGAGAAGATTACATCTGGCTCCATAATCTGTCCGGACAACAATTATTCACCAGAGACTGTGCATACCTTTGCCTTGGTCCATTTTATTCTGATTCATATTGATAGAGGAGAAACAAAGAAATAAAATAATCTTGTAACAGAAAATTTACATAACTCAATGAAATCAAAGTCAGATGTAGCAGAGAATATAAGGGCAGCGATACAAGGTGATTTTATATCAATGAATTTAATGAGATCTTATTGTTTTTAGAATGACTGTTAGTGGTGTGGTTTGCTTTTTGCAGTCTATTGTTTCAAACATGGAATTTAAGAAATTGCACTTTAATGCAATACATTTAGATTTTTTTTTATTATAATGGAAATATTTGCAAATGTTATTTACCAACAACTGTCATTGGTAAACTGAGCTGCTTTTTATTAGCAAAGTGATGAACAGCAATAACTACTATGAGGTATATTTGTGTGTATATATGTGTGTTTGTGTGCTTGCATGCATTCAGCTTTAATAAAAGTATTGCATTCAACAGTGTTATACTTCTGCACACCTTTTAAAACACAGAAACACCAAACTTCTTTCAAAGCTTTTTAGTGTTGTTTTCTTGTTTACTTTATCTGTGCTTTATCTTACTCATTTATGCACTTATATTTGTGTGAAGAGTTATATGATTTTTCTAATTGGGACAGTGTCTGTTTCTTGGACATGGAAAATGCTTGCATCCATGTGCCCTCAAATGTGTTGTGGGAAGCCTTACAGGTGTGTGGGGTACAGAATATCAGCATGAAACTTAGATTGCAAAGGTGTCCTGTTTCAGGACTTGGAGGTGACAGCTCTGTTGTTTGCAGATGCTCTCCTGGTCTAACCTATGATTTCTGACAAGGACACAAACATGTCATTATCGGTTGTGAATTGGCTGGGTAAAGATTCATTAGCTACTCTGAGGTTCTGGAAAGCAGTGAATTATTTTCATCAGGTATAGGGAGGATAGCTGCCTTTAGATGAGGTCAAATACCTTAGGATCTTGTTCTTCAGTGATATCAAGGGGTAGTGTATGACTGACATCTGGATGAGGTTGCTGTTACACTTGTGCTACCACTGTACTGTATCAGTGAGAAATGAGTTCTTGGGCAAAGATTTAAGTTTGTTAGTTAGCCTTTGCTCCCACCCTCACTCACCATCATGAGATGTGAGTTTCTGCACAATGGACAAGGTCATCGATAGAAACAGTGGAAATCATTTTTTTCTTCAGGGTCACTGGACTTATTCTCCATGAGAGAGTGACAAGCTTGGTAATGCCACAAAAGACTCACTGCAGAACTTATGGACATCTGATTTGGCAGGAGCAAAGTGAGATTATCTGGGTACTCCATTAATATGCTCCTCCCATGGTGGCTTTTGCAGGAGTTGTTGCAAGCAGAGCCCATGGGGAGGGCGGGGTTACTGGGGCAAATGCATGACATACCAAAGGCATCTCTCATTTGGTTTGAGAACACTTATGGATCAGGTGTGGAATTTGTAGCTGAAGAAATGGAAATGTTGTCTGTCCTGCTTATTCTCTTTCTATCATGAGCCTCACTAGGAGAAGCAATGGGAAAGTGAAGTAATTTGTTTATTTGTTTATTTTTTTTTTCTTTTGAATCTTGTTATCTGGTTTCCTGGTTCTCGTTTTCTTTGATAATACAGGTGTGCAATCTTGGATAAGTGAAACGTTCATTCATACTGTACATAGGTTAAGGGACTGGGAATGAAATTCTGGTCTCTTGAATGTAACTCACTCACAACAAATTGCATTAACCATTAAAGTGCAGTGCCAGTCAGTATTTAATGTTACTGCATTGCTCCTACATCACTCAGGCTCTCTTGAACTACTTTACTGAGTGCATCTAGTACAATTTTCCATTCATCTACTATAATTTCTGTGGAGAGATGTTTCTTTATTTTACTCCATAGTCTGCCTTTTGTCCTGCATTAGGCCATGCCTTTAAGTCCTTAAGACCTTCTTTTCTGCCAACTACTACTCTCTTGTAACCCATTTGTACCACTGAGATATTCTTTTCTGTTGTATCTCTTTCTTTCTCTCTCTCTTACTAGGGTTCATATTTTTGAGTATCTAAATGTTTTCTTTGACTTTTGGCTCAGTGTTTGTGCCACTGTGACATCCATTTTCACCTTACACAGATGTAGTCTCTTGAACAAGACAACATTTTTACTAAGACTTGAGTTACTGCTGAAGACAACTCTAGCCTTTTTCTTACCTCCTTCAAAAAAGACATAATATGCACACTGTTTTCTGTACAAGGGTAGTCTCTTGAATACTTAGCTTGTGTATAGAGAGGCACCTAAAAAAGACAGATGTTAAATGATCTTGTCTCTCTTATGCAGGATGAAAATAAGAGCTGATCTGATTCAAAAGTTCAGGGCTCAAACGTAATTCAGCCAATTAATCATTTGTTAACTGTGGTGTCCAATTTCACTGGAGTACTATGAAGACTCCTTCATGAAGTATCTCTTAAGTTGTAAACTGCACAAATGCAACATACGAGAGCTCTACAGGTAACATGATAAATATTGCTTATTTTATATATATATATATATATATATATATATATATATATATATATATACACACACACACACACACACACACACACACACACACACACACACACACACACACACACACACACACACACACACACACACACACACACACACACACACACACACACACACACACACACACACATTCTTAGGCTGTAATTGTACAGTAGTCTTATAGTTATAAAAATCATCAGGGTAATCTCACTGAAACACCTTAACTGGTAATTTAGAGCTGTCCAGTACTAAACAATAATCTAGACAGCTCTAAAAATGACTCTGTAGTGATAAATATGAATATTATAATAAGAGGAGACTTTAATTATGATTTAAGAGGAAGCATAAAAAGAAAGGAAATTATTTAAAAAATGTTAGTAGTTATAAGATGTAGCAAGTTAAAACTCTGGGCCAAAAAATCATGGACTTACAAAAGGGGTATGCATAGAACTCAAATATATTATATTGTAGTGTCAGAAGGTTTAGTTATAGGAGAAGGGGGGGTTGTTGAAACATGATTTTCTAATCATCTTGCAGGTATGGTTAGCGATAACAGAAAACAAGAAAATATATAAAAATAGAAAAAGGAAAAGAATGATAAATGAGAAAGCATGGAATGAAGAAGAAAGATTAGTAATACAGTTATGGAAAGATCATATTACTATGAGAACATTTTATAAAAAGTGTTCTGAATGGTGGATGATGTTTAAGAAAAAATATTAAAAATTTTTTTTACAGTAGCAATATTATATGAGAAAAGTAGAGAAAAATATAAAAGAACATATAATGATGCATTGGAAGATTTAGACTGTAATGATTGAAAGTATCCACTATCAGCTCCTAAACTATCTTTTAGTAAACCAACTCCTCTCTCCAACTCAGCATGGATTTAGACCAGGTCATAGCACAAATACCACTCTTTTTTCCTTTATGGGCAAAGTCAATCAGTGTAGAAATGCTGATAAGTTTGTATCCTCACTCTTTCTCGACCTCTCAAAAGCTTTCAATATGGTGTCCCACCCCCTTCTCCTTAGCAAACTCTCCAATCTAGTCATCTCCTCCCTACTCTAAACTGGTTTGCCAATTATCTAAAAAACAGACAACAATCACCTAGATGTCTCAAATTTTTCTCTCCTTTTCTTGAGTCTTCCATTGGTGTTTCCCAGGGCTCCATTTTAGGACCCTTTCTCTTTAGTATTTTTATAAATAGCAGAACAATAAACACCCCAGGGGTAAACAGTGTTTAACAGCAATGATAAAATCCAAATAATATAAGAAAAACACTGAAACACGGCCAATATCATAAAACTGACAGAAGACTTTAATGCATAAAGGTAAGTGCTTTCACACAACTTCAGACCATAAAAACCACTAAAAAACAGTATTGATTATACTGTACAATTAATAGTTTTTGTGGTTTTTATGGACTAAAGAAGCACAATCAGTTGTGTGTTAAAACAGATTTCATCATCCAATCTCAAAATAACACCACTCTAGAGATTGTCTCACAGACTAAATTACTAGGAGTAATTCTAGATGAAAACTTGACATTCGACTTCCATATCCACAGTAATATAAAAAAAAAAAAAAACTAGCCACCCTCTATCGACATAAACACTTTCTTAACTGCTCTACTAAGCAGACTTTTGCCTTAAGTGTGCACCTACATTGTCTTCTGTGTGGTGCTCCTCTTCTTAATAACATCCAGTCCTCCATAAAAAAACAAGCTTGAGTCCTGTTACAACAAGGTTGCCCAGTTTGCAGCCAATGCAAAATACTCTTCCCATCACTTAATCTCCCTACAATCACTTAGCTGGCTCAAACTTCCACAGTACCTTACTTACCTGCAACTTATCACAGCACATAAAATCATTTACAAACCTTCAGACTGTCCAGCCCTTTCTTCTATCTTAACCCACTATCACCCAAACAGGCCACTCAGATCTGAAAATTAACTTCTCCTGCAAGTTGATAAATTAAAACTCTCAGCTGGCAACATGCTTCACTCCTACTATATTGCCAAGCTATGGAACTCTCTCCCATTAGATATCAGAACCTCTAGTAATATCTCCTCCTTCAAAAAATCTCTGTGGCAACACCTTTCCACCCTCTGGCAATGCAAATGTCTCAACTCCCATCCATCCATAAAATTACATTGTCACTTATTCATATTTTCCAAGTCTTACTCTCTATCTACACTCTACTATCTTGCTATGACTCACTAATGACAAATCAAGTATACATGGCCTTGTAATACTGTGCTGTCTGCCACTCCTAGACTACCTTGTAAATATTTCTGCATGATTGCTTTTATTACTCTGTTATCCTTAAACGTACAATACTATGACTACTTAGTAATTAAGTAACTCCAAACTGTTTTAACTTACACATATAATATGCTTATATGCTTCTTATTCTTGTTGTATAAGAACATTTCTTCTTTTTGTATAATACTGTTCTGCTTCTGATAATATTGAAAATGGGCTCTTTTGGCCCAGTGGACTTTCCTGGTAAACAAATGCCAATAAATAAATAAATAACAAAATAAATAAGTACTTTGATAAAGTTAAAGAATTATATGAAAGAAATCATGAAAAAGCACACAAATTGTTTTATAAGCAATGGTATTTTTTACAAGAAAAGAGAAGAAGTATTGAGTTACTTAAGCAGATTAATAAGGGAAGATGTCAGTGTAATGAGAGAAATAAAAAAATGTAAAAGGAGAACTGGAAAGAACTCAGGAAAAGATTATGAATAGTGTTGTTGAATATGTACAAGAAATGTTTAAAGAAAAAAGAAGGTAGTGAAAAAACATGGAAAGTAAAACTGTTAACAGAAAAAGAGAATAAGGAGTTTGAAAAGGAGCTTTCTTTATATGACCTGGATAAAGTATTAGAGCAAGTAAATATAGATTCAGCTGCAGGACCAGATGGAATAGGGTATGAAATGTAAAAAAAATTAAGGGATTTGCAAAAAATATTTTTTAAAGATTTTGAATGAATGGTTAAGTGAAGATTTAATGTATAAAGAATTATGTAGTAGAATACTTAAATTCATATAGAGGAAAAAGCTGGAAAACAATTAAAAAGCTGGGGACCAATAATAGTGAATAATTATTATAAGATCTTTATGAAAATAATACAAAAGAGATTTGAAACTAAAATGGAAAATATAATGGAAGATAGCATATATAGTATAAAGGGGAACGGTTGTCAAGAATTATTAATGATATAAAAATTGTGGATTATATGAATAGAAAAGAAGCAAAAATATGATGGGAGAACTTAACAAGGTATTTGATTCAATTGGACATTAAATCATTGGGGAATAATGAAAGAATATAATATAACTGAGAAAGATAGGTAATTATGTATGTTACTGTATAGTAATTAGAAAGTAAAAATACTTGTAAATGCCTTGTTAAGTCAAGAGGTGCATATGAAGAGTGGTGTAAGGCAGGGATGCCCAATGAGTTGTATATTCTTTGCATTAGTTATAAATGTGATAGTATGTGAAATCAATTACAAAATGAAGAAGGCAGGGTATATAACAACTGAAGAGTTAAGAAATCTGTCTCTGTTAACATATGCAGATGACATTAAAATAATTGTAAAAAAAAATTTGGATGAAAGGGTGTCTAGAGGTGATTGAGATGACTTTAAATAAAGAAAAAAGTAAAGGTTTAGGTGATGCAGTAAAGGTTGGGGGTATATATTTTTCATTGATTTAAACATCTGTGTTGGGTATAAAATTCAAGAATAAAGCTGTAAGTAGAATTCAGTGGGAAAGACAATAGAAGAAATAAAGCAAACTTGCCTTTTTTCAGAGAAGATATAAATTATCACTCAAAAAAGGATTAGTTGATAAATACAGTACTGATGGGAAAAATAACATACTTAGCAAGCATATTTATGTTGTCAAAAGTATTTGAAAAGGAATTACTACAGATATTTTTTTCATTTATATGCAGTACTAGAGTAAACCCAGTAAAATGAAGAATTGTGTTATCTCATTACAGCCAAGTGAAGTCTCCGGGTGTTTCTGCAGTTACATCCTACTGATGCCTCTAGGTGTGAAATATTGCTTGTTCATTTTTCCATTAATAATTCCAAAACCATGCCACATGCAAATCAAAGTATTGGAAGATTTTATCGTAAAGCTTAACAGTAATATACACAACTATATTAATACTTGACTACTGTCTAATGCAAGTAAAGAGATATTAATAAATTTTCATATAATATTTATTTATATTGCCATAAATTTCATGTTTCATAAATATCTCATCATCCAAGTAGCACAGACAGTGCTGCTTAGCTTTATATGAAAGTTCTCAGTTGGATGAACAAAACGTGTATAACCTGAGTGGTAGCTGAAATACTGTAAGTTGTTTGCAAAATATTGGAAATGTCATAGTTACTGCATTTGTCACTTACTAAATCCAGTTTAAAACCTATAACTTAAAGAATACTATCACTATAAAAATAATTTGTATTAAAGACTTTGTCATTTACACATCTTTAGTAACCCCAATGGTTCCAGAGATATAAACATTTGTTTGAAATGTGTGAAGACATAATTTGATTTTATCAAAAAGCTCAGGCTCCACCCATTAGAAGTTATAGTGTAAACTTTGAGAGCTCTGTTTTAGAGAAAGAGTTAACCCAGTAGTATATGCTGCTTCATTAAGTTTGTACAAAGTATTAAAGTGAATAAATGAAAAAGATGAGGGATTAGTAATAACATTTTAGAAATATGAATATGATAAATTTGGGGGTATGGTAAAAAAAAAATAAAATTGAAAAAGAGTGTATAAATGAAGAAATAAAATGATACCAGGAAAAATATTTTGTGGAAAAAAAAAAAAAATGATGTTATTGAAAAAGAAAGAAAAGGATGGCACAAGAATGTAATGCCAAAACATTACTATGTAAAACCATACGAAAATCTAACAGATGAAAAAAATAAACCTATAAAAATAAGAGACAAATGGTATAATCAAAAAATAGGATGTCAATATTTTTGTGGCAACTGATAATAGATAAATTACCAGTTAAAAGAAATATGCCTATATAAAACAAAAAGAAGAAACTAATGAACATGTGTTTTTTAAAATGAAAAAGAGTAAAATAAGTTATGGAAAAAAACATATAAAGAAGATTTTTTCAAAGATATAAAAGAAGTGGCTAAAATAAACTGAATGTGATTAAATATGGTTATTATAAGAATAGAAGTAAAGAATATATTAAAAGAATATATAAAAATGTATTGTATACCATATGGGTTATATGGAATGACAGAATAAATGAAATTATGTTTAATGGCAAATGGATTTTAGCAACAATATTAAGTTAAATTAGATGCAGTTATAGAAAACGTATCGGGGGTCTAATAGGGATGAACATTTGGTATGATTGAAAGGAAAATTATAAATATGTAAATATATTTGTATACCTGTATATTTGTGCATTTGTAAATATGTTGTAAATAAGAGTTTTTTCTGTATATAAATAAAGGACCCATACTGTTTTCGTTGTGGGGGGGTGTTTTTGCTGCTGCACTTCCTGCTTCTGTTCTTGATGTGGAGGCAGCTAGGAGAAGCTGTGTAGTATTGGAGGGAGAAGAGAGCTGCTTTGTTGGTGACAGCAATGTGGTTTAGTCAGTCAGAAAACTGTTGAAAATCAAGTGGATAGTACAAATAGTCTAGTTGACTTTAAACCACAGGATTTTGAAGAAGTTGTTGTAACTAAAATTGCTTCAGGAGGTTTGCCTGATGAAAAACTGGTCAGTTTATTGAACAACAGTGATCCTGGAGAAGACTCTGAGATTTTGTAGTCACATATGACGGAAAAGGTTTTCAGAATGGACAGTGAGCTACACAGAAAGGAAATGAGTCAAAATGTACTTTAAACTTTATTTAAAAATGGAAAAAAAAAGGTTTGTTGATCAGATAAGAAAGAAGAAATAATAGATACATATTTTTTGTGGAATAACTTAGTATTAAATTTGGGTTTTGAAGCAAGAGACATTAAATCCTTGATTCACTTGGGGAAAGAGACATTTTGTGACAACATTTACGACTAATGACTTCATGGAAAGATTTTTGTTTAATTGTGAAAAAAAGAACTGTTATCTGTGGAATGAATTTATATTTTACAGGCAAGGGGCTCAAATAAAAAAAGTGCTTGTTCAATTTTGCCCTGGTGAAATTACGTTAAAACATTTTAAATTGTTTTTCATTTATGTAGCATTCAGTTTCTGATATTGTGAAAGTTAAATATGAGAGAGATGTTTGGAATGGAGGTAGGAAGTGGATGTTAGTTTAAAATATTAAAAGGATATGATAAACAATTTACCAAGTATTATATATGCAATGGTAATAGAAAAACTTGTTTTTGTGGGGATTTCTATCATCTGAAAAATGAGTGTACAAAAATAAAATATAAACAATGTGGGGGAAAGTCATATTATGAATAAGTGTAAAAAGGAATGCAGATATGTAAAATTGAGGGGCATTTATGATTTGATTGCAAAAAAAATAAGCAATACAATGTTGAGCAGGATGATGAAGAAAGTATTGTAATGTTTGAAAGTAATGAAGATGTAAGGGAAATGGGAAAAGTGTTAATGAAAAAATGAAGAAGACCTAAAAGATGACTTATATTAAAAATTACATTCAGGAGAATGAAGGCAATTGTAGTGAGAATGTTGGAAATTAAGAAGTAATTGAAAGTGATAAGTCAGATGTTTGTGAAGGGAATGTAAAGAGTTTTAGGAAAATAAATTCGATAGGTGCTGAGGCAAGGGTGAAGAAAAGAAAATTTAAAAATCCATCACCAAAGATTAAAAAGAAATGTAAAGAGTAGTTTTAGATGTGTTTCAGTTAATAAAAATAGTGAAAAATCTGATTCTGAGGATCAAGTAAGAGCTGTACATAAATTCAGAAAACTATTCAGTTGGGGGAAATATAAAAAATACAAAATAAAAATTTAAAACATTCTCTTAAACTTAAAAATAAGGAAAAGTTATAATTTAGAGTGTTTTTAGTAAATGTGAATAGCATTATTAATATTGTAAGAAGGATAGGGATACTGGAATGGTGGGCTAAATGTGGTGTACTTATGATTCTTATAGAAGATGTATGATTTATGAGAAGTGAAGCAAGATTACAAACAGAAAAAAAATCAGTTGAGGGGTGAAAAACTAATATGGAATTTAGGAAGTGAAAGTTGTTGTGGAGTGGCTTTATTGTGTAAAAGAACAGCAAAATATGAATACAACATTAGTAAGGATGGGAATGTTAACTGTTGAGAATGTGGTAGAGAGACCATGTTTATAGAATTATATCAGCAAAGAAAGAGATAATCTGTTTCATCAAATATTAGATTATGTGGTGGCTAACATAAAAATTATTATTACAGAGGACTTTAGTTGTGATTTAAGAAGAAAATGTAAAAAGAATGGGAAAGATGTTAAAATACAAAAAATTATAAAAATGTAATGTTAGTTCTATGAAATAAAAGTCAATCAGCTGATAGATGGGGTGCAATTGGATATGAAATAGATTATTTCGTACTACTGGATGGTTTGTGTAATATGGCGATACAGTACAGATAGGTTTTTGGAACATTTAGCAATGTGGATGGAGGTGATGAAAGAAAGGGAGTGCATTAAAGTAAGAAAGGGTATAAAACAATAAATAAAGGAGAAATAAAGAATATAAACAACAAATGAGAAATAAAGTTTGCATTAACTTTGCAAATAGTAAGCATTACAGTTATGGAGGGATCAGATAACTATGAAGGACTTTTATAAAAATAGGTCTGAATGGTGGATTGAAGTTAAAAATATAAAATGTGTTTTCCATGGAGTGATGATTTAAGAATGGAAGAAAAAGTGAAGTACGGAAGGATGTATAGAAATGTATTGGAGAATTTAGAAATGAAAACAAGAAAGTATTATGATATGGAAAAGGAAATATATAAAAGAAATTGAGAAAAATTAACACATTACTTTTTAAGTAGAGATATTATTTACAATGAAGGAAGTATCTATATATTTGGGTAAAACAGGAAAAGAAGATATTAGTATAATGAGGGAAATTAAAAATATAAATGGTGAGGAAAAAAGAACACAAGAACAAGTTGTGAGTACTGTAGTACAGCATGAGGATAATATGTATAAGAGTAAAATTAAATAAGGAGGAATGGAAAGTAAAACCAATCCCAGAAACAAGCTAGGGAAGAATTTAAAAAAAGAAATTACTACTATTGAATTGGATGAAGTACTTAGGAAAGTAAAAGCTGATTCAGTCGCAGGTCCAGATGGTATATGGTAAGAATTTTACAAGTAATTAAGGGACTAGCAAATAAAGTGTTTTGTAAATGTTTTGAATAAATGTTTGAAAGAAGGGTTTGTTTATGAAGATTTAGGTAGTGGGATATTACAATGTATATGGAAGAAAGATAAAAATAATGAAATAAAAAATTGGGGACCTAACACATTAAATAATACATGTTATAATTTTTATGAGAATAATATAGAGGAGAATGGAAGGAGGGAAGTATGAAGGACATTATGGAGAAAAGTATATATGGTATAAAAGGAATGGGATGCCAGGAATTATTACTGGTGGTTAAAGAAATTGTGGATGATATTATAAGTAAAAGGGAAGGTGTGAAACTCATGGCAGGCGATACTAGTTAGGCAATTGATACAGTAGGATGTGATGCTTTGTTGGATGTGATGAAAAAGTGTGGAATAGGTAATAGAATTCAAAGAGTGTGTATGTCAGCATATTAAAATAATAGAATGAGAATGTTAGTAAATGGGTGGCTGAATAAAATATACATGAACTGTGATATAAAACAAAGATGTCTCATGAGTAGAATAGTGTCTGCATTAGTAATGAATGTGATAGTGAGTGAAGTGACTTATAAAATGAAAGAGGCTAGATATGTGATGCAAAAGAACATATAGATTTCAGTAGTTTTGACATATGCAGATGACATAGTTGTGGTTGCTAGGAATTAAATATGGATGAGGTAAGTGCTGATTTGTTTGAACGTATGTTTGAATGAAATGGAAATAACCTTGAATAAAGATAAAAGTAAGGATTTGGGTGATGTTGTGAACATTACAGGGGTGTATATTTCCATGAATAAACTATCATTGTTAGGGTTAAAATCTGGAAAAAATGATGTAGTTATGAGGCAGTGGGAGAGTTTGATAAAATAAATTAAATATGTTTTATGTGGAGGACTTACAGATTAGCATTCAAGCAAAAGGTTTATCTGGTGAATTCTGCTTTAATGGGAAAATAGCGGTTTACTATCACAATGAACACTGAAGGTTTGTTGAACATGAGAATGTTGAATGTTAGTTGGCTGATTCCCATATTGCCAACCTTCAATTCTGCGAGTCTCCTGTTCAGTGAATGCCACTGTGCATTCACTCATACATGGGCAATGTTACATATTGAGATTGTGGGACAATGCGGATTGAGAGATTTACCCTTTTCTGCACTGTAGCGCAATCTCAGAGTTGGAATATATAAGTGGCTGGGGGTGTGGGGGTGCAGGGGGCAAAAACATTACTGTCTGTGCTGTGCACTACTGATTTGGTATGTAAGTCCTGCTGCAAAGGGGACAATGGACTTCAGAAGTCAAATTTGACTTCACCTCAATTAGGTTGTCGATATTCCAACCTAATTAATATTCCGCACATAGAACATGTAAACTGCATTTTTGAATGGTTTACATTCTGATGTTTGCTGTTTTGATAGTAAACTGAAAAGAACATATATGTCAAATGTTTATATGATCACAGAAAAATATGAAAAAGACATTGTGCAATTAGTGTTTTCTTTCATATGGGATTCAAGATTAATCCCAGTGAAACAAGGTGTGTTGTATATGAGTAAAGATAAAGATGGATTGAGGTTATTAAATCCAATTGTTTATTCTGCTTATTTAAACTTGTATACAGTATTAAATAGGGTAATTGAAGAGAATGAAAAATTAATAGTGAAAATGTCTAAATATAAGTACAAACAATTAGGAGATGATAAGAAAAATAAAAAGAGATAAAGACAGTATAAATCAAGAAATTAAAAATTATCAAGAAAAATTTTGAACATAGAAACTGAAAATTGATGACATAGAGAGGAATAAAAGGTTTAATAATGTGATGAAACAATATTATTATGTAAAACTATGGTAAAATGTAGCAGAAGAAGTAATAAAAGCCATTAAAATAAAGAAACAGTGGTGTTCTAAAATTGTAAGGGGTCAAGATTTCTTATGGGCACTGGTAATAAATAAATTACCGGTAAAGGGGACTATGCCATATATAAAAAGAAAGATTCAATAACACCTGCACTAGATGCACACGATCTGTATTCAAGAACATCCCTACCAAGTTTTTTTCTGCTTTCTAGTCACTCAGAAAGATTATACTAAGGGTACATGTAGTCTACACTTTGTGGCAACTTTTCTGAATCCCTTCAATATTTATATCTGCAAGAAAATCGGTAGGAAAACTAAAATTAGGATTTAGAAGGTATGAGTTGTGCTTCTGCTGTCTGTTAACTCAGAACAGTGTACACCTAGTGTAGGGGTTAATGAATCCCAGGACGTGTTTATTTTGTAGGGAGGAAGACACAACAGAACATTTTTTTGTTTGTTTGAAATGTGAAATAGTGGTTAAACTCTGGAAATCATTGTGAAAAGAAGATCCTTTGAGAATATTAATGATGTAAACAATATAGATATGAATATGATGTATAGAAATTATAAAAAACATGAAGAATGAATATGTGAGAAGGGTACATAAGAATTTATTTTATGTAATATGGATTATTTGGAGCAAAATATTTAATGAAATTTAGTTTAATGGGAAAAGGATTTTGGCTGATATAGTGTGAAAAATTAAATTATGGTTGTGGAGGAAGGAGTGGAGGTGAGCTATGGAAGAATAATAATGATGATGGTATATAAGAATGTGTAGATATGTACCTGTAAATATGTATATTTTGTAAATATGTAAATATTTTATGTTGCGTTAATTAAAGGATCCCCTACTTTTTTCGATAAGATGCCATGGGATCTTTTGCATCCATCTGAGCTATTACCAACTCGGTTAGATGTGGCTTTGGTTTAACATCTCATACAAAGAATGATACATTCAGGTGTGCATTACCCCCTTATACTGCACTGTAGTGTCAACAATCCAACTAACTGGTGTGGGACTAGAATCCACAACCTTCTTTAATTGTGAATATGGCCACTGTGTGGCTCCTTCTCCTCCCTGGTATAAACCATAAAGCTGTCTCCTTTGAAATCAAAATCAACTGTGTAGTCTCATTAAAACCACTAACAGATAGGAACTGTTTCAAGGGAAATTATCTGTTAAGTGATAGTTTGTCAAAACTCAGTTCTCCTCCAACCTCCAAGAACATACCAGACTATGCTGAATTGCTCTCAGGAATTCTGTACAACCACATCAACGTCTGACTGGGACAACATGGTCGACAGACCACGATGCTTTGCCAGAAATGGCTTGCACCTGTCACCCCTGGTATTCTGGATACTGGCTAAGGCTCTTGCCGCACCTATAGTGCCATTTTTAGGCAAGGTTCAAATGGCAAATTCACCACCATAAAAGGAACAGGCAAGCAATAACTGCGGGTAATGCTACTTAATGCTGGAAGTCTAAATCTCAAAATGTACTTCCCTCGAGGCACTCCTTAAAATATATGTGCAGTGACTGAGACCTGGTTCAAGGCTGCAGAGAGCACCCCTGCATTACCAGGCTATAACTCATACCACATGTTTCAGCCACCTAACCTGGACTGTAACACCATAGGCGGAAGTGTGTCCGTATTCATTAAGAATATCCACACCTCCAGGCTAGTTGCTCAACATAATGGATCCGAGGTTATCCAAGTGCAACTAACTCTGGGCAAAACTGCAGTCAAAATTGTAGCTTGCTACAGATCCCCCACCACACTCCAGGATTCTCATTCCTCTTTTCTTGATATACTGGAAAATATTAGGGTTCAAACACCCTAATAATGGGCGATTTCAACTACCCCACTATTAACTGGGAAAACTGCTCATGTACCAACTCCTTCACTCAACGCTTTCTGGAATTCATAAATTCCAATACCCTGGAGCAACTTATCCACACCCCCACCAGGAGCAACAATATCCTAGACCTAGTCATTATCAACATGAGTGATCAGTGTTCCACTCCTGAAGTCATCTCCTCGTTGGTCAGATCTGACCATAAGCTAATCACCCTAGATATCCATATCCTGCCCCACCCCCCATTAAGGAAATCATAGTAAAAAATTTCTCCAAAGCCAACTTCATGCTTCTTAAGACAGAAGTGGCGAACTTCATGACACCCATGTAGATGGACAATACAGTTACGACTGCTGAATCCTACACAAATGCACTCTATAATCACTTACACGAGTGCATGGATCGTGCTATTCCAAACAGAACCAAGAGACTATCCTCCATAAAAAGGAATCCAATCTGGTGGTCCCCTGCCATAAACAAACTCTACAACAGAAGGAGGAAACTGTTGCAAAAGAGAGTAAAATCCCATGAGTGGTGGAGCTCCCCGGTCAGCCTCAGTAAGAACCTGAGATCCCTTATAAGATCCTCCAAAGCTAGCTACAAAAACAAAATTGCCACTTATTATAGGGAAAGGCACAAAGCATTCTATAGCTATGTCAAGAATCTCAATGGCAACACCCAGATCTGCTCTGAGTTACAGCACAATGGCACAAAAACTACAGAACCAACTGGTATTGCCACATCCTGGCAGGTAGGTTCAGTGCTAACTTTACTCCCCTCTCACCCCCTAAAGGGCCCATATCTATACAGGAAGAATGCAGAGTCCCTGTAATCACAACTATGCAGTTAAAAGCTGCACTCTCTAAAGCCAAAAACACAGCATCCATGGGACCAGACAACATCCCAGGCTGTGTTTTACATGAACTTCAGAACGGACTGGCTCCCCACCTAAGTACCATGTTCAGTCATAGCCTCACATCAGGCTTTGTGCCCACTGAATGGTGCACAGCAACAGTTATCCCACTCCACAAAGGGGGAGCCACCACTGAACCCAGGAACTATCGCCCTATTAGCCTGATGAGCCTGGTCTGTAAGGCCATGGAATGTATCATCATGGAACAAAGACATTGGTAACATCCAAACTCTGGACCCCACCCAGTTTGGGTTTGTGAAAGGCAGATCATGCCTTCTGAATCTGATCGACTTCTTTGAGGCAGTCACCAAAGCCATAGATGAGGGTAAGGTGGTTCACACAGCCTATCTTGACCTTGCCAAAGTTTTCAACACCATCCCCCATTCTGGAATTATAGCTAAACTCACTAAACTAGGTATAAATCCCTATGTCACAAGATGGGTTGCCAACTGGCTCACTGACAGAACCCACACTGTAAAAGTTGCAGACTCCAAATCTGACTTCAAACCAGTGACAAGTGGAGCACCACAGGGTTCAGTCCTGGGACCTCTCCTGTTTGGTATCTACTTCTCTGAGGTACAGGCTAACACAGAAGACCTTTGGCTAGCGAAGTTTGCACATGACTGCAAACTAGGAGCCATAGTCGAGTTCCCAAATGATGTGGACATCCTACAGAAGGGCCTCACTGAGACAGATGCTTGGTGTCAGAGCCATGGCTTCAAGCTCAATGCCAAAAACTGCATTGTCATCCCCTTTTTTAAAAACTCTGTACCCATAAACTTCCACATAGGTGCCAGTCTACTTAATGCTAAATGTATGATAAGAGACCTTGGGACACAGGTGAACAGTAGTCTCTCCTTTGATAATCACATTGCCACAGTAGTCAGGACATCCTTCTATGTGGCACACCTCATCACAAAAGAGTTCTCATCCAGGAAAAAAGAGGTCATTGTTCCCCTCTACTCGAGACCCATTAGACCCATTATAGAGTACAATGCCCCTTTTTAAATGTACCTCAGAAGACATCTGCAGCAGCAGCTGGAAAGGCCACAGAAGTACCTCAAACAGATGCCCTACACTGACCATCTCAAAAAAACTCCAGATTTACTCCTTAGCATATCGCCTACTCTGAGGTGATCTCTGCCTAACATATAAAACTATGTCAAACCCAGAACTGTTGGACATGCTACACCTAAAGAAATCCCAAGCCCTCTGAGCTACATGCTCTAGGGATCTAAACCTTGTCACCACAATAAACAGGACATGCTGGAGGGATAGATTCCTTTCCCAGAGAATTCCCATACTCTAGAACAAGCTACCCATCTATGACAAGCACAGTTCCTCATTAGCACTCTTCAAGAAAAATCTTGATGAGTGGATGGGAAATAGGAAATACACCCCTGGCATCACTTCTGTGGCTCTGCTCAACAGGGGTACAGGAAAGTAACTTTCTTGGGTGGCATAAGCCAGGGAACCTTGTTGGCTAGGCTTAATAGCCTAGTATCTGCTTATGAACCTATGCATAGAGGCAGCTGTACCTACCAGAAGTAAGACCAGAACTAGCTCCAGAAACAAACCACCCTGGTGGCATCCCAAATTAAACAGGATATACAACAAAAAGGAAACAATGATGCCGATAACCAGGAAGGATAATTCCCATAAAGATAAAAACTCACTCATCAAAGTAAATAGGCAACTAAGAGAGCTAATTAGGTCAATCAAAGCCAACTTTGAGATTAAAATATCATCCCAGGTTAAAAGATACCCATGAGGCCTTCTACAGCTATGTTAGAAACCTCACAGACAGCACACAGCAATGTGCAGAACTAGTTGTTAATGGTGCCACATTCATAGAGTCTGACAATGTACAAAACCTGTTAGTGGACAAACTCATTTTCAACTTTAACCCGCCCTCAGCCCCCTGATCATCTCTCCACAAATACTCTCAAACATAATCTTTTCAACTGTAACTAGGGAGCATGTACTCACAGTACTCACTAAAGCCAAGTACATGGCCTCAATGGGCCCTGACAACATCCCAGGATGCCTCTTGAATAGTCTAAAATATAACTTATCAGGTCCTTATCAGGACCTCTAAAGTCATTATTTAACAATAGTCTTAAAACAGGTTTTGTGCTATATGAATGGCATCTACTTCTTGGATGTCAAAGGCTTCTTGATAAATAAGTTTGCAGATGATTGCAAACTGGGTGCAGCCACTGAATCCCCCCCAAGATGAGAGCACCCTTCAGGAAGGTCTAATGTAGACAAACACTTGATGCCAAAGCCATGGCTTAAAAGTCAACTCCAAGAAATATATTATAGTACCTTTTTGGATATTTCCCACCCTAGATAGCTATGTCATCAATACAACACCCTTAAAAGTTGATTCCCTAGTCAGGGATCAGGGAACCCATGTTGACAGCAACCTAGCCTTCAACCAACATGTGCTCAAGGTAGTAAGAAAATCCTTCTATGTTTCTCAACCTATAAGGAAGGGCATGACATCAAGGTCCAGAGAGGTCATCATACCACTGTACTCAGCCCTCATCAGGCCCATTATAGATATAATGCCCCCTTTGTTATGTACCTGACCAGACACATGCAGCAACTTGAATGCCCACAAAGGTTCCTTACAAAAGAATACAGGGAGTAAATGCAATGTCCTATGCCAACTGCTTTAAAGCCCAGTCTCTTTACTCAGTATCATACAGTCTTCTGAGAGGTGATCTTTGCCTGGCATACAAAGCATCCCTAGACCCTGTTATAATGACATTTTTGCACATACATAAAACAAACAGCATTAGAACTACTAGATTAAAAGACCTAAATTTGCTTGCAACATAAATAGGACATGTTGGAGAGACAGATATGTTTCTCAGAGAATTCCCGTTCTCTGGAACAGGCTCCTTGTCCATGTGAAGTAGAGTTCCTTCCTATCCCTATTTAAGTGAAACTTTGACCAATGGATGGGTAATTGGAAATAAATCCCTGGTCTAGCCCTTACATTTCTAATAGAAAGAGGCTGTCAGTAATTCACCCCCTATAAATCAAATTTGTGGGTCACATGTGGGTTACATAGCTAGGCTTTTAAGGATTATAGTGGTCTTTAGCCTAGTATACACTTACAAAACTATGAACCTAGGATAATTTTTTCTTGGAGTGCTACAGTAGAGACTTTCTTGCAAGCTATAGGTCCCCCTCTATGACCCAGAAAACCCATACCATGTATTTCAACTCATTAGATACACTAATCATCCAACCAATACCACATTCATGGGTGACTTTAATTACCCTACTGTTAACTGGGAATCCTATATGACACCAAACGAACATGCACAGAGATACCTGGATTTTGTAAACACAAACTCCCTGGACCAGATAGTCCATATACCAACCAGGAGTGCAACCATACTAGAGCTGGTCCTCACTAATATGGGAGACTGCTGCACATCCCCTAATGTAATGGCTTCCCTGGTAAGGTCACACTACAAAATGGTCTCCTTTCAAGTAAAAATAAAACCTGGACCCCTAGCTAAACCAAGAATATTCAAGAACTATTCTATAGCTAACCTCCTGCTATTAAGTGAGAACCCTGAAACATTTCAAACTCCCATAAACACTGAAAACACTGCTGTCTATGCAGATCTGTTCACAGAAACCCTGTACAAGCATGTTAGTAGCTGCATAGGGGCAGCTGTACCCATAAGGAAGAAGTGCAGAACTAACTCAAAAAACAAGCCACCCTGGTAGAATCACAATATCAATAGGCTGTATAACAGGAGAAAGAAAATCATGGCAATAATTAGGAGTTGCAGCACACAGCAGGACAAAAGCACCCTCATCAAACTAAAACAACTTGATGACAAATAAAGTCTACCAAAGCCAAATGTGAGGTAAGTTTGGCCTCCCAGGCCAAGGAAAACCACAAAGCATTCGTTACCTATGTCCTCAACCTCAAAGGTTATACACAATTGTGTGCAGAGCTCATTGTAAATGGAGCCATCTATACTGAGCCAGAAGATACAGCAAACCTCCTGGTGATAAATTCAGCTCCGACTTTCCCCCTCTTTCCCCCTCAACCTTCCCTCAGGAAATATCATCAAATATAACTCCCCCCTACTATCACTAGGGAACAGGTCCTTAATGTTATCTCTTAGACCAAGAACACTGTATCAATGGGGCCAGACAATATCCCATGATGCCTTCTACATAGCATGAAACATGACCTATCAGGGCCTCTGGAATTACTATTTAACTATATCCTCCGAACAGACTTCATGCTTCATGAATGGAGAAAGGCAACACTCATCCCTCTGCATAAAGGTGGGCCATCTACAAATCCTAGAAACTACAGACCCATAAGTCTCACTAGTCTTGTATGTAAAGCCATGGAAAGAATTATCATGGTGATGATCAATAGAGATATAGTAAACCTCCAGACACTGGACCCAACCCAATTTGATTTTGTCAAGAGCAGATCATGCCTACTCAACCTGGTGGACTTCTTTGAAGGTCACCAAAGCAATGCATGAGGGCAAAATAATTCACACTGCCTACCTTGACCTGGCTAAGGCATTTGACACAATACCCCACTCAGGCATTGTTGACAAAGTCAAGAGGTTAGGTACAAACCCATATGTCACCCAGTAGATAGCCAACTGGCTCACAGACAGGACTCGAGAAGTTAGAATTGGGGAGTCCACAACTACAAAGAGGCTAGTCACAAGTGGAGTCCCTTGGACCACTCCCTTTTGGCATTTACTTCTCAGAAGTCAAGACCGATGTCACTGGTCTCTACCTGACTAAATTTGCAAATGATTGCAAATTAGGAGCTGTCATTGAATTTCACACTGACACAAATGTTCTCCAGGAAGGGTTGACACAGACAAATAACTCGTGTCAGTGCCATGCATTAAAACTAAATGCCAGAAAATGCATAATAGTATCCTTCAGGAAGTCATCCACTCCTGCTTGCTACCATATTGACAACACACGCCTAAGAGATGACCCAGTAGTAAGGCACCCGGAGACACACATAGACATTAATCTAACCTTTGTCTATCACGTGTCTACACTGTTGAGGAAGTCATTCTATGTTGAGCAACTTATAAACAAAGGTATGGCATCTAGGCCCAAGGAAGTCATCGCTACACTCTATTCCATCATTCATCAGACCTATTATTGAGTACAATACTCCCTTCGGTTAGTATCTAACCAGGCACATCCGACAATTGGAATTCCAAAGAGGTTCCTCACTAAAAGAATGCAGGGTGTAAGTAACATGTCTTATCCAGACTGCCTCAAAACCCTATCCCTGTATTCTGTCTCCTACAGTCTGGTGAGTGAAGATCTATGCCTGACATATGAGGCATTGTCAGACCACACCCTGATGGACCTCTTGCATAAATGCAAAACAAAGAGCACTATAATTGCACATTCTAAACACTTCAGCCTTGCCTGTGATATAAATAGGATCTGCTGGAGAGACAGTCATATTTCCCAAAGACTACCCCTTCTCTAGAATAGGCTCCCTGTCCATGTGAAGCACACCTAACCAAGTGTAACTTGGACAATTGGATGATTAGCAGGCAATTCATCCTTGGCTTGGCACCTATGTCTCTAATGTCACAGCCAGACGACAAATGGTTCATCTCTCAGACCCTTGCTTGTAAATGCTTCATCTCACAAGCCCCTGCTTATACTTTTCAAGGGTACCAGAACTTGTCAGAGATTTGAGATGCATGACTAGGCATAAAAAGTCCCTTGTGGCCATTAGCCTAGTACAAACCTATGACCCTATTGGAGTATCTCAAGGGTCATTGTTTGAATCACTCTGATTTTCTAATGTCAAAAAGTAGTGGTCCCAAGACCAATCCCTGAGAGACTCCAGTTTTGACTGGCTTCTTTGTACAGATGGACTCCCCACTTCTAACTTTCTGGGACCTGTATGTGAGCAGGTAGCAGTGTGAACCAGTTTGCCCCTCATCCATTGCTTTGGTGATGTTCTCAAAGACGTCTACCAGGTTGAATAGGCATGACAAAACCAAATTGGTTTGGGTCCAGTGTATGGAGGTTTCCTATGTCATTATTGATCATTTCCATGATAATTCTTCTCATGGCTTTGCATATGATGCTAGTGAGACTTATGGGTCTGTACTTTCCAGGGTCTGTAGATAGTCCACATCTGTGCAGATAGATGACTGTTGCTTTTCTCCATTTGTTAGGTATGAAGTCTGTTTGGAAGCTACTGTTAAATAGAAAATCCAAAGGGTCTGATAAGTAGTAAGTGATGTTTCATGCTATTAGAAGTTATCCCGGGATATTGTCTGGGTCCATTGATGCAGACTATTGAGGACCTGTTCCCTAGTGATAGTAGGGTGCATTATATTTCATGTTGTTTCTAGAAGGGAGGTTGAGAGGGAGAGAGGGATAAAGTTAATGCTGAATTTGCCTGCCAGGAGGTTTGCTATAACTTCTGACCTCAGTACAAGTGGCTCCGTTAACAATAAGTTCTGAACACAATTGTCTATTGCCTTTGAAGTTGCAGACATAGGTAAAAAAAATACCTTGTGGTTGTTGAGAATATAATTCATTAATGGGGTATTGGCAGGAAAGACCCTTGCAAACTTGTTGTAAAGGCAGGTCTTTATTTAGTCCAGTCAGTTTTTATCCAGTTTATACTCTGGGCTTTAATAATTTAAGTAGATAGTAAAACACAGAGCTGAAGACTTTCTTATGATTGACAAAAATAAAATCATTTAAGTACTTTATTGTCAGAGTTCTTACAAATAAGATTGATTATTTTGATAAGAATATTGAACGCATTATGACCTAGGCATAATTAATAATGATTTTTATATTTCAGGTTATAGTCAACAAGGTATTTCACTAAGTCACAGGGCTTGTAATTTCCCATATTACAGACAGAAGGTAAGACTAAAAATGTAACCAGTTAAACCAGTTATCGGTGGTGTAGCTGCTGCTGGTTCCATCTTGCATGGGACGATTATGGCACATTTCCAGATGTTAAGAATTAGCTCAGTGGTTAGGGTAAATTGATAATGTCAGTAAGTGGTAGGGCAATGTATGGAATATAGGATTTTCTATATATGAGATATTGTACATGTTTCTTTTGCATGATACACAGGTTGAAAACCATACACACTTTAAAAAGTGAGGCAGTCATGCATTTTCCTAAGGAAGCAGACATTGTTTTGAAACAATTGTTAGTATACTGTTGTAGTGAGAATGAATATGTGAGCACACAGATTTGTTTAAAGTGATGCTGAATGCATATTATTGTTGATGTTCTATGATTGAATGTGTGGGTAAAGTTTTGTTAAAGCAGAATAAATGGTATGCCTGGTGTGATGCATGCTCTGTGTCTCAAAAACTTCTGAGTGCAACATACCTTTTCTGTGGCAATGATTATTTGGAAATAGAATAATAATAATATGGGAGATGTGAGGGCACAGCTTCATCTGACAGATGCAGTAGGGCAATATCTCCTATACAAACAGGCCCCCTACATGAACATTGTGTGTGTCTGTTCATGTGTGAATATTGGGCTGTTTGTGAGTTATTATAAGGTGTCTATGTATAAGCCTATGGTACATGCTATAGGCCATTTGTGTTTTTCAATAGATAGCCTTACAAAAGTATTGATTTTGAAGGCTTAGTCTTAAAAAGACTAAGAACAAGACCTTGGTATTTGAAAAGTTGTAATATATTCAAATGCTGAAGTGCATGCATACCAGAACATAAATGACTTTAATACAACATCTCCTTGTGCAGATGTCACTGTTGTAATTCTGATTTCCTGCAAATGAGACTGAACAACTGTAATTAGTTCTCCTTGAACTGTAACTGGGGCTTCTTTGATTTCTTGGATGTGATCATTTCTCCAACCACCTCACAGTGTGATCCTACTACCCATCTGAGACACTTCATCTCCATCACCTCAAGCTTCTTCAGCTGCTTTGTCTTCACTGTTCGGGTTTCTGTGGCATTCACACTGCTGTTTTCTATTCTTTGCTACCACAAGAGGAAAGTTACCTAAACCAAATCTGACAATGCTGACTCCACAACATCAAAGCACAAAACATCCAAAAATGACAAATCATGAAACTCCCTACCCCTCTATACCCAGGAACAAGCGCTAACATGGGTCCCAAAGGAAAGCAAGTCTGAGAGTTTAGCATACTGTGTTTTTGGCATTTTATGATCCGCTGTTGTGGAGTTGGAGTCACTAGATTCGGTATAGGTAGCACCACCCTTGTAAATGTAAACTCTTTTCTACACCAAATTTTTTAGGTTCTTTATTATTTTGTGTTATATATTACCTCTGACAGTTTGTCGACTACAGCATCTCGGATTCTAGCTTTAACATCCTCATTCAGATTTCCCTTCTCTTCAAACACTTTTCCTAAATACTTGAATATTTTAAACTTTTCCAGTATTTTCCTTCTATCTCAGTTTTCAGCTGCTTCTGATCTCCACTGATTTTCTGTCATTACCACTGCCTTGGCTGCACTCAGTTTTATCCCATATGCTTTCAGTTTTGCATTTTAAGCCCCTGTCATTTGCAGAAATCCCTGCCCACATCCACATTACTACAACCTGTGCAAAAACTGAGAAAGTGATTGCAGCAAAACTTAATCGTCAATATCACTAAAATAATAAAATATACCTACACTGGAACCATGGAGAGGAGGGGTACAGGTACAAGTTATTAAAAAAAAATAGCTAAAAAAGTAATAGAGGCATTCTCTGCTTTAAATATATTGAAGTGCATTAGCAAAAGAAAAAGCATGACAAATGCTGATCATAGCAGTAACATAATCCTCAGGGGCATCAAAAGAATAGGTTTCATATATGGAGGAAAGTACTGCGGTGGTACAGCAGTAACATTGTTTCCTCACAGCAAGAGGTTCTCCCGTTCGATTCTCGGTTTGGCTTGGGAGTGCCTTCTGTGTGTAGTCTGCATGTCCTCCCCGCGGTTGGGTAGCATTTGAAAGACATGCGTGCGTAAATGGGCATGCCTTCGTTGAAGGTTGGGCGTCGAGCTGGCACCTCAGCATTTCTTAAAAATCTACTGCCAATCATTAGTGGACCGGAGTTCCACTGTGGCGACCCCTTACCGGGAAAAAGCCGAAAGACAAACAACATATGGAGGAAAGTATCAAAGGACAACTGACATTTAACACAGTAACGATGCTGAAACAAGACTGTGT
Organism: Protopterus annectens; assembly: GCF_019279795.1. Classification (NCBI taxonomy): domain Eukaryota; kingdom Metazoa; phylum Chordata; order Ceratodontiformes; family Protopteridae; genus Protopterus; species Protopterus annectens. The sequence continues at coordinate 908,001,010 of NC_056747.1, read as the reverse complement.
TTTTCTCATTTCCTTAGTGCAAAGTGACCATACAAAAGAATGCTGTTTACCAGGCTTGTTAACTGGTACTGACAGAAATGCACTGATTAACATAATGACCTTTTCTCCCTGGCTTATGTTGTAGATGTGAATAGCTGAGTGACAACTTGAGTCTGTTTCCAAGCACTACTATAACCATTGCAGACATCCAGCTGATTTACTCCTGGTTACTCAGACTATCAGAGATATCAGATCCTTGTTCCATATCCTTCTAGTTGCAGCATGGATTGTAGTTGATAAAGCAGATCATAAGCAGAGGAAACTACAACCTACTACTGTATCTGCAACATAAATAAATCCAAGTTAGAAGGGCATATTAGTCTAGAGTAAATAATGCCTAAGTTAAACCAGAATCCTTTCTTTGTGGTATCTTCCTCCATTGATTGCTAGAAATAAAAAAAATAATTAGATGATAGGACTTATTAGAAGCTAACATAGTTGTACATTGGTTTATAAATAGTATATATATAAAAATGCAGAATGACTATTTAAATTTGTAATGTCATAGACAATAATATGCTCCTATCATAGTAGTCCTATGTCTTGTAAATGTTAATTGTGGTTATTGTAGAGGTGTAGGTACTTAGTTTTAATTATTCTGTGTGTTGCGGTATAAATTCTTTTCTCTATGAGTCACCCGGTTAAAACATCTGAATTTAATTTATTCACTTAAGAAAGATATAAATAAATAACTTTTCCAAGGCAAAAGGTAATATGTCAGGGTCTATATTATAAAGTCGAAGCTTTAGGTAATCGAATACCTAAAGCTCGACACCAAAACAGTGAAAGCTGTAAACATCGAACGGACACTTCCGCAAATTCTTTCGTAGCCCAGAAAAAAAATTTTCAAACCCTAATTGAGTGGTGGCCTTCACCGCCCACACTTCCCTAACTAAATATACCAACTCCGAGATCGCTCTACAGTGGAGAAAAGGGCAGATTCCAGATAACGGCCAGGTGAATTCTTTCCCTATGAAAGAATTTGCGGAAGTGGCTATTCAATATTTACAGCTGTCGCTGTTTGGGTGTCGATCTTTAGGTATTTAATTACCTAAAGTTTTAATCACCTAATATAAACCCATATGTCATTTGGGGCACCACAAAAGATATATTTGATTGTAATAAAAGAAAAAAGACATTCCAGGAGGGACAGCCACACAGGAGAAATAGTAGAAGTGCAAATCCTATAGTTTCAAACTTACTTATGCCAAGGGGAAAAATTAGTGGGAGGAAAACGTAATATTGGGCTAAAAGAGGGAGTTAAAATTAAGTAAGAGTAGCAATCCTTCTTAAAAGAGTAATTAAACCAAAATTTTTAAATATGTTCTGTTTATTTTTATTGCTCCAGAAAATTTATAAATAATGACTTTTCCAAGGACAGAAAACCCACTAGGCACATATATCATTTTAGAGGGAAACCAGGTGCTTTGGTTCATTAACTTGCAAAATGTCACATGGTATGCAAGTGTTAAATTATCAACGGGCAGACAAATACAGAGAAAACCCTATGCTTAGGTACTGTTACAGTCATAGATGTCAAAGAATAATATTAATCCTCATTTGGGACTTGAACCCAAGACCTCCAGTGTGCTCTGCCTCTGGAGGTATTGCATTTGATTCCCAAATGAGAGCTAATAATATACTTTGATATTTCAATATTATGTAGTATGCAAGTGGAAGCTGAAAGACTGTAACCCAAGTTTGGTAGACAGAATACATCAAAAGGGTTGAACCTTAACACTCTGCAGTATACTGCCAGACAAAATTTTTTTAGTCTATTTAAGTGACTTGCTTAGTCACAGAATATGAAAATGAAGGTCATAAGAATCAGACATTCTGCAGGACTGATTATATTTCTTGTCTTCTTGTCCTACTGTATCCATTACTTTCGCTTCTGTTAGGACATTTACCTAAATTATCCAGGTATTTTCATAGTAGTTTTACAATGCTTGTTTATCCAAATCTAAGTATGATTTATGGCTCCATTACTGCTAGAGTGCATCTCATCCATTGTAGCAGTGATGTTCTCAAGCCATGGATTTAATTTGAGATGCATTACAGTCATTTCATTGCATATATATATCATATTCCTTATCAGATGAGCACTAAAAGCTGTATTAATATTTCATCAAATATCTGAGTCTAAACCTTATGAGTTGCTCTGTGGGACAATAGCTTGAACTTAGCTGCATTTCACAGTTTAGGCTAATGTGCATGCATTTTATAGCTGTATACAGTTTGCTAGAGGTTCTTTTTACTAAAATATTTCCTCCAACAGACTAGATTATACACACGTGCAAGATTTTTTAGTCTAATTAAGTCATATTCACATAGACACACACACACACACACACACACACACACACACACACACACACACACACACACACACACACACACACACATAATAGTACATGCACATACGGCATGAAACAAATATAAGACATTAAAATTAATTAGTGGATATCACATTTTCTTAGCCATAATCTGTAGTTCTTGTTGAATGGGTGACCTTGCATTTTTTTTAATGTAATACAGCAATGGAATGTAGTGTAGAACAAAGAAGATAATCACATGTTCTCCACAGATGCCAAACTGCTATGTATCCAGCAACCTCAAAGATAAATAAACGTAGCTGCAAGTAAAGGAATGCTATTCTGCACTAGTTTATGTAGATTACAATGACATCTTTTTCAATCACTTTTACTTCATTTAACTGTATTTAGTCACCTTCTGTGGAGAGAAAGAAGGAAGAGACCGTTTATACATTAAAGATTCTGAAAACAATTGGCAATATTAAAAAAGTCAAATAAAATGATGATAAAGGGTTCTGAGGACTTAGAATAAAATTAATGATCTAGTGGGACAACTTAGTAGATCATAAGAGTAGCTGGTAATGGATTGACCAGTAAGGCCAGTTAAAGCATAGCCAGGCAGCTACTAAATAATAATCGTCATACAAAATGCCCAAACTCTCCATGTAAAGGCGTTTCCCCCTCCTGCATCCCCTTCATATTCTAATTAAGTCCAATGTTGCTACACGGGAAAGATTAGACTTTCCTCCTTTTCGCCATCGCAGTGATGTGTTTCAGAGCACTGAGTTTTTTGCTGTAATGACCCATTCACACTGAAATCACGAGGTTGTCTGTCCTTATCCCATCTGCCTCAGCTCTATTGTAGGAAAGCTGAGGACAGAGCTAGTGAAGGAGATCATTCATAAATGGACTAGACACCAGAGGACTTCAAGACAATAAGTAGTGTGCATTTATTCAAGATGTTATAAACCATCACCAAAACTGTATGAAGTGTTTATTAAATGGTGATGGGGGTATGAAGCAACAGAGAAATAAGAAAGACTTTTTTAGAAAGTATGGTGAACGTTTCAAAAGCATGCATTTTTTAATAAATCTTATTGAAACTGTTTAAATTACATCATGAGAGCTATCAGTTTCATACAGCTATCACTGATTTATCCCAATATCATCTGATATAGTATTAGCAAATATTCTCCATTTCCAAGGATAACTTAGAAGCACTGAACACTAAGCATCCATCAAATAAAAAAATGCACATTAAACCAAACCACATTAAAAGTTATACAAGCGCTATTATGAAAAGTAATTCCCCACTCTGGACAAGACGAGGCATAATCCTATAAATAGATTTCATCCAAAATAAAAGTTCTCATTCCTGATCATCTACTTCTTAAGTCCTTAGGTGCACTAAAGATCATAGTGGTATACTCTGTTCTCAGTTTTCAATTTGACCTTTCCCATCAAAATAGACACACACTCCAATTTCCTGATTCCACATAGACTTACTGTCTCAGGTGGGTCCCACATTTAGTCAGATATTCATGTTTTGCTCCTAGCTTCTGGGGCTTCTTCACTAGGAATGTTATTACCCTGGATCCTCTACATATATAAATACATACAGACATACTTATTATACCAAAATGCTCTAGCTCTTCTGACTCATGTACTATCACAACACCCTACCACCTGACTTCCAAAAGCCAAATCTATATCAGCTGTCTGTTTTCCAACATCTGCAGTGTCACCATTGACTCATTCTTACCAGTATTTGTGACCCAGTACATCTCTTTATCTCTGCTTCATTGCTCTTCTGTGTTCATTACTTCAAACAAACCTGACTCACAAGTAAAACTGGTGGCCTTTTGTTAAATAAAAATAAAGATTACAACACAGGAGGCTCAGATGCAAAAATTTACTAGTGTACACCAGGAGGCAAAAAACGTACAAGTACAGAACTTTGTCTGACATGATACAGGAAGTATACAATTCTTATAGTTTCTACTTTCTAGTTTGTGCCCACCTTTCTGACGTGGTTAGTCACAGGGCACCTACATCACTACAGTTCACAACATCCTATTCATAAAGATTGCTGATGTTACATATTTTAAAAAAGTTTTCCCTTGGGAATAATATAGCCTTGCAAAACACCTGGTCAGTTATAATGTCTTTCTGTAAATGTTACTCCTTCAAGGTTTCAGGCCTGCTTGAATACAATAGCTGGTTCAGTCTTGTAATACACTTCTTTGTTCTTCTTGCAACATTCTCCCTACAGCTGCGTCTTATCTTGATAACATTTACAAGGCCAATTGTCCCAAAGGAAGGAGAAGAAGATTTTCAATGCTTTATACATTTAATTTCCTGACCCAGCAGATAATCGTTAGTGAAAAACATAAGCTTGCTGAGCTGGCTACTGCCAGGGTCAGAGTTCAAATACACTGCAGTTCCAAAGCTTCAAGCAATTACATGTAAAATCATTCTTATTGCCATATTAATAATAGAATAAAATGCATTATACACTATTTGCTTTTTAACTAGCACTTTATATATGTTCAAATACATATTTTTCTAACACCTTTCATAGACATCCATCCAGACCATCTGCACAATTCCACAAATCTTTCACCTCACCAAAAGCCTTCCACATACAGAATTCTTCAGACATGGGCTCCCAGAACCCCAACAGCTGCCATCACCTTGTTTCCCTTTCATCCTTGCCCCCCCAGATTAATGAGCCACTGGTGCTTCAGATGAATATACACACCTCAGAGGGGACCCACAGTTTTTAGGCTGGGACGTACCCCACATGCTTCATCAACGAAACATCCTCCACCATATCTCTGTTTTCCCTAATCCAGCTGCCATGAAACCTGGTCATACACCATTACAACTGTTTCTCACTCGCTGCCCAGTAAATGCTCTCAGTCATTTTGATTTTATTATCATACTCCATTATTCAACCACTGCCACAGCCTTCTACCTGCCACATACATCTGCAACATCTAATACAGCATTCAGTCCTTCACAGGTAACCTTTCCTGATCTGCATCAAAACTCAACAGTTGCTCAGGCTTTTTATGTTCATCTGAGACCCTCAGTGTATTATCCTTATCTAAATACCACCCTTTAACTAGCCTTTTAAACAGTGCACTTCGAATCCAAAATGTCATTCTCTCAAACCCACTAACCTTTTCCAGCTGGCAACTTTCTGAATAAACTCATCCAATTCATAGGATGATTTAGGTTGCAAATTGGCTCACAGATAGAACACACAGTGTGAAAGTTGTGGACTCCAGGTCAGACTGCCAACCAGTCACGAGTGGAGTCCAACAGGGATCGGTCCTGGGTCCTCTCCTGTTTAGCATCTACTTCTCAGAAGTCCAGGCGAACACAAAGGGACTCTGGCTGACCAAGTTCACAGATGACTGCAAGCTGAGAGCCATTATTAACTCCCCAAGTGATGCAGACATCCTACAGAAAGGCCTCACTGAGACCAATGACTGGTGTTGAAACCATGGCCTTAAGCTTAACGCCAAAATATGCGTCGTCATCCCCTTTGGTAAAACCTCAGTTTCCACTAATTACCACATCGATGGGAGCCCACTGAACACTGAAGGTATCATAAGAAATCTGGGGACACAGGTTGACAGCAACCTCTCCTTCGACCACCACATTGCCACTGTGGTCAGAAAGTCTTTCTATGTGGCACATCTCATTACCAAGGGTTTTGCATCCAGGAAAAAAGCGGTCATCATCTCTCTCTCTCTCTCTACTCTTCCCTCATTAGACCAATCATTGAGTATAATGCCCCATTTGGCATGTACCTCACTGGACACCTGCAACAGCTGGAGAGGCCACAGAAGTACCTCATGAAGAGGATCATAGGCATTAAATACATGTCCTACATGGACAGACTCAAAAGAATCCAGCTATTTTCTTTCCCATATCACCTATTTAGAGGTGATCTATGCTTGACTTACAAACCATGTCTGACCCAGCTCTGTTAGAAATGCTACATCTAAAGAAATCCCAATCCCTCCACACCACATGCTTCAGAGACCTCAACCTCATTACTACAATCAACAGAACATGCTGGAGGGACAGGTTCCTCACCCACAGACTGCCCATGTCCTGGAATAGACTTCCCATACATGTCAAGCAGAGCACCTCAATGACCCTCTTAAGAGAAATCTTGATAAGTGGATGGGTAATAGAAAGTTCACCCCAGGGATTACTCCAGTGGCTCTACTTAATTAAGGCACTGGGAACTAACGTCAGGCGGCACAATGCCAGGGCACTTCTATGGGCTAGGCTTGTAAAGGTTCCATGGCCATTAGCCTAGTACACAGCTATAAACCTATGATAGGATCATAGGAAGTTACTAGGCTAATGGCCCTAGGACCCTTACAAGCCTAGCCAAGTTCTACCCTTATTTCCATGATCAGCACCTGTTGCCCCTGTCCAAGAGAGACACAGGAGGAACCCCTTGGGTGAATTTACGGTTACCCATCCAATCGTCCAGATTGTATTTGAAGGCAGCCAATGAGATGCTCTGTTTAACATGAAGTTGTAGTCTGTTCCAAGGGTATGGTAACCTCTGGGAGAGAAATCTGTCCCTTTGGGAGGTTCTATTAATGTCACATACCAGGTTGAGGTCTTAAGAGCGAGTAACCTGTGTACCATTTGACTTGCAGATATACAGCATTTCCAATAAAGCAGGGTCAGAGATTGCCTTATATGCAAAGCAGAGATCGCCTCAGAGTAGTCTGTATGAAACAGGATAAAGTGAGAGTGATTTCAGATGATCCACATAGGACTGATGCTGAAGACCTTAAATGTCCCTTGTGAGGAATCTTTGTGGTCGCTCCAATTGTTGCAGGTACTTGGAAAGGTACATACCAAAAGGGGGGGGTTGTATTCAATTATTGGCCTTACGAGGGAAGAGTACAGGGAGGTTATAACTTCTTTTTTTCTGGAAGCAATTCCATTACTTATGAGATGAGCAATATAAAATGCCCTTCTTACCACTGTGAGACATGGTAATCAAAGGTAGGGTTGCTGTCAACCTGTGTGCCCAGGTGTCTCACCACTGAGTGCATACTTAGGGTGTTGCTATTGATGTTTTAGTTAGCAGGAACATTGCTTTTACTGAAAGGGATGATAATACATTTTTTTTGCATTGAGTTTAAAGCCATGACTTTGGCACCAATCATTTGTTTACATAAGGCCCTATTGTAGGATGTTGACATCATTTGGAGATTCCATGACCACTCCCAGTTTGCAGTCATTAGCATACTTTGTCAACCACAGGCCTTTATTTTTTGCTTGTACTTCAGAGAAATAGATTCCAAACAGTAGAAGTCCCAGGAGCGATCCCTGTGGAACACCACTGGTTACAGGTCTACTGAGGTGGATTCCCCTATTTTGACTAAATGTGTTCTATCAGTGAGCCAGTTAGAGACCCATCTAATAATACAAGAGTTGATACCTAGCTGGGTGAATTTGTCAATGATGTCTGAGTGGGAGATAGTGTCAAAAGCCTTTGCTAAGTCTAGGTAGGTTGTATGCACAGATTTCCCCTCATCCAGTCGATTCTTTCCCTACAATAATAATTAAATCTTTCCCTACAATAATAACACAACTTGACCTTCCCTCTGCATAGCCTCTTAGTCATAATAACTACCAATACATACTACATGAAATTAGGCATTTCCCCACCCACCAAGCCTTTGGCTACTTTTACACCTTTCTTTGCTAAAAATACCCCTTTCCCCATCCACACAAAATGGTCACACACCCCTTGCCATTCCTATAGTTCTTATCTCCCAGAAGCAGAGATGTATGGTGTGCTAAGTAAACCAGTAATGGCAATGACATAATACAACACAAACTGCTTCATCCAGTCTACTAAATTCCACTGTCTAGTTTCCCTTAGAACACTATAAGTTCAAAATACTTTGGTCCATTTTTAGAGCTGATTATAATACTTTTGGGTATATTAGGTGCAGCAGATTCATGAGTGGGCATTTATGAGGCTTTGCATCCCATCCAAACAGCAGTTTTGCTGCTTTTTCTACTCCCAAAAGCAGTTTGTGATCATTATTTTTCTGCCATAAACCACATTTGACTGGGTTGCCTTAAATGAGTTGTTTCGTATCCTATGGCTGATACCAAAACTATCTGTTGTTTCAAACATGAGCGAGCATAACGAGTTCAGTATCACATTCCCACCAAGACAGCAGTAGAATGGACAATAAAATACCCATACAGAAATGAAAGAAAGTAAATATTGTTAAGTTAGAAGGCACAGGTGCTACTGCCAGTATTGTGGTTGCACCAGGAAAAGAAGTTACCCCTCCAGTGAATTTTACATGAAAGTAGACACAATCAGACCAACATATGACAGAAAAGGGTATGAATAAGGTTCATTTCAAAGCATTATAATATTGAAATGTACTGTATGCTGCGGTGGTACGGCGGTAGCGTTGTTACCTCACAGCAAGAGGTTCTACCGTTCAATTATCAGCTTGGCTTGGGAGTGCCTTCTGTGTGGAGTCTGCATGTCCTCCGCGCGGTTGGGTAGCTTTCGAAAGACATGCGTGCTTAAATGGGCGTGCCTTCGTTGAAGGTTGGGCATCGAGCTGGCACCTCGGCGTTTTGTAAAAATCTACTGCCAATCATTAGCAGACCGGAATTCCACTGTGGCAACCCCTTACCGGGAAAAAGCCAAAAGACAAACAACAACAACTGTACTTCTCCCACAGAGTGGTGAACTCATAACACAGACCAAAACTGTTGTCAGTAACCTGGGCTTCCAAGTTGTTTGGAGACGTTATTTGATTGCCTAGGGAGTTAAAAGTCATTCTTAGTGTTGATGCTGAAAAAAACTTTAATTTTAATTTCTACTTCCAAGAATAATGATCCAGTTGTACTAAGTGGGGATTGCAGACCTGAAGAACGAAGTTGCCTGTTATTTTAAATGCTGTTAAAATAATACTGCTGTCAGCTTAACCCCGAAGCTTACAGATGACAGCACAGCTGCTAGTTCATTTATACTTATTCATACTTGTAAATGGAGGAATGGAAATCAGACTGTTTCCTAGCAAGTGAATACTTTCCTATAGCTAAAAGAAATATATTCAAAATTCAAATCTACTGAGTTTCCTAGTCGCAGTCTGCTGTATGACTATAGTAAGACCTCAACAATCTATTTGGGCACTGTAGAAAAATAAATGTTGATTCACAATGGGTCCCTAATGTGTCTCATTAACATTGTATCGCATGTCTGGATGGAAATGTATGTAATGAACAGAACATTAATGGTCAGACAATGAATACAATTTAGTAGCGTGTTGTAATAAAAGAATGCATACAATCCATAGTCTTGTTGTTATTTCTCTCATAAAGAAAATGATCTTAATCTTTCTTAGACTGGCTAAATCTAATTTCTTTAAGAGAAAGCAGTTGTTTTATACATGTAATTATGATCTGTGAAGTACTAAGATGTCAGTAAGTGACTATCACCAAATCTGCGCCATGGTCTAAATTTCACATATTAATTGTCTGAAAATCATCATGCCAAATTAGATGCATGATTTTAGTGTGGGAGTGATAAAATAAGAGAAGAACATGCTTAGTCATGCACACAGGTAACACTGTGTGGCTCAGTGTTTAGGGTCTGCCTCACAGCTCCAGAGTTTTATTCTGACCTACTGTCACTACTGCTTGTGTGATTTCAATGTTCTCCCTGCATCTACATGGGTTTTCTCCATGTACTATGGTTTCCTCCTATCTCCTAAAGCATTCTAATTTATTTATTTGACATTTGTTGACCAAGAAAATCCAACTGAGCTAGTGACCTTTTGCAGTGGAGACCCAGGGAGAACAGCTCCACAGAAAAAAAAAACAACTGCATATCAGTTGTCAATCTAAACTATCCCTGTGGCCTGAGGTTTGAAGGAAAAAGATCTATGATAATAAGTTAACTTACTCAGATAGCAAGTTGTCTGGCACTGTCTGACAGTTTTGTGCAGAGGCTTAAGAACTTCATAACAAGCTCCTTCCTATGGCCCAGTGGTTCGGGGTTTGATTTTCTCAGTCTCTGTTGCCTAACTGTGAGACTCTGAGTGAGTCACTTAAGCAGACAGCACTCCTGGATGGTGTCTGAAAAAAGGTTTGTGGAGATCAGTGCTCTAACCCAGTAAACAAGTGCAAATAAAATAAATAAATGCAATTAAGAAATTTCAGTACCTTCAATAGACAGCTGAAGAATGCTCCACTGGAGCATACTCAGACCTGGTATGCTTAAGTAAAGGATTTGTATAATTTCATGGATATACAGCCATATATCAAAAATATATCAAAAAATAAAAACGTCAAACAAGTAACTGAGCACAAATGCTTAATCACCAGTCTATTAAGAAAAAAAAAATTGCAGGGGACAAACCTCTCTGCACCCACCATTACTACTTCTTTTGGCTTTTCCCGGTTAGGGAAGTGTCAATATGTGTCATGCCATGACCAACTCTTTCCCAGGTAATGGGGAACAAATGGATTGTTGTGGCAGGGGACTAGATGCAGAGCAGGCATGGAGGACAGAAGAAGATTAAAAATAACTATATAAGTATACTAAAATAAATATATAAGTATACTAAAAATAAATACATAAGTATACTAAAAATAAATATATAAGTATATACTATAATGGGTGGTTGTGGAAGGGCTAGATAGGGTACAGGCGTGGAGGACATAGGAAGATTAAAAACAAATACATAAATATACTACTTGATGCCTAACTGCATACCCCTTCACTAGGGTAAACACTTTTACTGAAACTTACATACCAGACATTGTAAACTCAAACAGCTTTAATTCAATTAAATCTATGAAAACCACACATAAACAAACTTTTATATTAAATTTATTTCATTGGGTGAAAGTTACATATTTCTGTAAGAGTGCACTGTTATGATTTGAGACACGATATCAAGAAATTTAACATGAGATTAGAGCAAAGTAAAGCTGTACCCATGCTAGTGTTTGACTCAGGGATATGATAATGAACTGCTAATGCAGTTTTGTCAATGCAACTTTATCATGTGTCTGAATCATAGAATACTGTCAGTTTACAGGGCACAGTGGCATTGCTGATATAGTACTAAAGGTAATGTGCCTCTGAATTCCAAGCAATATTTTTTAAATTGTCTGCTGCCTGGGAAATCACCTTAGTCATCTAAAAAGGCAATGACAACTTCTCACTGCAATATACACCAAGTCCAAGTTTCTATTGTCAACAAACTGTTTAAAATAATGGCTATGTGATGCCATCTGTGCAAGAAGACATTAGTTTCTGTTGTTTTATTTTATTTATCCTCTGCTTATATATATTGCGCACAAGCAACTTCTTCACATTTTTAATGTATTATAAAGAAATCTAAGTGTTGTTCAACAATATCGATTGATTTTAGTTGTCTTTTAACAGATGCCTATACTCCTTTTCGTCAGTGTTATGTATGCAAATGTAGAATACCTGACTGTTACTAAAAATTTCATTCTCAGCATTTGAAGCCATGTAGCCACCCGGCAGTGTGAACATTAACTCTAAATGGGAAAAGGGGGTTGTGGATGGATGGATGGATAAATGTGAAGCCATGGTATTGTTTTCTCTCCGATTTTGCTCAGCATTGCTGCAATTTTGGAGCAAATGTTTTTTATTTGTGTTTCTCTGTAGATTACTTTTTTTATAACCTCTGTATTAGATTATTTCCAGCAGCATCTGATGTCTCATAAAGGCAAGTATCATCCTAATAATATTTTTAATAATTCCTAAAAACTGAGCCATGGGGATATTGTCTATCATGTGTTGCCTTAGCTTAATATTTTCTTCATTAGGTTTATAAAATGATCTTCATATAAATTAATTATCATTACATCACATTGCAACATCCAAAGCATAAATCTGCTGCCTGTGACACACAGTTAAATGTCAGAGTGGACTCCATAATATTTCTAGCTTTCTTAAACATACACAGGGACCCGTCAGTTAAAAATCCACACAAAGAAAATGTTTTCAATAAAATAATAGCCATAGTTAAGTTAATGCTCTTAATATATTCAGAAATCAAACTGTTATCATCTGCCCATTTGGCACAATAAGCATTCATATTCCTGTGAAATAGAGATTCTCCCATATTTTCACTTGACTTTCACTTAAATGCCTATCCCTTAAAAATTATTTAAACATTATGTGCATTACTACATTTAAGAGATAAATAATATCTTGTAGCATAAATGTCTGGTTTTCTCACTTTGTACGTATCAGGTAACAACCTGCACATTGACCAAACATATTCAATTAGGGATTCAGAAATAACTTCACCACCGGGGTAAGAACTGAAGCCAAAAGGAACTTTTTTATATGCTGCAGGAAACTGTGATTTAGAGACAAGTTAGCTGCAATAAAGAAAGCTCTCATTTCAGCTAATTTGCATGTCTCTGAATCACCCATAACTACTGATAGTGCAAATCAGCGCTTTCCTGGTGTAGCCAACACTGGCATCCCATGCATCTCAATGGCACAGGCACCTCTCATTAACTCTCCCAAACACCTGCCCACATTCAAACACACACACACACACACACACACACACACACACACACACACACACACACACACACACACACACACACACACACACACACACTGACCTACTGCATACATATCCAGGAGATGACAGAATTTCCCTGATCTCTCTCAATAGTTGTTGTCCCTGCCCTCATAAATCATCAATCCTTACAGTCGGTCAGCAGTTCCAGACATTAAAATTTAATTCTTATTATTATTAAGTGTGAAATGCATTGTGATGAGAGACCAGTTTCTCTAACTGTTTTTTTTAAGTAAGTCCAAGTTATAGTGTAAAAATTATGTTGTCTAGTGTTTCTCCTGGCTTTGTCCTTAAGCATCCCCCACCCCCACAAGGGCACAACTCCCATTGCTCTGAAGTGGTCCTGATTTTATAGAGCACTACTACTGTTTCCTCACATTCATGTCCTGTACCTCTTATCTCATGCACACCTTTAATCAATTAATAATGCCAGACATTCAAGTTTCATACTTTTTATTATATAAAAATATACCTTTATTCTAATTCCTCAGTGTAGCAGGTTAAAACTCCTGCTCCTTATGTCAAGGGTGCAGGGTTTGAAACTTTTCCCTGTGTTTTATTATAACAGTTTTTTCAAAGACATGTACTATGTAAGAAACATCCATGTTGTCTGCTGGTAGACTGCTATAAATGCTGTGCCAGAATGCCAAATGTACAGGGTTTGATGTTTTAAGTGCTTTTATAGCATGATTTCAAGAGAGTATCCTTGGTGTCTAGTGTTCCCCACACCCCACACCTTTCATTTATAAAAATAATACAATCAAAATTAAGCTCTAAACACCTTTGATGTACAATAGCAAGAGACTATCCCTGCTGTCTAGTGTTTTGTCCAATCCATTCACTCTGCATGAGTACTCTGATGTTCTAATTGTGTCTGGTGTGGTCACTGATTCTATTAATTCTGTTGGATTCTTCCAAAATAGGGGTAGTCATTGAATTCCCAAATGAAGTTTCCAACCTCCAGGAAGATTTGTCCAAAATAAATAAATGGTGCCAAAGTCATGGACTGAAACTAAGTGGCAAAAATGCATTATTGTAGCCTTTGCGATCTCATCTATACCAGGAACTACCACATTAACTATACACCCCTGAGAATTGACCTAGTTGTTCAGGATTTCAGAACATATGTGGAGAGTGACATATTTTAATCAGCACGTATCCATTGCTGTACTTCTATATTGCACAGCTTACAAAAAAAGGGATTGTGTCTAGATCTAGGGATGTCATTTCTCCCTTTACTCAGCCCTCATTATGCCAGTCATTGGATATAACATCCCATTTGGTAAGTAAGTATCTGTCCAAACACATGCAACAACTGGAATGCCCACAGAAATACCTTACTAAAAGGATACAAAGCATAAACAACATGTCTTACATGAACTGGCTCAAAGCCATGTCACCATACTTGGTATCCTACAGACTGCGAAGAGATGAACTGTGTTTGGTATACAAGGCATCCTCAGAACCAATACTGTTGCATTTACTGCACATGACATCAGAAATACCCAGTCCAGGAACACAAACCTCTTCTGCAGCATCAACAGAATGGTTTTGAGGGACAGGTATATATCTCACAGAGGATGCTGCTACTCTGGAACAGACTCCCCATTTATGTAAAACAAAGTTCATCCCTGTCCATATGCAAGTGGAACTTGGATATATGGATGAGACACCAAACATTCACCCCAGGACTGCCCCCTGTACTACTACTGGACAGATACAGATCCTAAATGTTTTATACTATGCATGTGTCCCCTCAAATTTATCAGTGGTATGGTACATTTGTTCTCATTAGGGTTAATATGTAATTACTAACCATAGCTAGTATTATTCTGTATTATAGAGCTAAATTGTTGCTTAGATATCTGTTGTCTTACTGTTCTGCAAATATACAGAGATCAGTATATATTTTTTTGGTTTTATAATTTGCACTCTGATTCCTCACATCTCTGTTGAAACTGTCTTCCCCACCCCACCCCCTCATTTTGGTTTCTATTGCTTGTGTGTTGTTAACTCAAGGTTCCCTTAATTTGAACTGTTAATAGCAGCAGCCTGCATTTAAAGTGGAACCTGTGTGTTGAGAGACAGCCTTACAAGACTATCTGCAAATATATAGAGCTCAGTATATTTTTCTGTATTATAGAGCTAAATTGTTGCTTAGATATCTGTTGTCTTAGTGTTCTGCAAATATACAGAGATCAGTATATATTTTTTTGGTTTTATAATTTGCATTCTGATTCCTCACATCTCTGTTGAAACTTTATACAGAGATCAGTATATATTTTTTTGGTTTTATAATTTGCACTCTGATTCCTCACATCTCTGCTGAAACTTTATACAGAGATCAGTATATATTTTTTTGGTTTTATAATTTGCACTCTGATTCCTCACATCTCTGTTGAAACTTTATACAGAGATCAGTATATATTTTTTTGGTTTTATAATTTGCATTCTGATTCCTCACATCTCTGTTGAAACTTTATACAGAGATCAGTATATATTTTTTTTGTTTTATAATTTGCACTCTGATTCCTCACATCTCTGTTGAAACTTTATACAGAGATCAGTATATATTTTTTTTGTTTTATAATTTGCATTCTGATTCCTCACATCTCTGTTGAAACTTTATACAGAGATCAGTATATATTTTTTTGGTTTTATAATTTGCATTCTGATTCCTCACATCTCAGTTGAAACTTTATACAGAGATCAGTATATATTTTTTTGGTTTTATAATTTGCACTCTGATTCCTCACATCTCTGCTGAAACTTTATACAGAGATCAGTAAATATTTTTTGGTTTTATAATTTGCACTCTGATTCCTCATATCTCTGTTGAAACTTTATACAGAGATCAGTATATATTTTTTTTGTTTTATAATTTGCATTCTGATTCCTCACATCTCAGTTGAAACTTTATACAGAGATCAGTATATTTTTTTTGGTTTTATAATTTGCACTCTGATTCCTCACATCTCTGTTGAAACTTTATACAGAGATCAGTATATATATTTTTTTGTTTTATAATTTGCATTCTGATTCCTCACATCTCAGTTGAAACTTTATACAGAGATCAGTATATTTTTTTTGGTTTTATAATTTGCACTCTGATTCCTCACATCTCTGTTGAAACCTTTCCCCACTGTAGATTTGATCTTTTCTGGAAAAAAAAATTGTAAGCCTGTTTCCTACCTTTCCTGTAATAGTGTTATATGTTGTCTTACTGTTCTGCAAATTTTTGGTTTTATAATTTGCACTCTGATTCCTCACATCTCTGTTGAAACTGTCTTCCCCACCCCCACCTAATTTTGGTTTCTATATACAGAGATCAGTATATATTTTTTTGGTTTTATAATTTGCACTCTGATTCCTCACATCTCTGTTGAAACTTTATACAGAGATCAGTATATATTTTTTGGTTTTATAATTTCCATTCTGATTCCTCACATCTCTGTTGAAACTTTATACAGAGATCAGTATATCTTTTTTTAGTTTTATAATTTGCATTCTGATTCCTCACATCTCTGTTGAAACTTTATACAGAGATCAGTATATATTTTTTTGGTTTTATAATTTGCACTCTGATTCCTCACATCTCTGTTGAAACTTTTCCCCTCCCCCTCCCTGTTCTTGGTTGTAGTTTAAATTTGGTGGCTTTTGCAGTGCCCGCCCCACTGTAGATTTGATCTAGGACACTCCCCCAGTTCCAACTCTTTACCGCATTCTACCTAATAAACCCTTTCTGCACTTGCTTTTAGTCCTTTTTAATTTAATTACATTTTTTCAAACTGTGTGTGGACTAATATTGCTACATACTCAAGTGTGCCAGCTTGCACTGCATGTGAATTGTTTTTACTACTGTTTTTGCTACTTTTCTGGAAAAAAAATTGTAAGCCTGTTTCCTACCTTTCCTGTAATTAGTGTTCCAGATACAGATTTGCTGTATCCAGGACTATTTGCAAGCTTCTGAGACCCCAAGCCTTTCTGTGTTGGAGGGAAGCCTTCTAACTTATCAGTGGGAGTGGTAAGCACTAGGTAACCTGTCTACCACGTAAGGAGTGGTTCTTGCCCAGAATTTGTAGTTATTGGCTGTTTGGGTGGTCTTCCATCTCTCTCAACTTTCTGATTTGAAGGCCTGCATTTGCACTTGTTTCTGTCCTGTAACTCCTGGGCCCATCTCATTTGCTCACTCAAAAAAAAAATGTATCTGCTTTTACTGTATTTGTGTTTCTTCCTACTTTATTTTGCTTTTGCATCATCTTAAAAGTACTCAGTTGTATTTACTACTGCTTGGTGTAACTCATTCTAAGCCTTTTAGTTTAAGCACTTGGGCTTCAGACCAGTTGTTTTACATTAAGAAGGTTTGTGGTCTGCACTGTAGTGGCAGAACAGGTAGCTTACATCCTTCTAAGTTGGGAACTGCTGATTGAGGGCTCAGTGTCTGTTATTCTAAAAGTGTATTAATTCTGGTTTAAGCACTTGGGCTTCAGGCCAGTTATTTTACATTAAAAGGGTTCGTGGTCTGCACTCTTGTGGGAGGAGAGGCTGGACTCCGCCCTTCTGAGCTGGGAATGTCTGGTTAAAGGCTTATAGTGCCTGCATATTTAAACTGCTTCTTACTGAAATTGGTACACCTGGTTTGCTGTAGCATAGACTAGATCCAGGCCTGCTGAATCTAGTTTTGTTTGTATAACTTGAGCACTAATCCAGGCATTCTTTAAAGTATTCAATTGTATTTATTACTGCTTGGTAGTAACTCAATTAAAGTGTAGCTATCATTCTAAGTCTTTTGGATTAAGCACTTGGGCTTCAGACCAGTTGTTTTACATTAGGAAGGTTTGTGGCCTGCACTGTGGTGGCAGGACAGGTAGCTTACATCCTTCTAAGTTGGGAACTGCTGATTGAGGGCTCAATGTCTGTTATTCTAAAAGTGTATTAATTCTGGTTTAAGCACTTGGGCTTCAGGCCAGTTATTTTACATTAAAAGGGTTCGTGGTCTGCACTCTTGTGGGAGGAGAGGCTGGACTCTGCCCTTCTGAGCTGGGAATTTCTGGTTAAAGGCTTATAGTGCCTGCATATTTAAACTGCTTCTTACTGAAATTGGTACACCTTGTTTGCTGTAGCATAGACTAGATCCAGGCCTGCTGAATCTATCTTTGTTTGTATAACTTGAGCACTAATCCAGGCATTCTTTAAAGTATTCAATTGTATTTATTACTGCTTGGTAGTAACTTGATTAAAGTGTAGCTATCATTCTAAGTCTTTCGGATTAAGCACTTGGGCTTCAGACCAGTTGTTTTACATTAGGAAGGTTTGTGGCCTGCACTGTGGTGGCAGGACAGGTAGCTTACATCCTTCTAAGTTGGGAACTGCTGATTGAGGGCTCAGTGTCTGTTATTCTAAAAGTGTATTAGTTCTGGTTTAAGCACTTGGGCTTCAGGCCAGTTATTTTACATTAAGAAGGTTCATGGTCTGCACTCTTGTGGGAGGAGAGGCTGGACTCTGCCCTTCTGAGCTGGGAATTTTTGTTTAAAGGCTTATAGTGTCTGCATATTTGAACTGTTTCTTACTGAAATTGGTACACCTTGTTTGCTGTAGTATAGACTAGATCCAGGCCTGCTGAATCTAGCTTTGTTTGTATGCTTGTTGTTTGTTTGCTTGTTATTTCCCTGAAATGCTAATTCCACCTAAAATGTGGCTTTTCAGTGCTTCTGTGGATCCCTAGTGATATCTACATTGCTTACTGTATTTATTTCCTTGTTTCACTTGAAAGAAAGTTACTGTTTGTCATTTTTGCATTTAAGTTACCTGTAACACATTGCATTTAAGTTACCTGGCACTTGCTCACTAAAGCAATTATATAAGTCAGCATTCAAAAATTAAAAGCACTACACCATCACAACCCCCCCCCTTGAGTACCTTGTTCCCCATTGGCCCTTTTTTTTCAATTATAAAGGAATTCCCAATACTATTCTAGCATGTCCAAAGGTCAGTTGTCAATCTCCTCTCCGGTCCAGCTGGTGAATCTGGGAATCTTGAGGCAATGTTACAACTGCCTCATGTACACAGACAACCCTCTCCTCCTCCCAACAAATTCCAAAACATGTGAGAGATGCAACCATATAGCCATACTGGAGGCTAAGCTCTCTCAACTCAGTACTGGTGAAACCAGTCAGGAGGAGAAGGAAACCACACTCACTACAATTCCAGTCTCACATAGACCTACCACGACAGCAAACCAAACACATAAACACACAAAAACAAACTCGGAGGCTCTAAATAAAAATCTGCCTAAGCAGCAGAGACCTCCAAAGCAGACACCCAAGCAACTGCTACCCCAAAACAAAACACGTGCAACACATAACTCACAAAGCCAGTGTGCCGAACAGTCACAGCCCTTAAGGCTAAACAACACACCTGATACACTTGTAATAGGTGACTCTATCATCAGGCACACTGACGTCCCGCTCACCAGGCTGAACAAAAAGAAGGTCACGGTGAGCTGTCTGTTGGGCGTTAGGATCCTCCACATAACACAAGCACTCAGGTCACTCCAAGGCAAGTACAAATATGACTCAGTCATTGTCCATGCTGGTGTGAATGACCTGAGATGTACCTCCCTGGACTACATGAAAAGAGACATAGAGGAGCTCTCTGAGCATGTAGCCCAGGCCGGTATGACCCTGACCTTGAGTAGCATCTTACCCTCACCAAGAATGATGTCACAATATGAAGACAAGATGATCAATTTCAACAATTGGCTTAAGTATAGGTGTCATTCAAAGGGGATCCAATGCCTGTCAGCCTGGGATGACATGCTCGACAAGCCACGATGCTTCGCTAGGGACGGCTTGCACCTGTCACCCCTGGGCTTTTGGATATTGGCAAAGGCTCTTGCTACCCCACAGTGCCTTTTTAGGCAAGGCCCAAAAGACAAACCCACCTCCATAGGTATCACAAGAGATAAGAAACTAAGAGTAATGCTACTCAACGCCAGAAGTCTAAACCTCAAGATGCATGCACTCGAAACTCTCCTTAGCATGGAGAACATCAATATCTGTGCAGTAACAGAAACCTGGTTCAAGGCTCCCGAGAGCACCCCAGCACTACCAGGTTATACCTCATACCATGCGTTTCGGCCCCAAAACCTGGACCGAACCACAAAAGGAGGGGGAGTATCAATATTCGTCAAAGATACCCACACCTCCAGGTTGGTGGCACAGCACAAAGCATCAGAGACTATCCATGTGCAACTAACAGTGGGTAAAGCTGCCTTCCAGTTTATAGCCTTCTACAGACCACCCTCCCAAACCCAGGAGCCCCACATGGCCTTCCTGAGACCACTGGAAAATATGAAGGTCTCTCCAAACACCATTATATTGGGTGACTTCAACTACCCAAACATAGACTGGGAGCATTACTCTATCTCCAACACCCTAGCCCAAAGGTTCCTAGAATTTATAAACTCAAATGCTATGGAACAACTTGTTACCACTCCCACAAGAGGGGAAAACATACTGGACCTGATCATCACCAACATGGGGACTCTATGCTCCAGACCAGAAGTGTATCCCTCACTGGTAAGATCAGACCATAAACTAATCTCACTGGATATTCACATCCCGACTGCACCCCCTGCCCTGAAAACCACAGTGAAAAACTTCTCTAAAGCAAATTTCACACTCCTCAAAACTGAGGTGGAATCCTTCAAAGCCCCAGGGCCTGTGGAAAATACGGCCCAGACCACTGAATCCTTTATAAACACATTCTATGAACACCTTCAGGAATGCATGGATCATGCAATCCCAAATAAAACCAAGACCCAATCCTCCAAAGGCAGACGTCCTGTCTGGTGGACCCCAGCCATAAACAAACTATACAATAGAAGGAGGAAGCTACTGCATGATAGAGCAAAATCCCAAAAAGGGAAGGCATCTCTGATCAGTATTAGCAAAAAACTAAGGGCACTCATAAAATCGTCTAAGGCCAGCTTCAAGAGAAAAATTGCACAGGACACTAAGGATAATCACAAGGCTTTCTTTAGTTATGTTAGGAACCTGGGTGGGAATTCCCAGATATGCTCAGAATTAGTCCAAAATGACAAAAAATACACCAAACCCACAGACATTGCCAACATCCTAGCTGACAGGTTCAGCACAAACTTTTCCCCTCCTTCCCCACCAAAAGGGAAATATCTATCCCAGCAGAGTGCTGCCCCCCCTGACATCTCAGATGCTCAGGTAAGAGCCGCCCTCTCCAAAGCAAAAAACACAGCATCAATGGGACCAGACACTGTCCTGGGCTGCATCCTACATGAACTCCAAGAAGAGCTAAACCCAAACATAAAACTACTGTTCAATCTCAGCCTTACTACAGGATATGTACCCAAAGAGTGGCGCACAGCAACAGTGGTCCCTCTCCACAAAGGTGGTGCCTCAACGGATCCTGGAAACTATTGCCCCATAAGACTGACTAGCTTGGTCTGCAAAGCTATGGAAAGGATCATCATGGACCTCATAAATAAAGATATTGGGGACCTACAGACACTGGATCCTACCCAGTTTGGCTTTGTTAAGGGCAGATCCTGCCTCTTAAACCTGGTCAATTTCTTTGAAACAGTCACCAAGGCCATTGACGAGGGAAGGTGGTCCACACAGCCTACCTGGACCTCGCACAAGCCTCCGATACAATACACCACTCGGGCATTATAGATAAGCTCACCAGCTTAAATATAAACCCCTATGTCACTAGATGGGTTGCAAACTGGCTCAAGGACAGAACCCACATGGTTAGAATTGCTGGAGCCATGTCAGACTCCAAACCAGTTACAAGTGGCGTCCCACAAGGCTCAGTCCTGGGACCTCTCTTGTTCGGTATATATTTCTCGGAGGTACAGGCCAACACGGAAGGACTGTGGCTGACCAAGTTCGCAGATGACTGCAAACTGGGTGCCATAATCGACTCTCCAGCTGACACAAGCATCCTCCAAAAGGGCCTCATAGAAACAAAAACTGGTGCCAGAGCCATGGCCTCAAGCTAAACGCCAAAAAGTGTATAGTCATCCCCTTTGGCAATAACAAAGTGCCCACAAATTACCACATAGGTGGTAATCCATTAAGTATAGAAGAAGTAATTAGGGACCTGGGGACCCAAGTTGATAGCAATCTCTCATTTGACAACCACGTGGCCAAAGTGGTTAGAAAAACATTTTATATAGTCCACCTAATCATGAAGGGATTCACATCTAGATCAGGGGAGGTCATCGTGCCTCTTTACTCACCCCTCATCAGGCCCATAATTGAGTACAATGCCCCTTTTGGGATGTAATTTACCAGACACCTGCAGCAACTGGAAAGACCCCAAAAGTACCTCACCAAGAGGATCAAAGGGCTCAAACAGATGCCATATGCTGCCCGGTTAAAGAAACTCCAGCTCTACTCAGTGGCATACCGCCTACTCAGAGGCAATCTGTGCCTGCCGTATAAAGCCATGTCCAACCCGGAATTAATGGACATGCTGCACCTCAGAAAATCCAAATCCCATCGAGCTACGCACTCGAGAAACTTGAACATCAGCACTGAAATAAATAGGACATGCTGGAGGGACAGATTCATAACCCAGAGGCTCCCTTCACTCTGGAATAAAATCCTAGTCCAGGTTAGGCAGAGTCCCTCATTGACTCTCTTCAAGAGGAATCTTGATGAGTGGATGGGAGATCGTAGGTTTACCCCGGGTATCACTTCTGTGTCACTGTTAGACAGAGGCACAGTATACTAACCTCGAAAAAGGGCATAGCAAAATTAATTTAAAATGGGTGGCAAAAGCCAAACACACTCTGGCTAGGCTTATAAATGCCCTAGGGCAGATAGCCTAGTATGAACCTATGAACCTATAGGATGTGTAAGGCCAGTCTCTAACCAAATGGGATAGGTTAATTCGCACACAAAAAGTAAAATTGGCTAGGCTTAAAATGGCCTACAAGGGCAGCTGGCTTATTACTTACCTATGAACATATGAACCTATAAAATGCTAAATTCTATTGTGGGTCCCCGAGTCCATAAATTCTGCTTGGATTCATCTAACTCTTAATCACAGTTAGGGTTTACAAATCGGGTAACTCCTTATGGAAATCTTTAAATCCCTGTTACTTTGATAATGAAGGAAGTACATAGACTCCAAAGCATATTATTATAGCAGTTATGATGTTGAAAATTCTTAAATGGCATACAGTTATATCCATATATCATTCTCCTGAGGAATTCCTTGGTACAGGCAAAGAGTGCTGGGAGACATTTATGTCTGACTGAAATAACAACATGCGAAGAAGAAAGCTGACTTGTTTTGAATATATCTTTGTATCCTTTCTAGTTCCACTGCTTTGTGTTAACACATTTTAAATTTTCTTTAAAATAAGATCAGTTGGGATCTTTCTAGAGTCATTCTAATGTCTTGGCTATGATGCATTAACAGTGATGTGTTCATAAAAATGTGTTATAAAATAGTACCTAGAAAAGGAACTGTTAACAGATTCAGCATTAGACACCAACTGCAAACATAAAAAAATACAAATAAAAAAAGAATTTGCTTTAGTAAGAAAATTAAAGAAACACTGTCAACATTTTGTATTGTATTATGTCTATATAGAGCCCTGCATTTCAAGAATGTGTGCTTTCTCCAAGTGTCCTTGATGCTGTTGCTTTTTTAACTGATTGCTTTGTTAAGGAGGACTGATTGTCAGCTAATGCCATTTGTTATTAGTTTTGTTTTCCAACATCATCTTAGTCTGCTTTTGTGATATATTTTTGACCATTAAAATACTGTCTTATAGCCTACTTACTTATAATGCAATAATTCTGTCTTCTTTCATTTTATCATAAATAAACATAAATATTAAAGTGAGTCTAATTCAGCAGATGGCCTGCAAAGATCACATATGGCATGCTGCTTAAAACACTATCCTTTGCTCATCTTGAACTAAGTGGAGCCAGGGTCATAACCAATGCATCTACTACTCACAGCAAGCCAGAGATAATCACTGCTTTTACTGATTCAGCATTTGTAAAGGTGGCACCACATGTACGCTGTAACTTTGCACAGTTAATATGGTGACTTTCCTCTTTCTGTCTTAGCTTATTGGGCAGTAACAGTGACCCATTACACCACATGCAACCCCTTTTCTCTTTTCTCACCCATAGAATAAATCTTTCAAACAATTTTTGCTGGATGTGACTGATTGGATCATTATCATCAGTCTTGGTCAGCTAAAAAATGCATATGATATTGTGTTTAAATGGAAAACAGGGCATTGCATCATGCAGATGTTGCTTTAGCACATAGTTTTCGTGAAGGTTTTTGTCCTATGATTCTTATCACAAATCATAGTTTAACTAGGAAAATGAAGTTCACACCATTGCAAGGCCTTCTTCCTCATTATCTGTGATATTACTGGAAAAGGTGTTTGCCTTACAAACACAAGATGCAGAGTTTGAGTCTCACAAGGGATAATTAGCTAGGCTTAAAATGGCTCGCAAGGGCAGTTAGCTTAGTAATAATCTATGAACCTATGAATTTATGAACCTAAACACATTCGCTCTGCTACACAACTTCTTATACCTGGCACTAATCATTGATAGCAAATTATATATCTCACTAAATCAGTGGATTCCAGCTCTATGGAACTGAGGTATTTATTTAGAGAATCTTCTCAGTCTGGGGCTGAACCAGCTCCTCTTTACTTAAATATAATACATCAGCATCATACCATCGTTGAAGAAAAAGGCAGCTTCTGATGAGACGACAAGGTGTCCTGCTCTCCCAGTCTGCACCTTAATTCATTTTAGATATAGTAGGTAATTCAGTTCCCGAGATCTCATTTTAGTAGTTGCTAGCGCCAACCTATCTGCAATGACCATGGCCTCCCTATCTATAGTGTAGGTATCCAGTCTTTATTTGGCCATTTTTTTCTTTCTTAAGCCAAGATCATCCCACTTTCTTATGACCAAAGAAACTACACACCGCTGCTGTCAAAGGCTACACAGACTAAATCATCAAGACAGACTTACACTTTGAACAGACTTGGAAGCCAAAGTAGCTATCACAGGACTCGCATATTTTTCCTGAACCACTGTTTCACAGTGCACTGTTCTACCTGCAAATCAACTTCCAGATCTTAGCTAGCAAGCTACCACTAAGTGCAAAACCAGATTATATACCAAAGAAGTTTTGCTTTCCAAAGTCTTTCAAACCTCAGAATCCTGCCTGGCTCCTTACATGTTTTTTAACAATTTTTATTTTTATAAGTTCAGTTTTTGTGCACATTTAATGATTTATTCTGCCTCGGGCCCTCACAACATTGCCATCTGACATGCTATCCTAACTTCTGAATGCTCATTCTTCTTCTGTTACATGCCACATTGGAATAATCTAGTACATATGTAATGCAGCCATTTATCTTAAACATATTTCATTGTATCTAGTCTGTGTTTCTATCCTCTGTCTCATGTCTTTTCCTTACCCTTTTCACCTGCTATACAGAATTTATGTAGGCCATAACAGTAAACAGCTGAGGGCCGTCTCCTCATGCTGCCTAATCACCGGGTTGTAAAGTTTTGAATTTTGCAATTGTGCTGCTATATTTGAAAAACAGCAGCCTGTTCAGAGTTTGTTTTCTAAGATTTCAGTAAGCGTAATTAAATACCTAGAAATAAGTGCATGCAATGCACACACTAATTATAAAAACAGTAATGGTGAAGAAGAAATGGATAAAAAATAGTTGGCCTGCTGTCACAGAGGAAAGTGTTTGCCAGTACAACTAACAAACCTAATTCATGTAGCAGCCTGAGTACCAAAGAGCTGGGTGGAAAGCAATAATAACAAGCTGCTCTTCACTTTTTGCATTTGCAGGAGTAAGATGGAAACATGCTTGAGGCTAGTTATGGACATCATGAACTGTTAAGAATGTAACAACAAACAGTTTCCATTCCCAAGGTTTGCTGTGTGCTTCTGTACATATGATACCCACAAGGCATTGCAGTTACTCCCTCAAGGAGTTGAAAGTGCCATAGAGAGAGAATCCATCACGTACCATGTAATACAAACATATCCCATCCATTGATTCTCATTCATTATTAAGTTCTGAGATGATATACTCCATAGTTTTACATATGAGGCCACTTAGACTAACAGGGCTATAGCTACCAAGGTCCATGGCAGGTCTAGCCTTGTGCAACAGCATTACAGTGATGCTTTTCTAGGCTTCAGGAATATAACCAGCTGAAAGGCTTAGATTAAGGCAATTAAGAAGGGATTCGGAAAAGACATACTCGGCACTGATAATCAGGCAGCCTGGTATGTTACCAGGGCCCATGAATGAGATGTTTTTAGGTTTTGAGAGGACTGTGAGGATTTGTTTCATAATAATTAAAGGGTTGGCTGGGATTGTGAAACCTGTGGGATAGCTGCAATAGCGGGTGGAGTAAAATTTGTACTAGCTAGGATATTAGCTATTTCCTTTTGGTCAGAGTGTGCAATACTATTGTAGACTAGCTCCAGCATTGTTGGGACTTAGTTTTTAACTTCCTGTCATGGTTTTAGTAGCTATTTTAAGTTTATACTCTGCTTCGAGCTTCTTAATGACTCCCTTAAGCTCTTTATTAGTTTGCTTAAGTGTGCTCTTAAGATAAGTAGAATTAGGCCTCTTATAATCATTAAGCAATTTCTTCCTCTTGTTATATAATTTGGTATTCCACTACAGGGGTTTGTTTTTACATTTCTCAGTATGTTTGGCATGGATAGGGACTGCCTTATCAATGCAGCTACTTAAGCAAGAGTAGAAGTAAAAGGCATAGGAAGCAGCCTTAGCAATGGAATCATTCAAAGGAGAACTATAGCAGAATTTATTTAGGTTATCAAGTAACTGAAGAAGGTTTGCCTTTGAAAAATTCCTAAACACAGAGGTATTTACAGTGGAAGTATCACTACTTTTAAAGGAAAGGTAACTAATTTGTGGCCTGATTCAACAAGGCAGGATGATAAATTGAATCAATTTCAGTGGAGCAACAGGTAGCACACTAACCTTTGGTGCAGAGGCTCTGGATTCAACTGTCGCATCAGGTAGGTGGATTGCTGGTACTGCAGTACAACATAAGAGTATGTTGTCCTTTAGATGAGATGTTAAACTGAGATCCCATCTGCTTGAGCTGGTGGTAGCTCAGGTGGATGTAAACAATCACACAGCACCTAACAAAAAGAGTAGGGCTCCTTTATTTATACAAAGATATTTATAAAATATTATTTACAAACTTACATATTTATACTTTTATATAATTTTCCATTTTTTATTATTATATATAATAATGGCTACCCTTTTTTATTTATTGTTTGAAACTTCCATCATTATTGTCTTTACTAGATCCCCACACCTTTTTCCATAACCACCATCTAATTTTAAGTAATATTGTTGGTAAAATCCATTTTCCATTAAAGATAATTTAATTTATCATATTTTATCTATCCTTGTTAACATATTCTTCACTTCTATTCTTATAATACCCATATATAATTGTGTCCGTATTTATCTTATCTACTTCTTTTATATCTTCAAAGAAATGTTCTTTACGTAACTTTTCTCATAATTTCACTTTTATTTTACATTTCAAAAACACATGTTCAGTAGCTTCCTGTTTCCCACAATGCAAACATATTATTTTACTTTTCTTTTTATATGACCTGTCACCTTTCACTGGTAATTTATCTTTTACCAGTCTGCACAAAAATCTTGACATTCTTCTATTTTACTGCACCATTTATTTCTTATTTTTATAGCTTTAATTTTTTCTTCTGCTAGATTTTCCCATGGTTTTATCAAAATAATATTGTTTCATTATATTATTATATCATCCCTTTATCTCTTTTTCTAGTTCAACAGTTTTTATTTTCCACATTAATATCTTTTCTTGATAACATTTAATTTCTTCATTTATACATTATTTTTTTCTTTTGCTCCTTTTCACCATACCCCAAAATGTATCATACTTTCTTACATTTCAAACTTTTTACAACTAATCTTTCATCTTTTTCATTTATCCACTTTAACACATTGTATGTATTTAGTGAAGCCGCATATACCACTGAGTTAATTAACTATAAACCTCCTTCATCTTTATTTACATACACAATTCCTCATTTTACTGGATTCAGTCTAGATTCCCATATGAATGAAAAATTATCTGCAACAATTATTTTTTAAAATACTATTAGTAACATAAATATACTTGCTAAACATGCTATTTTCCCATTAAAACTGAATTTATCAAATGAACCTTTTCCTTAATGACAATCTACATGTTTTCCAGAACAAAAAAATCTTTTAACTCTTTCATTATTTTTCCTTTTCAATCCTACTTACATTCTTATTCCCAAATTTTATACCTAAGACAGAGATTTCATTCACTGTATTCCCCTATCTTAACCCCATCACCTAGTTTAAAGTCATCCCTATTGTTTCTAAATGCTCATTTAAACAAAATATTACTTCTTGCATTCCCATCTTGTTTTTTGCAGTTACTGTAATATCATCTGCATAAGTTAATAAAACTGGAGTTCTTAACCCTTCAGGCATTACATACTCTGCCTCCTGCATTTTATAATTTATTTCACGTACAATCACATTCATAATTAAAGTAAGGAGTATGCGAATCACTGGACATCCCTGCCTTACACCCATCCTCATATGTACCTCTTTACTTAACCAGCCATTAGCATTGTCACCTCACAGTAAGACGCTGTCCGGTTCGATTCTCAGCTAGAGCGTCTTCTGCGTCGAGACATGTGTGAATGGGCGTACCTTCGTTGAAGGTTGTGCATCAGGGCTGGTAACTCAGCATGTAAAAATCAACTACCAATCATTAGCGGACCGGAGTTCCGCTGTGGCGACCCCCTAACTGGGAGAAGCCGAAAGACAACAACAACAACATTTCTATAACAGCTATACATAATTTCCTAATTTTCTTACTTATATTGTATTCTTTCATTATCGGACATACATTTTTATGTACTATTGTAGCAAATTCCTTAATAAGATCCCCTATCATAAGTTTAGCTTCTTCACTTCGGTTTACAATATCCACAATATCTCTTACTATCATTATTAATTCTTGACATCCTGCCTTTTTATGCTATACAAACTGTCCTCCATAACATTTTTCATCTTCGTTTCAAATCTCTTCTGTATTATTTTCATAAAAGTCATACAGTCATTATTGTTCAGTACTATTAGTTTCTAATTTTTATTATATTTTTGTCTTCTTTCTTCCAAATACATTTAAGTATTCTGCTATATAATTCTTCATACATTAACAGTTCATTTAGAAATTCATTGAAAATCTTTAAAAATATTCTTTATGCCATTTCTTTATTTATTTATTTTTTTTTTTTACATTTCATATCCTATTCCATCTGTTTCTGCAGCCAAATCTATATTCACTTGTCCTACTATTTATTTAACTTATATAAAGAAATCTCATTTTCAAATTCTTTATTTTCTTTCTCTGAAAACTTTTTTATCTGCTCTATTATTTTCAATTTCTTATTTTTTCTTTAAATGCTTCTTGTACATTCTCTACTACAATATTTATAATTTTGACTGGGTTCTTTCTATTCCTCTTTTGCATTTTTTTATTTCTCTCATCAAATTATCTTCCTTTATTAGTCTACTTAACTATGCCAATACTACTTCTCTTTTTCCTTGTAAGAAATACATTTGTTTGAATAATAACTCTTTATTTTTCACTTGATTTCTTCTATACAATTCCTTTTCTTTATCAAATTACTCCCCATCATTATTTTATAAACATTCCAATGTCTTCTTATATACTCTACTATACGTTTATTTGTCTTCTTTTATTACATCATACTGCCACTATAAGAAACTTTTTTTTATATTTTATCTTAAAAATCATCCACCATTCAGGCCAATTTTATAAGGTGTTCTCA
The DNA here is from genome assembly GCF_019279795.1 of Protopterus annectens. Taxonomy (NCBI): domain Eukaryota; kingdom Metazoa; phylum Chordata; order Ceratodontiformes; family Protopteridae; genus Protopterus; species Protopterus annectens. The sequence continues at coordinate 907,971,003 of NC_056747.1, read as the reverse complement.
TCCTAATATGCTCCCATCTTAATTGCATTATTAATATCTTTCCTTCTTCATCTCATGTATCTCATTCAACCTTTTTATTCTTTTGCCTATTTTTATATATTCCTTGTTTTCCTCCATCTCTAGCATATTGCTAGATGATTTGAAAAAAAAATTTCAATTATTTCTCCTTCTTCTACAGCTCAGCCTTCTGATATTATGAAACAATCTATTTCAGATCTATAAATACCACTTCTGTAATGAATTTTTGTCCCAGAGTATTAATTTACCACATCTCATAACTTCTAACATTGTTCTTACAATGTTTCTTTATTTTTACAGTTGCCTCTTAAATCTCAATTAAAATCTCCTGCCACTATAATATTTATATTTATCACTACATAATCTAGAATCTGGTGAAATAAACTTTTGCTTTCTTTACAGATAGCATAAGCATATAATGCTATAATTCTTCATACTTGGCCTTTCCATTTTAAATGTGCAATAGTTAATCTTCCCATTCTTACTAAAGTTATATCTAATATTTTACTGTATTTCTATAACATATTCCTATTCCAGAGCACTGATCAGTTCCCAAATTCAAAATTATCATAATCCTCATAATTCTTCTGTTTGTAATCTTTCTTCACTTCTTAAGAATCTTGTATTTTCTAGCACAATTACATCTGCATCACATTTGTTGCAACATTCCCAACCCCCTGTCTTTCTTACTATGTTCTGAATACTATTCACATTTATAGAAAATGCTGTGAAATTATTACATTTCCTTCTTGTTAATGTTCTAGAAATTATATTTTTTATTTCTCATCCATTTCCTTTCTTTTTTATTTTATGCACATCCCTTTATTTTTTCCTTAAGCAATAACCCATAGATGGGTGTGGGAAATGCTGGATTTTCCCACAGTTTGTTGTGGTTTGGTCACAAGGTCAAAGCTCGAGTGACCAAACAAAGGCAACTGTGGGTAAATCCAGCATTGCCCATACCCAACAGTGGGTTATTGCTATTATACAATGACATTATTTAAGAAAAAAATACTTTTCTTAAATAATGTCATTGTATAATGATTCTGTGCTACCCTTCCGCAGGTATCCTGGGGCATTTCTGATTTACTGCACATGCGTAAGTGTTGTTTTCCCATGCTTACTCAGTACATCAGTGCTGTGCAGAGGTAGCAATGGAGAAAGGAAGATCTCTGTTGCTTTTTAAGTATCTTGCTATGTTAAACGAGTTTAACATAGTGAGATATCTTTAAAAACAGCAACCGAGAAAGGAAGATCTCTGTTGCTTTTTTTAAGCTATCTCGGTATGTTTAAACTCATTAACATAGTGAGATATCTTTAAAAACAGCAACGGAGAAAGGAAGATGTCCATTGATTTTTTTAAGCTATCTCGCTATGTTAAACTCATTTAACATAGCGAGATTAAAGCAATTGAGATCTTCCTTTCTCTGTTGCTACCTCTGGACAAGAAAAATAAAAACAGGGGATATACTAACTGAAAAAGTCCGGGTGACCGAACTTTTTTCTGTTAGTATATTCTTGGATCTACAATGGGCATGAGCGTTGGGCTGGCCAATCAGTGTGCCAATTTTTTAATGTTTAGAGCCATTCATTGTATAATATCTATTTTACCATTTTGCCGATAGAATTCTTGTTTTTTTCTTTTACTACTTCCCAATTTATATCTTCCTCAACAGTTATTTCAGAACCTTTCTGTATTTCCTCCTTTTTATCTCTTTCTTTGTCTTCTTTTATTGATTTATCTTCTACTTCTACCACTTCTACCATTCCTTCTTCTTTTTCATCTCTTTTTCCTTCTCTTTCATTATTATTTTCAAACTTATAATCCATCCATAAATGCCCAATTTTCTTACATTTGTACTATTTCAGTTTATATTTTCTTGCATCATTACCCATTTCCCCACAAATATAACATTTCTTTATACCACAGTTATTTATCATCTGTGTTTCTTTTCCACAAATATAAAGTTTTGAATTGTCCCCAGTATTTTACCACACCTTTATTTTCTTCAGCATTTAGCATACTTGGAATATACTCAAAATATGTATGATTTTGTTCTTTTCTATTTTTAACACAGCATTTCATTCCCATTCACCAGTCCATAACCCCCTTTGCAGAAACATTCTAAATGTCCCTTTAAATTCTCTCTTTAAATTGAAATTGTAAACAAATTGTTTTTATTTCCCTGTTAAATGCTTTTATTACATATAAATTCCAAGGATTGTAGTGCTTCTTCTTTTCATATTCCTCAATGAAATTTTCCATTACATGAACAGTATCAAATATAATATCACAAAATGTCTCTTTGTTTATAAGAATAAAATGCCTTACCTCTAGGGCCTTTACACCCAAAGGAACCATTAAGTTGCCCCAAACTTATGCCTATCCAGTTCTTTTTCTTTATCCTCACTACATATTTCTGCTTTACATTCATTCTGCTTTTTTCTTTTCTGTTACTCCCTTGCACCTTCTTTCATTTTTTCTGCATAGGATCTTTTTTCTGTTTAACCAACATCCTTCAACATGTACTCTGCTTCTTCTTTCTGTATTTTGTCCATAATATCTCCTCAAGAAACATTTCCTTCACTTACTGGCTCACTCTGCATCTGCATCTTTTTCGATACATCATCCCGCAACCCTCCCAACTAGAGGGTTGTAATAACACAAGATGCGCTTGTTGATTTCTCTTTTTCAGCTTCAGCAAACAATTTTTGCTGCAAAATGACTTCCAAATTCTCCACAATCTTACTGGTACCATCCACAGCACTGGCATTCACCTCTGTGCTTTCTGCCATCTATAGCTCATAAAGCATCTTCTTCCCAGCCACCACTGTATTAGGAATGGAATGTGCGGTCTCACTAGCCGGCTCCAAAGCTATGAATACGGGATGTTCCCTGATGCCATTTCCCTTAGTAGTATAAATATCACCTTCAGGCTCCCTTGAAAAGATGCTACTAGCCTAGTGGAACTAACCCAGTCAATAAAGGATAAATAAAAACAATATGGAGATGTACAAGAAGTGGCCCTATTCATGAGGATTAGATCAAGGACACTGGGGACCCCAGCAGGATTAACTATTTGTAAAAGAGAGTTGGAGTTTATAATGTCAAGGAAGCATTGTGCATACTGTATATATATCATTGGCAATCTAGGTCAGATAATTTATTGATGGATAGTTGATCTCTCCAGTATAAAGGTGCAATGATTAATGGGGTCTCATCTAATCTGTTAAAATAGCTATTTTGCTCAGAAGGGGACATAGATGATGTTCTATAACAACCTATGAAGTGCAATTAATCTTATTTTTGGTGATTTGGACATTAAAGAGTTCAAACGCGGTGTCCAGAAAATTCTGTCATAAGGTAATGGTATAACTGAGAAATACTTATACTCCCCCACCATTGTCAGTGGGTCTAAAGTCATGATAGGCACTATACCTAGTTATAGAGGGAGCACTTTCATTGCTCTGAAACCATGTATCAGTAATTATGTATATGTGAATGTGTTTAAGTTAAATAACAGCTTCAGATTTAGGGAATTTTTTGTTAAGACTGCTGGCACTGAGCAGCAATACATTAACATGTTCTAAATTAAGAGTTTGCTAGTTTGGAATGCCATCAGATGGACTCTGCCTAAAAGCAAGCACTATGGTGGCAGCAAAGGCTTTAGCCAGAAAGCAAAGGCCTTACTAAGTGAGGTGCAGTCATTCCTTGCAAAGTTGGAAGGCTTGTCAGCCATCTCATCTGAAGCTGTGACATAATAGATTCTAATACAATGTCACCATCTCAACTCAAGCTGTCATATAATACATTCCATTACAATGGCACCAACTACATAGCTAATTATTTTACCTTTGAATCTTGATATCATTCTGGGCAATTGCAAAATATAACTCAAGATAAGAATATTTCCTTCTTAAGACACGTGCATAGCAAGCTCAATCATATCCTTTTATACATCTCTGGATAGATCTCATAAGGTCATTAACCCTCACATGGACCTATATCAGGAAAGAGGTGAGCCCTTGTTATATCTTGATTCTAGAAAGATTGCCAACTGACATCCTGTTCTTTTCCAGCCTGGTCAGGGTGGTGTCTGTATACTCAGTGGGCCATAAGGGTTTGGAGCCTTCACCCTTGTGATTCTTAGAAGTATGTGTATGAGCTGTGGATGTGAAGGGTGAAGGTGGGTCCATTGCTATGTGAACTAATGTCGTGTGTTTCTTAGTCTGTACACTGGGAGGCTTAGGCAGTGTTCTCTTAGCAATGTCGGCGTAAGTTGGTTTAGTGGAAGTGCTATAAGCTGTGTGCGTATGTGTGTTGTGCTTACTGAGTGTGTTTTGAGGTTAAATAACTACTTACCTCTCTCACATATTGAATCATCGTGAGGCAACAATACAGTGTTTTTGGTAAGTATGAGGCAGTTACTACACTGCTTTAAAATACATAGTGCTATCAGCCTGCCTACAGAAGGGGCAAAAGCTGACTAACATTCCACATTGGCCAGACAAAAGGGTATAAAAAGAGGCTAGGTTAATACCTTACTCTTGGTATAAGACAGATGGGGACAATTGACTGGACTAGAAAAGGGTGATAATATGGGATACAGCTAAGGATAAAATAATATGAACTGTGACTATTGCAGCATTCACAAGTACAAAAAAGAAATGTAAATGTGATAGAAATATGTAGTATTAATAAGGTAATCAGTAACAAGTGGCAAATTTAAGGATATCTATTGAATGTGCTACGTTCATCTGTAACTATGTTTGTAATATTTTAATTGCTAGGATTCTTAATCTGTAACTACATCTGTAATATTTTAATTTGTGGAGCTTTTCTCCCCGGGCCTCCACTGAAAATGGACCTGTGTCCAGTCAGACATTCCCGGTCAACAAATGTAAATAAATAATAAATAAATAAATAAATAGTTTCACCTGTTAGCTAATCTGGTCTCCACTTAACTAATAAAAACAATGAACAACTGATAGTTTAACACGATGGATCCAGGTATAGTAACTGCAATGGCTGCAGATAATCTAAATGAGTAGAATTAAATACAGTAACTCTAAAGGAAACCGTTTCAGTGCAGTATTAGTATAGCAGTCATCCAAGTAATAAAGTAGAGCGAACAATGCAGTCTCTAGTTCAGTACTGTAAATGTCATAACACCACAGTAATCAGTAACAAGCAGAAATGCAGCAACACCAGAAATCTAAATGTGCAATCAGTACCTGAGATACTAAGTTAATTTGTTTTTACATATCCAATAACAGTGACAGACAACACTACAGTATTTTCTTAGATAATGCCTATAGTGAGCAACTGAAAAAAAGCAACCAGGTGCAAAAGTACAACATTATTTAAATGTAATACCACCACTGTCATCAAAAACAAACAACTGTAGAATACCAGTGAGGTGAAAGAGTGCAATGCTATTTAAACTCAGTAACACAACAGTCAGCAGAAGAAAAGTACTCATATCAGCAGCATTCAGAAGTGCAGTCAGTTAATAAGCTACAAAAGAGACAGTGTTTTTATTCTGTGAAATAAGACAGTAATAACACTGATCACAAAAGTACAACTAGGTTTTAATAAAAAAGGCATTGAAATTTATATGATATACAGTGAGAATGGAGAAGTTGCCTTACCTGTTGTAGAACAGGCTTTTTTGTTAGATACAAGCACTGAGATCACTCCAGAACAAGTACAAATATGACTCTGTCATTGTTCATGTTGGTGTGAATGACCTGAAATGTACCTCCTTGGACTACATGAAAAGAGACATGGAAGAGCTCTCTGATCGTGTAGCCAGGCGGGTATGACCCTGACCCTGAGTAGCATCCTGCCCTCACCAAGAATGATACCTCAGTATAAAGAAAAAAATGATCAGTTTCAACAATTGGCTAAGCTTCTGGTGTCATTCAAAGGGGATCCAGTGTTTGTCAGCCTGGGATGACATGCTAGACAAGCCACATTGCTTCACAAGAGATGGCTTGCACCTCTTACCCCTAGGCTTTCGAATACTGGCCAAGGCTCTTACTGCCCCCATAGTGCCTTTTGTAGGCAAGGCTCAAAAGTCAAACCCGCCTCCGTATACAGCACAATTAACAAAAAACTGAGGGTTATGCTACTCAACGCCAGGAGTTTAAATCTCAAAATGCATGCGCTCGAAGCACTCCTCAGTATGGAGAACGTTGACATCTGTGCAATAACTGAAACCTGGTTCAAGGCTCCAGAGAGCAGCCAAGCACTACTGGGCTACAACTCATACCACATGTTTTGGCCACAGAACACAGACTGAAACACAAAAGGAGGGAGTGTATCCATATTCATCAAGGATACTTACACCTCCAGGTTAGTGGCACAGCATGATACCTCTGAGATCATCCATGTGCAACTAACATCGGGCAAATCTGCAATGCAAATTGTGGCCTGCTGCAGATCACCCTCCATGACCCAGGACCACCACTCTGCCTTTCTGGAGACACTAGAAAACATGAAGGTCCTACCGAACACCCTGATATTGGGCGATTTCAATTACCCTACCATTAACTGGGAAAACTACTTGACTACAAACTCCCAGGCCCAGTGCTTCCTGGAATTTATCAACTCAAATGCCCTGGATCAGCTGGTAAACTTCCCTACCAGAGGCCACAACATATTGGACCTGGTCATCACCAACATGGGCGACAGGTGTTCTGTACCGGAGGTCATCCCATCACTGGTCAGATCAGACCATAAACTAATCACCCTGGATGTCCACAGCCCACCACCACACCGAACCAAGGAAACCACAGTGGAAAACTTTTCTAAAGCAAATTTCACTTTACTTAAGGCAGAGGTGCTAAGTTTCACAGCCCCCATGCTAAAGGACAACACTGCCCAAGATACAGAATCCTTTACAATTGCACTCTATGAGCACCTACAAGGATGCATGGATCATGCCATCCCTAGCAAGACCAAGACTCACTCCCCTACGAGAAGGAAACCAGTCTGCTGGACCCCTGCCATAAACAGGTTATACAACAGAAGGAGGAAACTAGTTCAGAAAAAAAGCAAATACCAAGAAGGAAAGACATCCCTGATCATTATCAGTAAGAAACTAAGGTCCCTCATAAAATCATCCAAGGTAACTTCAAAAGAAAAATAGCCAAGGATTCGAAAGATAACCACAAAGACTTCTTTAGCTATGTCAAGAATCTAAGTGGCAACTCGCAGATATGCTCTGAGCTAGTGCAAAATAGCAACATCCTGGCAAATAGATTCACTGCAAAATTCACCTCCATCTCACCTTCAAAAGGGCCCACAACAATACCGGAAAAGTGTAGTGTCCTGGAAATCACAGAAGCACAGGTGAAAACAGCCCTTTCAAAAGCCAAAAACACAGCATCAATGGGGCCAGATGGTGTCCCAGGCCGCGTCTTGCATAAACTACAGAACAAACTAACCCCCCACCTAAACATGCTGTTCAACCTCAACCTCTCCACAGGCTATGTGCCCATAGAATGGTGCACAGCAACAGTTATTCTGCTCCACAAAGGAGGGGCCACAACTGACCCTGGTAACTATCACCCCATAAGCCTCACTAGCCTGGTCTGCAAGGCTATGGAGCGCATCATCATGGAACTCATTAACAAAGACATTGGGAACCTCCATACACTTGACTCGACCCAGTTCGGCATTGTTAAGGGCAGATCATGCCTACTAAACCTGGTTGACTACTTCGAGACAGTCACCAAGGCCATAGATGAGGGAAAGGTGGTTCACACAGCCTACCTTGATCTCGCCAAGGCGTTCGACACCATTCCTTACTCAGGTATTATAGAAAAACTCACCAGCCTGAACATAAACCCCTACGTCACAAGATGGGTTGCCAACTGGCTTACAGACAGAACTCACACGGTAAGAATAGCGGGCTCCAGGTCCGACTCTAAACCAGTCACAAGTGGTGTCCTGCAAGGCTTGGTTCTGGGACCCCTACTGTCCGGCATATATTTTTCAGAAGTATAGGCAAACACAGGAGGACTATGGCTAACCAAGTTCGCCAATGACTGCAAACTGGGAGCCATAATTGACTCTCCGGCTGACACGGACATCCTTCAAAAAGGCCTTACTGAGACAGACACCTGGTGTCAAAGTCATGGCCTCAAGCTAAATGCCAAAAGATGCATAGTCATCCCATTTGGGAAAAACAAAACACCCATGAATTACCACATAGGCTGCAGCCCCCTTAATACAGAAGAGGTAATAAGAGATCTGGGGCCCAGGTAGATAGTAATCTCTCCTTTGACAATCATATTGCCAAAGTTGTTAGGAAATCCTTCTATGTGGCCCATCTAATTACTAAGGGGTTCGCATCTAGAAATAAAGAGGATATAGTGCCCCTCTACTCATCACTCATTAGACCCATCATAGAGTACAATGCCCCATTTGGGATGTACCTCACAAGACACTTCCAACAGCTGGAAAGACCACTGGCCTCAAACATATGTCCTATGCAACCTGACTGAAAAAACTCCAGCTGTACTCAGTGGCATATCACTTACTCAGAGGTGATCTCTGCCTGACTTACAAAGCCATGTCCAACTCAGAACTGATGGACATGCTCCACCTAAAGAAATCCAAGTCACTGCGAGCCATGCGCTCTAGTGAGCTAAACCTCACCACAACAATAAATAGAACATGCTGGAGGGATAGATTCCTGTCACAGAGACTCCCCATGCTTTGGAACATAATTCCTAACTACATTAGGCAGAGCCCCTCACTAACACTCTTCAACAGAAGCCTTGACGAGTGGATGGGTAACAGAAAATACACCCCTGGGATCACTTCATTGGCTCTGCTTGACAGAGGCTCAGTTAATTAATCAATGGGGCGGCGAAAGCCGACACACTCTGGCTAGGCTTAAAAATGCCCTCGGGCAGATAGCCTAGTACCTACCTATGAACCTATAAACCTATAATTTTAGGATAAAAACTAGCTTTGCTACTGCACTTGCACAGCAGAATGTCTAACAGACGAAGCCTCTTGGCATTTAAAAACTGTTAAGGTTACACCTCCATGGAAGCCACCCACTCAAAATGCAGCCAATGCTCCCGTGCAGAAACTAACCAGTCAAAATCAAACACTCCAATTATTCCTCTCAACTGTACAGATTTTTGCAGAATGCCCAGATTTGGGGCTCGTATTTTGATCTGTTTTTCATAAAATTGTGCTTTTCTAGCAAATTAGTGGTAACATATTTTGGTCTGTTTTTCATAGAATTGTGCTTTTCTAGCAAATTAGTGGTAAATCATTAAAGACTGAAGTTAGAAAATAATCACAGACATTTAAGTTTTAGACTTCATATCCTTCAGAAAATTCAAGCTAATCCAAAAACTGTTATTTTATCAACCTTCTAAGTTTGTAAGAACAATATTAAAAAAAAATTGTGGCTATTTTTGGGCCTTTGTCCCACTTTTATAAATGGTTTTGTCCAGATTTCTTGCTCTAAGAGATTGAGAGGTATGACTTCAAATCCTCCCTGGAACCCAAGCTCGGTAGCTCAGGTAGCTGATAAGTGGATGCCGCTGCTCTCACCCAAGGAGAACACTGTAGAGTTAGTCTTGGGAAGTGGATGAAGTCTTTCTAGTATCTTTAATAAGCAGGAACCCAGATGCAAAAAGGATTTGTAGTTTTCTCCTCCTTCTCGTTAGTCTTCTTGTCTTCGGAGTAATCCAGCACTTCTGAGAGTGACTGAGAAAAAGAGCATAACATCTGCAGCCAGCAGTAAGTCCATTCATTCATTCATTCAAGCATACATTTATTTTCAATACAGTGTTATCCTATTCAGGGTTATGGTGTGCCAGCTCCTGTACTACCAAGCAACAATATATGGTAGAAATAAATCCTGGATGGAACACTAGTCAGTCCCTGTGAAAACAGGGCACATACATTCACACCTCACCACACACACACACACACACACACACACACACACACACACACACACACACACACACACACACACACACACATACACACAAACAGGCCTTTTGCAGTATCACCAGTTCACCTATTGGCATGTTATTGTAAAGTGTGAGGAAACAAAAGGCCATGTTTAAAATAAAAACACAGATAGACAAAGGATATGCAGACTCTACATAGAAGGGACCTTAATCAGTAAGTGAACCTGATGTCCAGGAAGTGTGTGTTAGGTATGTCAACTACTGTATCACTATAGTCAGCTTGCTGCAATCAGTTCTATAGTAAAATATTTTTATGGCTTAACAAAATACTGTCTCCTCAGAATGGTTAAGAAATTGTTGAGTCATAACATTTGCTCGTTTGTATGAATCTGCAGCATTGATTAGATGTAAACTTCAGTAAACTGTCAGAACATAAGCATACTTGATTTAATTATAAATAGAAATGCCACTTTTGGAATTAATAGCAGTGATTTCAAAACACACTTTTTATTTATTTTTATTTATTTCATGCAGGCAATATCATCCCATAAAATCACTGTCCTAGATGGCTAATGGGGCATCTAAGCCACTTTGTACTAAAATTATGCATGATTACCAGTAATGAAGTTTATCCTTCCTATCTGTAAAGCTCAATAGGTGACTTGGGTCATATATATGTTGTTGGTTCTTAAAAAATAGCTGTAGGACAGAGACAATAGTTAGCCATCTTGGCACTTATGTCTGACTTGTGGAATTACTTTTTCTTATGTTACCCTGTTGTTTGGAATATGGCAGCCATAAGTGAATTCCCACATAGCTCACACATCAGTGGATTATTGCTATAATAGTGAGAAAGGAAGCAGCCCAGGAAAGAACCTTAAGGAACACCATTATTCACCAGGGTTGGAAAAGAGGAGGCAAATGAGAACTTGACATTAAAATATTCACCTGGTTTCATTCGAAAATAGTTTATCACATAGTGCAGCGTGTGTCATGTCTTCCCGATATACCATGGAACTCATCACACAGCAGTCACCGCCTATGTGATAAATTCATTACTAGTTCTCCGTGCTGGCATAGACATCACCATATTCATGAGTTCTGACCAGGGCTGATAACTGAGACATACAGTAACGCTTGCCAGACATAATGTCACATTGGTAGTAAATCTGCCATGTAAGGTACAATACTATTCATGTCTAGTGCCCCTCAAGCCTGATCATTGTCTAGGAGCATTTCTTCCATCACACCAGTAATGCACAGTGTATGCCTATTACCTACTAGCACCCACCTCTCAGTATTTTTTGTAATACTGATATTTTCCAGACACCTACCCTTCATACCTATCAACCTCTTAGCTCAAAAATCTGTAAAAAGTAAAAAAATAATGGGGGGCAAAGGCCCCAAAATAGGGAGATTTTAAATAGTGTTCTTATAAAGTTAGAAAGTCAATGGGATAAAAGATTTTGAGTTAGCATGCATTTTCTAAAGGATATGAAGTCTGAAACTCAAATGTTTGTCATTATTTAGTGTCTTCATTCCTCAAAGATTTGCCAGAAAACCACACATTTTATGAGGAACAAAGCAAAAATATCAGGCAACAATCTGGACATTCTGCAAAAATCTGGACAGTTGAGAGATATACCACCCTTTCCACCTCTTCTGCACAATTTAATTCCTTTTATCTAGATGAACCTCTACTCCCTGACCACTGGCACTGAAAAATGAACATCCGAAACATCAGACATGCACATACTGGATAGGTACCCTTATTTCAATGTAGCTGTCCTACTGAATCTAATTCCCAAGACCCCCAGTTTTTATGTGACTAACACTTTGTTGTTACACCTGTACCTGAGCCTCAGCAACCACTAAACCTCTGTCATGAAAGTTCAAATGCTGACCTGGGTTCTCTTGATGAAAAGGCTTGCTCTTGCTGGCCTCTTCATTGCTACCCCAAAAGATCACTTTTTACCACCCAACGGTTTGCTTCTGCCTTTCCTACCTTGGCTGAACTCTCTGTCAATACCCTTGCCCCCCCCCCCAAAATTGCTGTGAGCTCTCTCCCACCTCAGAACAATTAACCTACCTGTTAATGACTATAACAACAACATTATTACATAAAATAGCACTTGTAGCAGCAAAAACTGTCAGGATACACCACGAGAATAAATCGTAAAAAACTTCTTTATTCACATAAACGAAAAACGGATAAGCGCTTTCACATGCTCAACGCATGCTTCATCAGATCGATTAAACTAGATATTCAGCTTCCTTTTATACATAAAACTCACCAATCATGTCCTCTAACTTAATTGGTAATTAAATAATTTGTAAAACACTCAAATATTCATGACCAATGAGCAGGAATCATTGCATAATTTGAAGCATAATGAAAATATTTTAATTACCTCAGCTGATAAGGGAGGGGGTGTAGTGTTATTAAATAGAATAGAATATATTGAAATTATAGAATGTTCCCTTAGAACAACGAATAGTTATAATGAATTGACTATTGAGAGGGTCAATAAAATAATTAATGACATCAGGGACAATCTATATGATTTATTGATGTGTCGTCAGATAAGCAGAGAGATGCATGATTTTTTATGCATTAAAGAACCAACTATACCGAGACTGAAAGGTCTACCAAAGATACATAAAGAAGAGAGACCTATACCAATGAGGCCTATAGTCTCTGGAAGGAACTGGGCGACTTATAATATTTCCATTTTTTTAGAAAAAATGCTCAGACCCTTAGTAGATAGAGTACCTACTATACTAAGAGATACACAAAATCTGCTAACTGACATAGACATGATACCATCAAATCAGATATCACAAAACGGGATATATTTAGTGACACTAGATATTTGCAATCTGTTTACTTGTATACCCAACGAGTATGGCTTGCAAGCTATTCGTGACATTATGCTGGTGAATAATGAGTTTTCCAAAGATAGACAAACGCTTATATCTCAATTACTTGACTTGGTTTTATATAATAATCTTTTCATTTTTAATAATCATTATTATTTACAAACATGGGGTGTCGCGATGGGCACCCCATGTGCTAACTCTTACGCAAATTTGGTCCTATACTTCTGGGAGAAGACATGTTTATTTGAAAATGAATGGATGAGAAAAATTATTTTTTACAGAAGGTTTGTCGATGATGTAGTACTGTTCTGGAAGGGGACCGTAGAAGAATTAAAATTATTTGTTGACTTTTTAGAATCAACAACAGATTTTTTAAAATTTACATATGAATATTCTCAAGATAACATCAATTATCTAGATGTGAATCTGTATTTTGATAAAAATAGGAAGTTGATCTCCCGGATTTTCAGAAAGAAATGCTGGAAAAACAATGTATTGGAGCATACTAGTATGCATCCTAGACACACCTTTGCAGGAATAGTGAAAGGACAATTTATGAGATTAACTAAATTGTGTAAAGATCCTTGTATATTACTAGAGGAAGCAGATTTTATGACTCAAATGTTTTTAGAAAGAGGTTATGGACCAAATTTGATTAATGAATTAAGGAATGTTAGCATACCTCTAGAGTTAAATGATAGTTCAATAGATGAAATGAAGAAGGTAACAGGACGAACGAACAAGGTAACTAAAAGGAGAGGTTACACAGCAGAGTATAATAATGAATATGGTAATAAGGATAGAGTAACTTACGTAATGAAATACACCAATGACAGTGAGCATATTAGGAGTATTATCACAAAGAATTGGAACATTTTGACTTTGGCAGAAGATATTAGATTAGTGGTTGGTGAGAAACCAACTTTTGTATTTAAAACATGCGATAATTTGAAAGAAATTTTCTCTAGAACTTTAGACATCAAAATTGATAGAACACATGATACAGTAGGCACTTTTCCCTGTAGGAAATGTAACATGTGCAAATACATAAATCATGTACAGTGTTATAGACACCCAAGGGGGTTTCTTGAGTTCAAACCAAAGACATATGCTGACTGCAACAGTAGTAATCTAATATATATGGCGAACTGCACCTCCTGTGATGCCTTTTATATTGGACAGACTAAAAGAAGAATGAAAGAGCGCATTTATAACCACACTTATGATATACGTAAAAGAGTTGAGATCAATGCTTTAGTAAAGCATATTATTAATAATCCTACCCATGAATTTAAATTTAGAGTTCTTCAACTAGTGGAGATAAGCAAAAGATTAGGTGATAATGTGAACCGACTCTTAGAGAATGAATTAAATTGGATTTTTAGAACAGGAGCTCACAAAGAACCAGGGCTGAACAATTCTGTTTCTTTGAGACCTATACTTGAGAAAAGGTAGTAGTTGGTAATTAGACTTTGAAAAATAATTTGTGGGTTGAATAAATAGAGTGGAATTAATTATAAGTCTGTTTATAATGAAGTTTTATTATAAGTTTATATTTTCCAGTTTATATTTACAGTTTCAATTATGTCACATATATTTATATATTTATACATGCATATTTTTATTAAATCATAGTATAATATATTATTTTGAATAAATTCTGACATAAAATTACTAACTATAAGTAGAATTTTTAATTCTAATTACAAGAATTGCTAGCCATCAATGAATAGCTACTATTTTACAGTTAGGCAGTCATGAATTTACATATTTATAATTTAATTTTGTTTAGTTATAAAATTTGACAGACATTCTATTTTTGCACTTATATCTGGCAGGATGTAACAGTTAATTTTTTATATTGTAGAGAGCTCATATAGAACTAGTGAGTGTTATACAGGTCCTGAGTCCATATGTCAATATTTTACACTTACTAAGACCTATGCATATATATTTGAGATGTTATCACAATGACGTATATTTAAACTAATGCCGCATGATGATCAGCGTCATATGACGGGTTGAAGCGTACTATAGGTAAACAGTCAGCTAGCTTGTTAATGTAGTGGAGAAGGAGTTGAACATTTAAAGTATATCACGTATTAGAAAGTAAGTAGGAATTTACTAATACAACTATTTCTTGCTCAAGTAGTTGTTCTTAGTAATGCGAGGTGAGAGGTGAGAGTTATGAGATATGCCCGCAACTAAGACATCAAGAAGTTAACGGAATGAGGTTGGCTTTGATTATAGTTATTAATGCTTTAAACACTGTGCTCAGGTTAGTCGTTTAAAAGTGATTGATGCTTCGTGGTGGAAAGGCGGAATGATGATTTACTAATGCAGTTAATGCACTTGTTTTTAAGTTGTTCTTTGTATCTGTTCGCTGTCGTTGACAAGATCTGATGTCAGCATATTTTAGATGGATTCAAAATGTTATACTAAGGTTTTATAAATGTTTTAATAGTTTTTACTATAAGTATATATCATGCACATAAACATGCTTTTAATAACTTTTATACATATACAAGAAGTGAGCGCTAGATCTGATGTCATTTGTTTGAATGACTGTAAATAATATATACTGCTTTAAGACTGACAGCTGGAATGTGAAATAGATTGGTCATGAATATTTGAGTGTTTTACAAATTATTTAATTACCAATTAAGTTAGAGGACATGATTGGTGAGTTTTATGTATAAAAGGAAGTTGAATATTTAGTTTAATCGATCTGATGAAGCATGCGTTGAGCATGTGAAAGCGCTTATCCGTTTTTCGTTTATGTGAATAAAGAAGTTTTTTACGATTTATTCTCGTGGTGTATCCTGACAGTTTTTGCTGCTACAAGTGCTGTTGTTTGTTTTGCTGCAAGGATACTTTGGGAGTCAACGATATTTGTATACTTTTTTTTTTCTACTTATTATTACATAAAATGCATAAAGACACGTGAAAGAGTGTAGTAATGCAATCCAGTTATGATTATATGCATTCACAAAGATGAATTTAGGTCAGTAATGTGGGAGAACGTATAACATGAATGTTTAGGCTTAGAAAATACAATATATACATTATTTACAATTAAATATGTTACTTACATATGCTAGTAAGCCGGCTACGTGGAAAATTAGTTTGGGATTTTGAGGTATGAAAATATAAAGGAGTAGAGGGAGATGGTGAAGAGTGAAGGTATAACAAGAGATGAGTGCTGACAAGCAAAACAAAATACTAGGATGAGTGCATGAACTATAGTGTGATGGAATTTCTGTCACACAGTAGACAAACTGAAGTGTGATGTAATCACATGAAGTCCATTAGCAATTCATAACTTTTGATCATTGGTTGTAAATAATCTCTTAAAGTTCTTATTCTTCCGTTTAACAAACTTCCCTTGCAGTACTGTACATATTCATTTATTACTGCCAATATGTCTTTCTTCGTTCCTTGGTGTCATAATGCTATGTGTGTATTAATTGCAGCATTTTATGTTCACGTTACTCTGCTTTATATTGTACACATACTTTAGCTTGCGGTAATCTGTTAAAACTTCATTTCTTTGTTTTGTTTTTTTTTTTTTATAAGTGATTGCTTGTATGAACTGCCAGATATCCACCACAGGTTATGGCTGATAATGGTCCCCTGAACAGTCCACCTACCTGCTGAAGAAACAGATAATCAAATGAATAAAACTTCTTGTGCACTAAGTTGCTAGATGGCCAATACTGGTGGAGGAGCTTTTATGAATCACACTGTTGAACTGTCAGTACTGCTTGCAAGGGGCTTATGTTGATTTAATTTGTCCATAAGATCTTCATGTAGTCTATTTAAAAACAAGGTTTCTAAATCAGTTAGTCAAGTGAGACTGGAAATACGACATACTCCATTACTTTGCTAAGCAAATGATAACTGTCCACAATTCCAAAGGCCTTAATTAGGTCAGCAAAAATATATATTTTTTAATTCAGTTTATAGTAGTCCTAAAAAAATGATGTGGACTAATATGTGTGCTATGGAACATTGAAGCCCATCCTAAAAAGATAGTGACATGCTGGCTTTCCTCTTCTTCCAGCTTACAGGTGGATACATCTAAAAATTAACAAAATTTATACAAGTAACTGCCACTACTTTTTGAAGTATTCTACAGAGCAGTTTATGAACATTACACATTTCCATACTGCACAGCTCAGACTAGGATGTATTTTATTTACAGATTTCTGTAGTTCTCTCTTTTTTAAATGTATGCAGCCAGTCTAAAACTGTTATTCAGCTATAGTGTATTTGTAGCCTGAGCAGTCATTCCTTGTTTAAATGCTTCATTAGATGGATCCCCTAAGGAAAGAATTTTCATTTTCCCTCACAGCATCCTATGAAGAACAACAATCTATAGAGTTAGCTCATAAGAAACATGGAACTTGTGATAAAATAGCACCCTACTACTGCATTTAACAAGAGGTAAATTAGATCACCACATCATTGGGATGATATGGGGATGCTGTCACATATGAGGTCAGGAGATACCATACGCCCTTCAGGTGTTTTCTTGATTTTTGAGACAGTTCCCATTTAAGTAATTATTGGACATAGATATGTGTTTTCAGATGCTGAGCTGCAGTGTCTTAGTTTCACTGGTATTTAAATAATCTCTTGTTGAGAAATGTCTGGGCTGTCAGTTACACCTGAAAAAAAGTTTAATGTTTTGTTTTCAGAATAGAAATGAAAGGTTCAGATTGCAAACACTGCTGACAGCTGAATAGTCTCATTCACTGAAACCCATAAAACAGATTGGCTCAAGTTACCAACAAGCAAAGGTTAAAGCAAGTTGTGTCACAAAACCTTCTAAAGAAAGTTTTTTTTCTTGGGGGATTTACTTCCGTATTTGAATATTTGATGACAATTAATATTTTGGATGTGCTAACATCCAGACATCAAGTGCTTTTCTGATTAATTAACAGTATAATTACTACATAACTCTCCAGGAAACAAATAATAATAATTTTGCCAAATTTTTCATTTGTGCTATAATAACTCATTAAAAGTTTAGACACTAAAATGTAAAGAAATGCAGTACAGAGGCCAGACTGCTGCACTCAGAATATAAATGAATAAAAAGATAATATGACTACATCCTCCTAAATAGGGAAATATTGTTGAGTAAGGACAGCAATAACACATTTAGAGAATTAATAAACAAATCGTCCCATGGTAGTGCTTTTTCTACCTTCAAGAAATCTTACCATTTATGTGTAGTGATAGCTAAAAAGGACTATTTCAACCACATGAACATGCCTGCTTAAACTCTGATCATTTTTCTTTCTTCCCAGTTCAGCCAAGTTCTCAGTCTGACCATGCAATAAAAGCAAACCTGACTTACCTCTCAGCTGTGATTATAAAAGCTCCAACAACACATTGCAAGATATACACCTTCACAATGCTATCAGATATTTTTGTATATTTTTAGTCCAGTCCTGCTTCTCTTATGATATGTTTTTTCTGCTAAATGGCCCCATCTGTTAATTTGTCAACTATTTTATACTGAGAAATAGCAATCAGGGACAGCAAGACATGGTATCATTATACATTTAACCTAATTGAACAACCTGATTGCCTTTAATCCTAACTACATTAGCAAAAATTGTGGAAAACATACTTACTTGCTCTCACCTGTATGCCCTTCACAGCTGTAGGCACCCACTTGAACATAGTGGACAGAAGTCTCCTCAACAAAAGAGTGAGGGAGGTGTGGGGAATCCATCCCCATGAAGGCATAGCAGCTTCCAGGTTACTAACAGCATAGTTGGGTATTTTTCTGATCCAAACGGAACTTTTTCATATCATATCCAGGAGTGTAACTCTCAAGTTTAATGATATACATACAATAAAATAAGCAATAATAAACTGGTAAATAGTATAGTACATGTATTCAGCAGTATGTATGCAGTAAAACAGACAATACATTTTTAAACATTTATAAACTTACTTACCTAATGTGATGAGCATGGATATAGTGTAGGATCGGATTTCACAGCAAATAGATATGAGCTGATGTTATGATATTTACTATATGTAAAAAGATCAGAAGCATAGATGAGGAAGTAGACAATTAAGTGGAAATTGAAGATGAGAGAAACATTTTTTTTTCTTAATATTTATCCATTTAATTATCCCTTTGAATGGAGAGTGAACTTATAGACATGATATTGCATTATACATTGAAGAAACACATGAAAATTGAGGGCAAAGTTTGCAGCCAGTTTAATATTGAGCACTGCATAGTGGCGTACCTAGTGTCTGTGCCACCCGTAGCTATCTTTGAGTTTGCCGCCCCACTCCCTTCACAAAATCATGGTCAAATGGGGCCCCACATGCACAGCCCTCCATCACCCTCCCCCCGCGGCCATTCCAGTGTCCCATTACTTGGCAATTTCTCCCCATTTACAATTAACACTGTAATGTGCATATTGCTTTATGCTTTACGTCTACCATGATTATATGGATTTATAGTACAAGCACTAATAGACATCTGGTAAACAAAGCAATATAGTTTTACAATGAAAACAGACTTAGCATTAAAACGTCTCTTTCCTTGAAACAGCATTGAAACCCACATTCAAAGAAAATGCATCTGGTCAGTGGTGGATAAAGTTTACCTTTGTTCAAGTCAAAACTGTTGCACGGAGATGCAGAAATCTGGATACACAAAGTCCATTAGTATTCAATGTGACTGCCTGCTAGGCACAACAGCATATGCTGTATGAGTTCAATATCTAGTAGATGGAATAAAAGTTAAGCCTTTTTCTAGGACAGATTGCTCTTCTATAGTCAATTTCCTCGTAGATATATTCCATACTAGGGATTTTTGTTCCCTTGCCAGATCTTCTTTAATGTAGGTCCAGTTTGAGTTTGTTCTGCTGGCCTCTTTTTCTGTCTCTCCCTGCTTATGGACCAACCTCTCGCCCCTTCCCCTCCTCTCCATTGACTGGCAATAGGGAAAGGGTGGGGTGGGATGTTGTTCTTACTGGGAGTTCCATTAGTGATAGTACATGGGGTCAAGCTCTTATTTATGTTATCTCCACTTATACTATTGTTGTCATCCTCTATATGTTCACATATATCTATCCGTCTATTTGCTTCCTCAAAAATAGAAATATCATGTACATTACTAATTGGTGATGCATTAACATCATTTCTGTTATCATGGTGTATCAGGGCTGTTGTTATTATAGTTTTATTTTTCATGCGATCTAGTTCACCCTCTTTTCTCTTTACTATGGTACTACCCCCATGTGTATCTAATGTATTCAGATCTCCATCCCTTGGTGTAACTATTAGTACATCCTTTTTATTACTGTTGGTAATAAGTGGTTTATCTTGCATATGTTCCCTACCATCCTTAGGCCTAGTGACCGAAGTCTCCACCCTGGGCCAGGTGAAGACATTACCACTTTTGAAATCATTTGTGTCCCTCCTAATTTTATCTCTTTTTTGTTGTAATAGTTTTTTTCTCAAAAATGAATATGCCATCTAACATCCTATCTAGTCTAGTATCTAAAATTTGTTTTGGATACAGTGTATATAAGCTCAGTTGTTGTTCTTTAATTTTATCCCTTAGGGCATTTTCAATAGGCAAAAAGTATGTATTTAATAGTTCCATATACTTATAGCTAGTTTCTAAGTTAGTTTGTTGCCATAAATATAATAAATCTGTATATACAGTTCCAGTAGTGGGCATTTTTAAAACCCTCAATCCCCTGGGAACAATTTTACGTGCTATGCAAGCTTCAAAATGTTGCCTCTGTAATTGGAGATGCTTTAACCTCATAAAATCACTTTCCATTTCTTGTAACATTGTATCAAGACCTTGATAATCATTTAATATACCTTCATTCTCATCATTCCCAATTGGGACACTATAGTTAAGTAAAGGGTTAATCTCACCTTTAACAGCATTCTCAAACCTACTGTGGTTATCAACAGAACACATTTGGGATTTCATTATAACTTCCGGTTTGTAAGGTAGTTCTATAGAAGAACTTGCAACATTTTTATCTGCCATGCTTGTGTGAGTGAAATAAAATAAATAATCACAATGCAGAGACAAGTAAACACTCACAACAAGCTCCGTGCACACACAAAATAATACCAAGTCCAATTGTTCAAGTCAAAACTGTTGCACGGAGATGCAGAAATCTGGATACACAAAGTCCATTAGTATTCAACATGCACAACCCTCCATCACCCTCCCCCCGCGGCCATTCCAGTGTCCCATTACTTGGCAATTTCTCCCCATTTACAATTAACGCTGTAATGTGCATATTGCTTTATGCTTTACGTCTACCATGATTATATGGATTTATAGCACAAACACTAATAGACATCTGGTAAACAAAGCAATATAGTTTTACAATGAAAACAAACTTAGCATTAAAACGTCTCTTTCCTTGAAACAGCATTGAAACCCACATTCAAAGAAAATGCATCTGGCCAGTGGTGGATAAAGTTTACCTTTGGATTGTTTTCAAATCATGGGTCCCTTGCACACATATTCAGGGCCATGCAAATATACATGTGTTCTTTTATTCACCTTCTTGATTGTATTAAATTATGTTCCTTGTATAATACAGCACACTTGTTAGAACGTCTTTTAAATTTATGGTTTTGAACATTTTTCCAGTAAGCAATGAAAATGTATGAACCAATGACAAAACTGCCCAATTCAGAACATTTCCATCATAACACTGTACTCAAACTTCTGTCATTACAGTCCACCAATATCAGTAAACATACACAATCACTGCAGAACTAAAAGTCATCTAAATAATTCCACATTAAAGAGATCTGTAACTAATGAAGAAGTTGCTGCTAGCAAACAACTTTATATTTCATTGTTTCATCTACAAATAAAATGCCTGTTGCCCTTGAAGAAAAAATGTCTATGTTACATTAAAAAAAATGATAAGCTAGTACTATTGCACTAGGAAATGGATGGCAAACTGATAACAGGTTTATAGTTACCAGGTATCTCCTCCAAACGAGGACATTCTCAGGACTGCAGCATCTATCCCCTTTAAAGTATGACACATTACAATATCAGCAATCCATCTACATACTGTGGGAGTAGAACCCACAGCCTTCTGCACCAAATGCAATTATACTACCTGTTGTGCTACTAATAATGCAAACAGACTTGGCATAAGCAGCACTAAACTTCTTTTCCCCTGAAGCTCTCAGCTCCTTGTAAAATCCACTTGACACTCAATTGTATCTCAACTTTGCAGCACAAGAAATCTGGAAGAAGCCAAAATTTATTTCGGTGGGGGGGGGGGCAAAGGCACAAAACCAGAGACATATTTTAAACATTGCTTGTATAATCTTAGAAAGTATATAGAATAAAATGGTTCATGTTACCTTGCGTTTCCTGAAAGTGAGGAAGACTGAAACTTAAATGACTATAATTATTTAGTGAATTCAATTCTCACTGATTTACCAGAAAACCACAAATTTTAAGAGGAGCAGACCAAAAGTATGAGCCAAACATTCTGTGAAAATCTGGACAGTTAAGAGCTATGGGCTCAACTGCTTGAATCACAAGTGGTGGTATGGGTAGAGAATTCAGGCTCCTGTTTCTTGTATCTAAGGTACAGGGTTTGAGCCTGAGTAATCCTAACCACCAGGTATACATAACTGGGGCATTTTACACACATACACACACACCCACACCTCCCTTGCTGAAGCACAATTTTAATTCCGTTGGTAGCAGCAATAATAATAATAATAATAATAATAATAATAATAATAATAATAATAATAATAATAATAATAATAATAATAAGCAGCAAAGCATTCAATTCTGTTGGTAGCAGAAGTAATAAGTAGCAAAGCAAATCACACACCCCTATCTTTCTGAAGCAGAATTCCAATTCAGCAGCTGAAGCACAATTCCAATTCAGTTGGTAGCACCAATAATAATAAGCAGGAAAGCCACATACACACACACACACACACACACACACACACACACACACACACACACACACACACACACACCTCCCTTGCTGAAGCACAATTCCAACTGAGCAGCTGAAGTACAATTCCAATTCTGATGGTAGCAACAATAATAAGAAGCAGCAAAGCATTCCAATTCCGATGGTAGCAGCAATAATAATAATAAGCAGCTAAGCATTCCAATTCCGTTGATAGCAGCAATAATAATAATAAGCAGCAAAGCAAAATGCTAATAGAACACACACAACAGAACTTGTGAAGACGGGTAGAGAAGGGTGAAGGCTGCCAGCCTAGCCAGATAGAATTTTGCAGATAATTCTGTCATTTGTAAATATGAATGTAAACTACAGGCTTGTTGTCTTAAATGTAAAAAAATACTTTTGCATGTGGAACTGGAAAGAAATGTGATAACAATACACTCTACTGACCAAAGTAAAGCATGTGGTGACCCCTTGAAGTAGACAGTGGTGCCGAAAAGTCTAGATGAAGAAATTATTTCTGTTGTTTTAACCAAGAGTTAAATTGCTAGATTTAAACATGCAAATGTATTTTATTGCTCTGCTCCTGACCAGCTGCAAAATAACAAAAGGAAGTGTAAAAGAATGTAGATGCAGTTTCTGTTGGCCTGGGAACACGAGGAAAGTGTAAAAGAAATGATGTAATGTTTATCAGAACTGCAGTTTCAATTTAAACAGAGAGAATCAGAAGGCATTAAGCATTTTTGTTTTGATCATCCAACTCACAGCACTACCTCTTGCTCACATATAAGTTATCTTAGACTTGTGTTCTCTTTTAGGGATAGCTAGAAACTAGAAAAATTAGACTGTTTTTCTGTGATGTCAGAACTGTACTATTGCATTAAAACACTTAGTCTAATCTTTCTAGTTTCTAGCTAACCCTAAAAAAACACAAGTCAAGAAATTGATTATGTTATAACTGCATGGAAAAACACAGATACAATGTAGACCAAACACAAATGTTACATAGATATGATAGATATACTCCACATATATAACAGCAATGCCTGACATAGGTACACTGTTGACCATAGCCAAAGTATTAGATGAGTTGGATTCCACATATAGTAGTAACATAAAAGGGGGAGCCTTTCCTGTTAATTGCCACTCATACCAGGAATGGGGTATAGCACATTATGACATTTTAACTAAGGTAAAGCATATTGCACAAAGGATAGTTGCAATTATGATTAATATTGCACGGAAAAAGAGACAAAAGAGAGATAAAAAGGATGGGGAAACATGGATAAAAGTTTAATATTGCACTATGTGGTCTCCTTCTGTAGTGGGGGTGGTGCTAAGATAGTAGGAGGCGTTATAGAGTCTGATGGCTGTGGGCAGGAAGGATTTCATGTGACATTCAGTGGAGCACTTTATGCTCATCAGTCTCCTGCTAAAGAAACATTTCTGTCCATCCACCACTCTGTTGAGTGGGTTATCAATATTTCTCGTGATGGACTTTAGCCACGCTAACATTCTTTTCTCAGTCACAGTTTTGAGGGTGTCCTGTTCTTCTTCAACTACTGAGCTAGCCTTTCTTACCAATTAATTGAGTCTGTTTGCATCAGCCTTCTTTATACTACTACCCCCCACATGTCACTGCGAAGAAGACAGCACTGGCCACTGCAGTCTCATAGAACAACTGCAGCATAGTATTGCCGAATCCAAAGGATCTGAGTCTTCATAGTAAATGCAGCTTACTCTGCCCTTTTTATATGCCACCTGCAAGTTTTGCACCAGTCCAGCTTACTTTCCAGGTGCACCCCCAAATACTTGTAGTTCTGAACAATCTCCACTTCAAGCCCCCTAATTGACAGAGGGGTCACTGGAGGATGAGATTGTGATCTCCCTTGGTCTACTACCAGCTCCTTCATTTTACTGATGTTCAGCTGCAACTGATTTATCTCACACCAGCTCACAAAGCTGTCCACCACCCTCCTGTATTCTTCCTCGTCTCCATGCCTGATACTTCCTACTATGACCTAGTCATCAGTTTTTGCAGATGAGAGAACTTGTGTTATAGTTGAAGTCTGTGGTATACAGGGTGAAAAAGAAATGTGATGAAACTGTCCCCTGCAGTGTTCCAGTGCTGCATAGCAATGTGTCATACATGCAGCCTGCAGTCACACATATTGGGGCCTATCAGTCAGATAATCCAGGATCCATGAAGCTAAGGGAGCATACACATTCATCACTGACAGCTTACACCCCAGCCTGTCTGGTTGGATAGTGTCAAAGGCACTTGAGAAGTTGAAGAACATGATTATGAGGGATCCTCCTGGTTTGTCCAGGTGACTGTATGCTCTATGTATAAGGTAGATAATGGCATCTTTGACCCCTGTCTTCTCCTTTTGTGCAAACTGAAGGGGGTCTAGTTCTGACCTGACCTTGGGGTGGAATACTTCTAGGACCAACCTCTCAAGGACTTTCAAGCAGTGTGATGTGAGTGCCAAAGGCCTGTAATCTGAAGTAGCCCCTGGGACTGCCTTCTTTGACAGCAGAATGAGGCAGGATGTCTTCTATAACACAGGTACCCTATGGGTACTAAGGCTCAAGTTGAAGATCCTGAGTAGCACCACTCTGAGCTGCAAAGTACAGGTCTTTAGCATCTGTGGGCTAATGCTATCAGGCCACACTTCTTTTGTAGAGCAAGGTCTTCTTAGTTTCCTCATCACCCAGTCCTCTGATAGGATGTTACTGGAACTGCTAGCCTCAGCTTTGCCAGCCGAGTGCGGGTGGTTTTTGTTTGTGCCATGTGGTTCAAATGTGATTGTGTACCTTCCCTCCCCTGTGTTGAATGGTTGAGACTTCGGGGGAGGTGGACAAGGTATGCATTTGGAGATCTAGGAGGGCATCTTCCTTTTGCAAGTGGGAACTACATCACATGTTTGACTGGTGTACGTCATCAAACCTATTAAATAACATGTTAAACTCATTGGCTCTCTCTTTACTCCCTTCCATCACACAGCTGCCTGACATACCCAGTAATGGTCTTCACTCCCCTCCATACTTCTTTGCTGTTGCATTTTTTGTTTGTACTTTTACTTCCCCTCCTTAGGCTTCTTGGCCAGCTGTTTGTGTGCCCTTTTCACTGTGTCCCTGTCTTCAGACCTGAATGCTCTCTTTTTCTCATTCAGGAGGGCTTTGATATCATTGGTGATTCATGGCCTGTTGTTTGGGAAGCAGTGTATAAATTTTAAGGGTACAGTGGTTTCCGCACAGAAGTTGATGTATTCAGTGACACAGTCAATGAGGCCATTGATGTCTTCCCCATGAGGCCCACAAACAGCCTCCTAGTCTGTGGTCTCAAAGCAGTCTTGAAGGGTTGTGCTGGCTTTTCTTGTACACTTCTTGACCTTCCTGATGGTGGCTGGCTGCCTCTTAACTAGTGAAACAGAGGGAGAGAAAGTGCACCAGGTTGCGGTCTGATCTCTCAAGTGGTAGGATGGCTGTGTAACTGTATGTATCTTTAACATTTGCATACATTAGGTCCAGTGTTCTATTCTCCCTCCTGGGGCAGTTGACAAACTGGGAGAAAGTACTGAGTATTCTGTTCAGGGAGACATGGTTGAAGTACCCTTGAGATGAGGACAACAGCTTCCGGGTAATTTGTCAGGAGTCTCACAGAGACCAATTGGATGATGTCACATACTGCCATAGCATTGGCTGAGGGTGGTATGTAGACTGCAATAGCAAATGCATGAGAGAACTCTCTGGGCATATAGTATGGGCATAGCCCCACTGCTAATAACTAAATGACCAGGCTGCAGAACAGTTCTTTCATTACTATGTGTCCAGGGTGGCACCAATGCTCACTGACAAAAATCACAAGCCCCTTCCTTTGCTCTTCTTACTTCCAGACCAGTTTCTGTCTGCTCTTACGCACTGGAAGCCATCAATATCTACTGCCATATCAGTTATATGCTCATGCAGCCATGTCTCAGCTAAGCACATTAAACTGAACTCCTGGAATTCTCTTTTGTTTTTGACTAGCAATATCAGCTCATCCATCTTGTTGTCATGTGATCTAGCATTGCTCATGATCACAGAGGGGAGATACAGCTTGTACCTTCTTCTCATTGCCTCACTGTTGTCCATTACCTACCTTCTGCTTCCCATGTAATTTCCTCATCCATGGCATCCCTCCTCCTCCTACTTAGTTCCCATAGCATGTCCATAAGGATGTCCATCTTGGTAATGTTGTGCACAGTTGGCTCTGTCCTCAGCTCAAGTAGACAGTTTTGTTCATACACAAGTGCCCTGTCTGAAATACTGGCCGCTGTAGCATGCGAGTCCTTCCAGCTCCCAACACAACCCTTCATCATTGTTTTTGTTGCACACAGATGCTTAGGGTACAATTGCTGTCTACAGGAAATCCGTTTATACAGCAACACTATTTAAATTCACTGCTGTGCTGCCTTATTACTTTCTTACTCACAAACACTGAAGGAACTTCCTGCCATGTTACCTTTCTAGCTTCCTACTATCCAATGAAAGTCAAGTTTCCTGTTATGTTACCTCAATATAAGTCCAGTTGCCAGGAAGCCCAATTACACAATTACCCATTCAACTTTCCTGCTGTGTTGTCCTTTCTGCATTCCTGCTCTCCAGTACCAACTTAAAATTCTGCTGTGTTACCTTTATACTTTTCTTCTCCTGACACCGTCTGATTTCCTGTCGAGTCACCTCAATATATGATCTACTACCAGCCACGCTGCACTATTTCTGGAACCAGACCTTCCTTGATCCTGAGGGAGTGGTTCTTCCTTGTGCTGAGACTATTATTTCTTGTAGTAACTTGACTCACTGCTCCTTATCCTCTCTATAGTTTAGTCCACTAAGAAAAAAGAAACACTTCTGAGTACCGATCCTGTTATGTCAGTATCCTTCTTACCCCCAGCTACAGTCAGCCAATGTAAAGAGCAGGTCTCCAAGAGATCTAGTGTTAAAAAAATAACTCTCTCAAGTTTCAGAGGACACACTTACTAGTTACTTAAAGAAAGTGGAGATTGGCAAAATGGTTAAGGTGTTTACCTTGCAGAGAGAAGGTGCTGGGTTTGATTATCACATGGGGTAACTGGCTAGGCTTAAAGTGAACCACAAAGGCAGTTAGCCTAGTACTAACATATGAACCATATATAAACATATGAACCTATATGAAAGTAACTTAACACACTGTTATATAGCTTCACTGACACTAAAGACTTAAAAACACTAAAAGCACTGAAACACAAATGGATAGGGAGGGGTTGTAGCATGCTGCTGAAGGGCCTGAGCCTGCACAAAAAAAAAATATTGCATTGCAGTCAAGTTTTTGGGGCTAGCAGAGTTGTGATAGTACTTAGATCTTATGGAGGGGTAGTGCTTGTGAGTTTGGCTTCAAGTAAAATTAAAGGATGATGTAGAAGCTTGAAGAGGAAGGATCCTAGTAAGAAGTTGTCTCTTTCTTTAGGTGGGAACCATTTGGCTTTTGTGATTGAGTGGCAGGGGTGTTCTTTTCTATGGGAGTTACTAATAAAGTGGCAGAATTTATTAGGGATTGATTGGAGGGCAGCAGTGTTTTTGGTGGAAGAGCTGCAGTCATAGGGATGCCCTTTTCTAACTGCACAAAGGAAGTATTCTTTTATCTATTGGCACTTTTGTAGACTGGGAAATGTGGAAAGATATTTTGTCAGCCCAAAAGAGTAGTTGGTTAATTTTTGTTTGTATTTCCTCAATATGAAGTTGGAAGGTTTATGTCAGGCCCAGTATTATGCCTACAGATTTGAAGAAGGTGGCAATTTTAATTTAGTTATTATTCTAACAGTCCAGAATGTTAAGGGGTGAAGAGTATTTGCTGTTTTGTTTTAGGTACTGAAAAATGCTGATCCTTTTTTTGGAAGTGAACATTTTGGGTGGTTTAGCAGCTTCTGTTGAAATTGGTTCTGAAGCTCAGAGTGAGAATAGCTTGACCTGTACATCACTATCTTATTTACATACATAATGAGTGGGAGGGAGGTTGCGGAAGATGAATGGTAGTTTAGTAACAAAGATGGAAGTAATGAGGCTAGAATGAGGCCTTGCAGCACTCCTTTAGCAAAGGGCCTTCTCTGGACAGGGATGGGACAATCTTAACTTTAAAGATTGTGTTAGTCAGTACATTTTGAAACTCAGTGGCTACTGTGTTGCTTATCACAATATCAAACGTGATAGAGTATAATGGAGTGGTTTGTGAAAATGATCCCTATGGAGTGATCTTTGCTCATGCTAAGCACAATTCTGTTACTCAAGGACCAAAGAGCAGTCAGAGTGTTCCTTCCTGGATACAAGCCATGCTGGTTTAAATAGAGAAGGTAGTTCAGTTGTAAGTAGGTGGATAGTTGATTGTATACTACCTTTGACAGGATTTTTCCTAACACTGGTAAAATAGTGAGATACAAATGTGGAAGGATTTCTTTGAGGTTTGTTTCCTAGCCCATTTGGTGAGGTGATAAGTTTGACAGTAGCAGAGTGCACTGTTTATGTGTAAAAACCTCATTACTTTTAAGATAAAATGCTGAGATGGATTTTAACTCACAAGATACTTGTCAATTCAGGCAAGTATTTGTGGCTTTCTAATGTCTTAACATGTCTTTTTGTATGACTGTCTGTTGTGCAGAGTCAGGGAATATGTCACTTATTCTCACCATTAGACATATTAACATAGCTAATGTACAGTGTACTTGTAAATGAATTACATTTTGAAGAAGTCTTATTGCCCTTAGATGAGTAAGGCCTATGTCTATGCCTATGTCTCAGATCTTCAGAATGACTCCCATATGAAATTTTTAATTGACTTCTTTGAACTGAAAAAGAAACTGTACTGTCTTTTTGTAATTATTCCAGAAATCCATTTAGAACCTCCCCAGTAGTACCTTGGAGATACTCTCAGTCTTCTTCTTTGACTGTCCTGCCTGCAAAGTACTTTATAATTTTTTATTTCTACCAAACAGTCCCATTTAAACTGAATTTCAAAAAGTCAAGAATAGTTCTGGTGTACCTGATTCAGAATAATTCTGCAGGTTATAGTCCCATAGTACAATATGGTATTGTTCTATATAATAGCAAAACATATGTTTGTGTAAGTATATGTATATATATATATATATATATATATATATATATATATATATATATATATATATTTATATATATATAGAGAGAGAGAGAGAGCATGTAATTATGTTGGCAGCCACATTGTCAAAACTTGCCTATGTGATTTAGTAAAATGATATGCCATGTCTTTGAATACCACAGTTTGCAGTGCTGAAGACTTCCTTGAGGTTGTATAACCATTGAATGTATACATACATGCACACATACATACATACAAATACTTCAGGCGCTGACAGTGATGCCTTCTAGACTTCAAATAATCCAAAACAGTCATCCTCATAATAAATGTCCAAAATATTCTTAAAAATATCTAAATTAGTGCATGTTTTTATATAATCTGGTAGTCTATTCCAAGCACAAAATACTGCCTCAGAGAACCAATTAGTACATCTCTCATTCCTACAGAATCTCCTATCCAAGTTGCCCAATGATTTTTACTACTCTTTGATAACTCCAAGCATTCCCAGCAGTAGTTGTCTGTAAATGCCCTACATAACTGAAGAAGGTCTGCTCCTAAATATCTATATAAGACATTGGACACATTCACATATTTTAATCTTTCATAATAACTTAAACTTTCACATCCATGGATGCCTTGGTATATTTTCACTCTACTCTTTCCAGTTTGATAATGCTAGTTTTATTATAAGGTCTCCATGCTATTATTATTCCATATTCTAGTTTGGGTCTAAGGTAAAATTTGTTTGTTTGTTTCTTTCGGCTTTTCCCGGTTAGGGGTCGCCACAGCGGAACTCCGGTCCGCTAATGATTGGCAGTAGATTTTGACGTGCTGGCTTGCCGGGCCTAACGCACAACCTTCAACGAAGGAATGCCCATTCACGTATGTCGCCACACAGAAGATGCTCTAACTGAGAATTGAACGGGCAACATCTAACTGTGAGGTGACAACGCTACTGCATCACCACCATCTTTTCTGATTTCTTAGATGTTATCATTTTTATACAGCCTATAGTTTTATATTCATCGTTAACTATTGGTTGATATGATCAGAAAAAGCTGGGTACACCCAAACACATTGGTCCTTATATGAATCCGCAATTTTAATCAGTGTGCGCTGTATTTGATATTCATCCTTTGATATATGTCTCCCAAATCTCATACACTTATTTAGTTTTCAGCATATTCTTGTCCTGTATCCAGCTAGTCAATTTAGCAAAGCTCTTTTGTAGACATGTCCTATCTGTAACAGATCTGATCAGTTTTCTTATTTTCAAGTAATTTGCATGCAGATTATAGAACACCTCAGGTGAAAAAGAGAGATTAGAAGAATGCAACCTAAATAAATGTGGGTCCAGGACAGAGCCGTGCAGGATACCCTGACTGTAACATAAAATTTCACCTGTGTAGTTGCTGTATGAAACTTGTCATGTCTGATTTACAAGTCATTGCCATGCTCAGGGGCAGCTCGTGTTATTGGACTGCAGGACTGCAGCCCACACAGAAAATAAAACAAACTTAAAAGAAAAAAAATCGAACCAAAAAAAAAGAAAAAAAATACAAAAACAAATCTGAATCACGGACTTCCATGCATGCGTGATCAGTGTTCCCGGAACCATAAATGCACACAGGAATCCAGACTGCTGGTGAACCAGTCTGGATAGGAAGACAGCCATTCTCTGTACAGAGATCCCAGAAGTCTATGCAGTTACAACTGCATAAACTGGAAGGGGATTAGACTGCAATGTCTGCAGGCTAGAGCCTGCTCTAGCGGGGACAAGGACCTTGCTCGGGGCTTTTGAAATGTGCATTTAGTAGGATGTAAGTGGAATGGAATCGAGCTGCAGGAAGGGAATTAAGCTCAGGTAGGGTGTGTGTGTCAGGAAGGGAATTACGCTCAGGTAGGGTGTGTGTGTGTGTGTGTGTGTGTGTGTGTGTGTGTGTGTGTGTGTGTGTGTGTGTGTGTGTGTGTGGATGTGTGTGTGTGTGTTTGTGTAAAATGCTCCCAGTGGCTAGAAGAACTCAGGAAATATACCTGGTGCTGGCTAGACACAAAGCCTGTACCTTGGGAGTAGGTAGCAAGAGCTTGAATTCCCTACCCACCACCACTTGTGAAAGTTTACTTCATATTGCTGTTCTGTTCTTCATAAAATCTGTGGTTTTCTGGAATATAATGACAGGCATTTGAATTTCAGACCTCATATTCTTCAGAAAGTACATGGTAACACAAAACCTTTTATTCTAGCAAGTTTCTCTTTATAAGATCATTGTTGGCTTTGTCCAGGTTTTTTGTGCTAACAGGTTGAAAGCTACAGTGAGAACTGAATTCACTGAATATGTTTGGGGGCTGTATTCCCCCATTATTGGCTTTGTCTAGGTGCTTTGTGCTACGACGTTGAAAGCTAAGGTGAGAACTGAATTCACTAAATGATAGCCATTAAAGTTTCAGTCTACCTGTCTTTCAAGAAACAGCTGATTTGGCATAGTGGTATGTTGCTCTGACTGTAGTGCACAGAGTCCTGGGTTCAAGACTTGGCAGTGAAATGCGTGGCGGTAACACAGCATTTTATTCTAGCAATGTTCAAAAGTTATACAAGCAATATTTAAAACATGTCTCTAGTTTTTGGGCTTTTGCCCCCCCCCCAATAAATTTTGGCTTTTTTTCCAGATTTCTTGTGCTTCGAAGTTGAGAGATACAGTTGAGTGTCGAGTGGATTTTACAAGGAGCTGAGAGCTTGAAGAAAAGTTCAGTGCTACTTATGCTGGGTCTGCTTGCTTTGTTAATAGCAAAACAGGTAGTGTACCTGCTTTTGATGCAGAAGGCTGTGGGTTCTACTCCCACAGTATATAGATCCAGTGCTGATACTGTACTGTGTTGTAGTTTTAAAGGAGGTGGATGCTGCAGTCCTGAGAATGTCCGCTCTGCTGGAGATACCTAGTAACGATGAACATGTTATCAGTTTGCCATCCATTCCCTACTGAATATTACTAGCTTATCATTTTTTTATGTAACATAGGCAATTTATTCCTCAAGGGCAACAGGCACTTTATTTGTAGATGATACAATGCAATATAAAGTTGTGTGCTAGCAGCAACCTCTTCATTAGTTACAGATCTCTTTAATGTGGAATTATTTAGATGACTTTTACTTCTGCAGAGATTGTGCATATTTTCTGATACTGGTGGATTGTAGAAGTTTGAGTAGCCTTTTATGATGGAAATGTTCTGATTTGGACAGTTTTGTCATTATTAGTGCATTCATTTTGTTTCATACTTTACTGCAAAAAAATGTTCAAAACAATAAATTTAAAATGCCTTTTAACAACTGTACTGTATTATTCAAGGAATATAGTATAATACAATCAGGAAGGTGTATCAAAGAACACATGCATGTTTCCTGTGCAAGGGGCCTATGATTTGAAAACAGCCCAAAGTTAAACTTTATCTGCCACTGGCTAGATGTACTTTCTTTGAATGTGTGTTTCAATGCTTTTTCAATGAATGTGAGTTTCAAGGACAGAGAAGTTTTAATGCTAAGTCTATTTTCATTGTGAGACTGCATTGCTTTGTTTAGCAGATGTCTATTAGTGTTTGTGCTGTAAAATGTAAAATAAAACCTTTAAATGAAATCCAAATCATCATAAAAGTAAAGCAGCATGCAAATTGCAGTGCTTATGGTAAATGGGGCAAAATAGCCAAGTGATGGGACATTGGAATAGCTGCAGGGGGAAGGCCCCATTCGATCATGATTTTGTAAGGGGGGGCAGCAAACTCAGACAGCCCTGGCTGAACTATACCTCTCAACTGTCCAAATTTTTGCAGAATGAATAAAGTTTTGCTTCTTATTTTTGGTTTGCGCCTCATAACATTTGTGGTTTTCTGACAAATCATTTAGGAATGAAGTCACTAAATAATGACAGACATTGAGTTTCAGACTTCATACCTTTCAGAAAAATGCATGCAAGATCTATTATTCTGTCAACTGTCTAAGTTTGTAAAAGAGCAATTTTTAGTACTGTTTGTATGTCCCCCCCAATATATTTGGCCTTCTCCAAATGTAAGAGATACACACAAATAAATCGCTTTATAGAATTAGGTATATCCAAACCTCTCAAGTGTCCCTGGTTTTGGCTCAAAATGTTGCTCTCCCCACTAATAATTCCTCTGCAAAATTGCAAATTTAGAAGAAAATGTGGAGGGTTTACAAGTAATAAATAATTGTAACGATCAGAGTTATTGATTACTTTTAATTTCAGAAATGCAAGTAGATTCTCTTATTTTGTCAGCTGCTCAAGTTAACAGTAGTAATATTTAAAAAGTGTCCCTTCTTTGTCAGGTTCCCAGCTGTATTGTATGGCTATTTTATTTTTTGCATCATATTTTTGGTCCATTTTTCATAAAACTGTGGTTTTCTGCCAAATTGCTGGCAAATCATTAAAGACTGAAGTTAGAAAATAATGACAGACATTTGAGTTTCAGATTTTGTACCCTTTAGAAAATTCATTCCAATGCAAGACCTTATTATCTTTCTAAGTTTATAAGAGCAATATTTAAAAAATTGTCCTCATTTTTGGGGCTTTGTCCCATTTCTATTTATGGCTTTGTGCAGATTTCTTGCTCCGAGGTTGAGAGGTGTGACAAATACGTCAGAGCCATCACCATCAGCCAGAGACATTTTAAATTGTGACATACTTGTTGCACCCAACTCCCCCATGTGGTGACTCTGGATGTGTCCAAGTAAGGCAAGGAGCAGTTAGGCAATGTTACGTGTGCAGAGTATCCCCCCATCCAAGGTAGACACAAGTACTACAGTGGCTTTTTATCTGTCCTTGATTTTGCAGACTGTTCTGGTTTTCTGTCATATTTTTAAACTGTTAATTTGTGCTTCTTCTTATTCAGAAAATACATGTTGTTGCAGTGCCTTAATGACAATCATGTAAGCTTGTCTGAGACTGGAAGATGCAAGTAAGCTTTAATAAGCATACTGTTAAAGAATTACCAATATTAAAAGCCTTTTTGTTGTTGCCATGCAGAGAATATTTACATAACTAGATAGCGTATAAGCCTTGGGTACTGAAACGCATATGACAGTATTTGTAATAAAGGATAGGATTACAGTATTTTCAAAAGCTCATTACATTTATTGGAGACTTGCAGTCATCTTTGCAGGCTTTACCCATAAACTAAACACAATGCCATTCTATCATGTGTGGTCCATAATCTGTGCAGTAATCCTTTAAGCAATTAGCTTGTTTTTGTTTGCTTTTCATTTTTTACTTTGATCATGATTTCTCCATGAAACAAGTAGATAGCTGTTGTCAGGCAGCAGGCCTGTTTTGGATAAGAAACATTTTTACAAGTGGGGGTATCACATAGATTGCTACTTTCAGCATGTTATTTGTTACTTTTATAAAGCTGCATATAAATTAGAATTAGAACTGCAGTGCCAGGAGAAGTGGTTTGAGATGAGTGCTGCTTGTTTTTTTTATACTTGATTTTGACTGTCATTCCAGTAATGTATTTAAAAAGTAATTTATTTTTTCATGCCTCACAACCTTTTTGTTTCCATCTAAATATTAAGTAACCTGTCATGTAGCCAATGCATTGAAATATTTTTTTTCTTCTATACTTCATTTTTTCTTGATTGGACTCTCATAATGATGGTTTCACACCCAGGGCAGCGTATTTAATAAAAGTCCCAGTTTTTGTGGTTTTTAGCATAGCCCCACCCCTTTCTAGTTGGCCACACCCCTTCCAATTGGCCCCATCCATTCAGCTGTCTCCTGCAGCCCCCTTTGATTTGAAGCCACCAGCTGCCACTGGTTACGCTATCCATCTAATCAAGGTTACGTTAATACTGGTTTACTCTAACTTATTGATCAGTGTCTTGTGTATGTCCTATCAAAAGCTGAAGACAGCCTGTATATAATTACATCATAGCACACTTTTTCATTTGTGTCTGTTATTACATTATTCATCATGTTGCCGATAGATCCATATCAATTTTTAACATATTCTTGCTGATATATTGTTTCATGCCCCAAACTTTCCACATCTGACAAATATTTTATCTGAAATAACCTTTCCCATTATATTTCCAAAACAAAAACTAGACTTTTGGGTCTATATGACCCTAGGTTTGTCCTGTTCCCCTTGAAGATGAGTTCAACAAGTGCACATCTCCAGTCTTAAGGAATCACCCCACACTTAAAGGACTAGGTGAAAAACAGATGTAATGTTTCTGTATATTCATGTTGAAGTGTTCTTGGGGCATTATTACTAATTTAGTTTCCTCCCTGTGCTTTGTTTGGGTCCTGACTGCATACTTCTTTTTCAATGTTTGCGGTGGTGGTGCTGCAGTAGCGTTGTCGCCTAACAGTAAGACGTTGTCCTGTTCGATTCTCAGCTAGAGCGTCTTCTGTGTGGAGACATGCGTGAATGGGCGTACCTTCGTTGAAGGTTGTGCGTCAGAGATGGCAACTCGGCACGTAAAAATCTACTGTCAATCATTAGCGGATCGGAGTTCCGCTGTGGCGACCCCTAACTGGGAAAAGCTGAAAGACGCAACAACAACAACAACATCAAATTTAATTTCAGTATCTGAAGTTACCAGGATTTTGCCAGCTCAAATTTTGTTCTCTTTGAAGCTCAAAATGTTTTGTGTAAGATTTTGTAAATATATCAACAATTTATTGTGTTTGAAAATAAGTTTTAGAATTTGCACACAGTTTACCAACTGGTATGTCTTCATCCTACCACATCTTATATATCTGTGAATTGTTTTTTCTTATTATCAATAGCTTTATATATCCTTCCATCATTTTCTTTCCTGCTGTTTCATACAGTGGTTAATTTGTCTAGCCAAATGATTTATTTCAGTTTTTAAAGTTATAGCTCAACCTTGTTTCCATCCTAATTAAATATATTGTTCTTATGGAAATATAACCTCTTGATCTTGTTTGCTTCATTTGTGATGTTAACAATGTTCTATTTATTTATTTAATTGTTTATTTATTTATTTTGCAATCAAATAAGTTCCCTTTCAGAACGTGTTGCATTCCTTCTGCTCTTTTTCCTCCAATTGCTTTAATCCCATTAGTTTTTCACAGTGAATGTGTTGCTTCCATATAGTATGGTATTAATCTTCTGTGCATTTTAATTGCAGTTTAGCGTAACTATCTAGCAGTAGTTTAACCTTCATAATCTCATGATTGCTTCACATATATAGTGGCAAAACATAACATGAAGTAGCAGTCATCTGATTAGGAACACAAAGTGAAGTATCTCAGTTTCCTGGTAGCTTTGTTTACAATCTGCAACAAATGTTGTTCCTGAAATATTGTAAACAATTTCCTTTCTGATGTTGTAGAGTCAATATCATTCCATATTGTTTCTGATAAATTTAAGACTTTAGCTATTATGATTTTTCCTTCCTTTGTTTCTTGCAATAAATGTATGAATTCCTCTAGGACATCAGCATTTGACTGTGGTGGTTTATGCACTGCAATAATTGGAATCTGTTTTCATGGTTGTTTTTCATCACATTTACACAATCTGCAGTATTAGTGTTGTCATAAAAGATGTAACAATCATGACTGTCATGCCAACCTTTAATCCCTGTCATAACAATTCCATCAGATTTTTGTAAGTATGTCTGTTATGGAAAAACATTTATACCCTGACACAACTGGTTTCCAATTACTGTTCTTTAACAACAATTCACAAACAATAACAACAGCATCAATCTTATATGAACACACCAAATGTTCCACTTAAAAAATATATATATTACTAATGCTCTATGCATCAGCATAACAGAGAAATCACATTTTAGTGTCTTTGAAGCGTTAAATTTCTGACCTGGCAAAAAATCCTGCATTGGGTAATACAAATGTTATAACATCTAAGCTGCAAAAATTCTCCTTCCTTGTCTTGACCGGTGGATTCCATCCTATCTCAAAACATGTGTGCTAAAAATAGGCTTGGATATTCTATACATTCCCATTTTGTTAAACGGGTATTTTTTTCTCGTAGATA
>NC_056747.1:907870512-907928012 GCF_019279795.1 Protopterus annectens | reverse complement strand
ATGCATGGCACATTGGATCACTGCATCTGTGTCATAGGTAGAGGCATAATATGCAAGTAGCAACTCTTGATCATGATATGCTAAAGCAAAAGTTAGTATTTCTGTGACACCCGTGCCCTGGCCCAGCAATCAAGGAGCCTCAATCCTCACCACTAACACCAGAGAGGGCTTCTCATATATGAGGCAAGGATTACAAATACACACAGTAAAGTGCAATTTCCCTTAAGAGCACACAGAGATCACAGTCAGTACGGGGCTGGTCACTCCTTTGCTCCCCAGGTCCCCAATAAGAGTCCCCACTGGCAGAGCTATAGGGTCCAGATCTCAGCCCAGTGGGCTAGCTAAAATCTCCAGCACCCTCTCTGTCCAACCATCCAACCAATGCTTCATGTCCCTGCTCAAGTAGCTGACACACCCACATTTTGAGATAAGAGTTTACACAACCACACAGACACTTCTGGGGGAGGCTGGCACAGGTTATCCAGCTGTGCCCCTTTTTACCAAGACTATACGGTAGTACCAGCTGCCACCACCCACTAATAATTGTCAGCTACTCAAAGGACCTTAAAAGGGTGTCCAATTATTACTGTACAATATTATTATCCAGTTAGTAGACGTGACTAAACAGTCAAAGCTTATTTGGAGTGACCTGGACAGTAAACCCTATAAATATGCAATGTACTCTAGAGCTTCAACTATCTCTACACAAAACCAGCCACAGTTAAAAAGTTTTAAAATATTTAATAATAAATAATTAAAACCACAAGGCAATACTACACAGTCAGTGCTAGTCAAGAGAGTTCAGAGATCACACAGAAATACTTAAAATAAATCAGTAGTACAGTTCTAACATCACAGAAAAACACTTAGTCTAAACGTTTCTAATTCCTAGCTACTTCTAGTAGAAAACACAGTTCTAACATACTACTTACATAAAGAGAGCATAAGGCAGTGCTAAGTTGGATGTTTCAAGACAAAAATGATTAATAATCTCTGGTTCTCACTGTTTAAATTAAAACTGCAGTTCTGCTAAAATATTACATCATCTTTTTACACTTCCTGGAGTTCCCAAGCTGATAGAAACTGCATTTATACTCTTTTACACTTAGAGCAATAAAGGACATTCCACATGTAAATTCTGGTAATTAACTTTAGCCTTAAAACAATAGGCAGGAAGCCTTCATCTAGCCGGACTGGAGCCGACTTGTAAAACATCAAAGACAGTGATGAAATAATTTTAATTTCAAAGAACCAACAAGAAATGCTTGACTTAGCTTTCTTTACAGCTTTTTTTAAGTTCAACATTCATATTTACAAATGATAGAATTATCTGCACAATTCTATCTGGCTAGGTTGGCAGCCTTCACCCATCTCTACCAGTCTTCACAGTTTCTTTATATTTAAAAATATATACTCACGTCATTTCTATTGTCAGAGCACATCTTCCTTAAGTAATCTATGTAATGATGACAGTGCCTTTGTTAGTCTTAAACTTTCAGTAATAATTAATCAAATGAAGAACCTCTTATAATTATTCAGTCTTACACAACATGTGTGTGTGTGTGTGTGTGTGTGTGTGTGTGTGTGTGTGTGTGTGTGTGTGTGTGTGTGTGTGTGTGTGTGTGTGTGTGTGTCTGTGTGTGTGTGTGTGTGTGTGTGTGTGTGTGTGTGTGTGTGTGTGTGTGTGTGTGTGTGTGTGTCTGTGTGTGTATCTGTGTCTGTGTGTGTGTGTGTGTGTGTGTGGGGGGGGGGTATGTACCTTTCTGTTTCTGTCCCTGTATAACTCAGCAGTAAAACAGAATGCATGCTTCTCAATTGTCCATTATTTTGCAGAATTTCTCTGATTTTTCTCTCATAATGTTTCATACTTCTTATTGTTCTCAAACTGAATGACGATGCAATACCTGTTGTTGATGTTGTACCCCCCATTATTTTTTGCTATGTCCAAAACTCTTGAGCAAAGAAGTTAAGAAATATGCTGGGAACAATATCTTTCAGATGTACCTGACTTTGCAGACAGTCTCTGATTTTTGCCTTGTCCATGATTTTCTGGTAAATCATTGAGGATTATAAACAACTTGATAGTGCCAAAGATTAGAGTTTCATATTTTGTACTGGTCAAAAAATGCATGTTGATGCTAAAGCTGTTATTAACTTTTTTAAAGTGAATTAGATTAATATTAAAACTTATCTCAGATTTTTTCGCATTATTTCTGAATATGTCCAGAATTCTTGAGCAAAGAAGTTGACAGATAAACAGGAAATCATACCGTTTAGCTGTCCCTGATTTCACAGAACATCTCTGATGTTTGCCTCCTTTTTCCTTGTACCTGTTTTTCTAGCAAATCTCTGTCCAAAGTTCGTGAACAAAGAATTTGAAAAATATGCAGTGATCCCACTACCACCACTACACTGATTGTGATAAAAGTAAAGAAGTAAAAAATGAGTAGCATCTACTGTTATCACTGCAGAGAGTTTGTCTGACTTCTTGCCACAATAAAAATACATACCTGCAAAGGGAAAACTGTCCCTTAAAATCATCAACTCTACAATTCCCGAGCCCACTGGGAGAGCACTGCAATCTATTGCAAAGAGAAATCAAGCACAGTTCTTTACAATCTCTAGTCATGGTAATACATGTGTAGAGATTGGTGACTCAGGCTTAGCAACCTATTACAGGTGTTTAGACAGCTCCCCATGTACTATTACTATGATCAGGAAAAAAAACAACAGAAAATGAAATTGCTGACCACTGCACACATGTATACATTCACAGATTAATAGAGTTTACAAAGCTGAGTTGATTCTTGTCAATACTCACCCTCATAGGGTATCTCTTGCCTCCAGGAGAAAAGCAAGTCAGGATGGCCATGCATTTACATGTGGCAATCTAATTATAAATGCCTGCCTTAAATCAAACAAGGATATCTCTCTGTTTTTTTATGGAACATATTCCAGAGGTTTTAGAAGCATTAAGTAATACATTTGTTCCTCCAGCATGTCTTATTTGATCGTTAATGGAAATTAAAGCCTTTATTTTGAGTGTTTGTGAAGCCATTTGTTTTGTGGATGTACAGGTGATAAAGGAGGGTAAAGTCATTAATCATACAGAATGGTAGACATAAATCACTGAATAGGATGCTATCTAAGATAAAAGTATATGTATGGACTTTCAGGCCTACCTTGTTAATTGAGGGTTTTTAGTCTGGTGATCTTTTTAGTTAGGAACCTCTGAGGTCTCTACAGCTGTACAATGTGTTTGGTTGGGTGCATACAAAAATGGTCATTATAGTCTGTGATTGGTCTGATCTGGACAGAGCATAGATGAAAGATAACTTATTTTGACATGGGTGCGCTATCTTTTTGTATTAACTGGGTTACACAGATGGATTTTCTGACTACTGCTGCTACATGATAACCAAAAGGTAGGGAGTTGTCTATAAGAGTGTTGATACCTCTGATGCCCATATCATTCCAGAGTGAGGCGCAGTCTGTAATGTAAGTTGTTATCATATTTCGTTTAGCAGATGTGGCAATGCTTCACTTCTTTGCATTTAACTTAAACCGTGTTCATAATAAACTATTGGTTTGTATAGTTTAGCTCTAGCTGGTACCAGCTGCTGAGTACATGACAGTAAGCAACTTGTAGTCATTGGCACATTTGGCTAGCCATATATCTGGGACACAGGTTTGGAGAGCCAAAAAATAAGGAATCCCGTTGCTGAACATTGAGGAATGCGTCAATGGTCTTAGCTATATCTGGATGCATTGTATGAACTGCAGGGCTGCTACCTGCAGCTTCAGTAACTTTCTCGAAAATATGTACTATTTTAAGTATTTTATATATTATATAATATATTAATTATAACAATATATTATATTATTTTTTATATTTTAAGTAATTATGATCTTTTGACAAACCATCTTGTTGGGGCCTAGAGCATAATTTTTTTTTATACTGGAGCT
Source organism: Protopterus annectens (assembly GCF_019279795.1). Classification (NCBI taxonomy): domain Eukaryota; kingdom Metazoa; phylum Chordata; order Ceratodontiformes; family Protopteridae; genus Protopterus; species Protopterus annectens. Next base: position 907,924,046 of record NC_056747.1, on the reverse strand, counting down.
TATGAAATCAGATACAAATTAATACATTTTTTGGCTTTGCAAGTTGTTCTTGTTAGGCTGATGGTTCTATAATTCATGGGATTTGAGGTGGGGCCTCTTTATGGAGAAGCATAATGAAAGTCATTTCCTGTAACTCATAAAAGCCTTGTGGATATGTTTAAGTTAAACAGTTTTTGGAGGGCTAGAAAGAAGTCATACTGGCTGCGGTTGGGAAGCAGTCAGTTTTATTGTTGTGGCCTGCACAGGTGGTATTTTAAGCTTTGCAGAGTGGAGTTAAGATGCTCTACATAATCTTGAAGGGAGGATGGGACTTGGGAATATGCAGAACTTCAATGACTATTTCTGGCAGACACCTCTTCACAGAATTGTACAGATAAGGACCAAATAAACTGTCCTCTGAGCAAAATGTATTATGTTCCTGTATAACTGCTCTATATCTGTCTGAAACAGCTTTTGGAAGCTGTAGCAAAGAGCATTCTACAGTTCCTAACACACACACACACACACACACACACACACACACACACACACACACACACACACACACACACACTGCAAGCACACACACACTCACACACACACACACACACACACACACACACACACACACACACACACACACACACACACACACACACACACACACACACACACACACACACACACACACACACACACACACACACACACACACACACACACACACACTGCAAGCAAATCATTTAATGTTTGCAGTTTCAGTCATGGCTGTTTCAATAACAACAGATAGTGCTGTCATGCCTAGCTGTCCAACAGAAGTGACTGTATCAGTGATGTGCAGGGACTATTTGACATATCTCCTACAGTGCTGATTGAGACACCTAACACCTAACAACTTCCCTTTTTCCCCACCCGAGCTATGGATTTGGTTTCTGGTGTGAAGTTGGCACAAATGTATCTCTAAGTACGACTGCAGTATCTTTAGGGTCAGCATAGGTAATATCATTATACATTAATTCAGAACATTGCTGTGTTTTATTTCATAATCATATGATTCAGTTAAAGAAAGATTTATGATTCTTTGACTGTGGATGCTGATTTTAATTTTTCTTCCTTTATGATCATCCCTATGATAACTGTCAGTTTTTTGCTTAGCTTTTTGTCTGAGTCTTTGCTTTATTATAGATCTTAAATCATTGTTTTATTTTATTATATAGCTTGTTAGTGCTGCATTCCATGAAGGTGGTTTATTTTTACATTCCCCAGTTTATCTCGTGTTGATTGTGACAACTTGGTTTATTCTTTTTGTTAGACTGGAGAAAAAAAACATTGGTAGAAGCGATAACTGAGGCTACATGGAGGCTAGAAATGTTGCATATGAATTTTGAGTTTATCTAGTTTTAATAAGGTTGTCCTTTTAAATCCATGAATTTAGATGTGCTCATTGTGATGGGCTTCGATGCATTAATGTTGTTATTCTTTTCATTGGTAGAGTGTTAAGACTATAGTGTATGTGCTGGCCTGGCTTGCCTAAGTGCAGAAGATGAATGCTACTTTGTGAAACCCCTTCAGAGTTGCAGCACAGAGGCTTTTTAGGGTTGTGTATTGTTATTTGTGTGAAAGAATCTGTGGATTAGTTGTCATGATGTTGCCATCATTAGCAACAGGCTTGCTGTTGGGCACAGGCAATGTGTGGTTGGATTTCAGGAACCAGCTGCTGTGATGTGGCACAGACCCTTGGTGGTGCTTGTCAACACTGGTATTAATGTACATCTGTGGGACTGCTTGCTATGATACGGCATACAGGCTTGTCATAGACTGCCATGTAAGTGAAGCCTTCTGGCTTTTCTACAGAGACTTAAGGCAGTTAAACACTGTAACCAAAAGACAACCTGTGCTATTTGGACATAGAGATAATGTACTGCAAATGTCAACTCATGGGGAGGGCACTGCAGTCTGGTTGTAGCATGTAATTCAGTGTTCTGGCATAACATATACTTTTTAAGAGGGTACTGTAAGGGTCCATTGTGTAAAATCTGCATATTCCTGGCTACACTCCTGCTCTTAAGTGCAGTCATGGTGGTTTGCACATACTGATTAAAATTGTTGTAGCTCAGAGAATTTCACTTTGTCCAATATACAAGAATTTCAGAATTAGTAGATTTAAGCAGCAAGACCGTGGGAACATAGCCCCTTGCAGATATGCTTATAAAGTGTTAAAGCCTGTTACAAGTTATTAATTCAGTAATGCTTTTATGATTTCTCTTTTTAGTGTTGATCACTGCTGTGCCACACTTTAGTCATGGAGCCATTTCAGCACCTGCAGTCTGAATCACAATCAGCTTTTAATCGTTACAAATACAGATGGCATTAGTCTTTCTCTTTCAAACCTTCCCAGCTCTTTATTCACACTTTCTTGTATTGCAAATAGCAAATGTCTGTTTTTACAAATCTTAACGATCACAACCTGTTACATCAAAATGACAAGTATTGTAAATTTATTTATGTGGGGGAACTGTTTGAAATCAATGGTTTCAGCCTTAGGATAAAAGGACATTACAACTGTAACAGTACTGGGGTAGTTAATGGGGCATTGTGTCAGCCATGTCCTGCCTTTTATATCAGCAAGACTGAGCGGATGCTTAAGCAATGCATCTATGAACAGAATTATGACATACGAGTAAAAAAAAACTACAAATGCACCTTATAGGCACATCCTGGAATTTCCTGAACATTATTTTAAATTCATTGTGATTGAGCAGGTCAAATGGAATAAAAAGGGGTGGACCTTGGCAGTTTTTTCTGGAAAACCGGAAACTTTACTGGATATTAAGTTTAAATGCTGTGGGTTTTCCTGATTTAAATGAACTAGCATCTATTGGTTGTGTACTAAACATGAAGGCAAAAACTGCAGTGGTGGTGCTGCGGTAGCATTGTCGCCTCAAAGTAAGACGTTGTCCTGTTCGATTCTCAGCTAGACCATCTTCTGTGTGGAAACATGCGTGAATGGGCATACCTTCGTTGAAGGTTGTGCATCAGAGCTGGCAACTCAGCACGTAAAAATCTACTGCCAATCATTAGCGGACCGGAGTTCTGCTGTGGCGACCCCTATCCGGGAAAAGCCGAAAGACACAACAACAACAACAACAACTAAACATGAAGGCACAACTTAGATAGATTTGGTTATTATGGTTCTTCACATAATGATATATATACATATTTATGGTTTTAAGGTTTTAAATTTATGTGTTTTAAGATGTTGCATAATGTGATTTCTTTTTCTTTTTTCTTTTGCACATTTACTGTTGATTTTAATCAGTTAATCAGTTAATTAGTTAAGTAACTTGGGGATGGATAATGTGACATGGGAAGGATTTTTAAACTTGGCTTTTCAGTTAATTTTTTATCTGATGAAGTCTTGTAATGAACTTGACGAAAACGCTTATGGTTATTTGATTTAATAAAACAGTGGTGGACCTACTCTGGCTTCTTGCTTTCCTTTGTGTTTCTTATGCAATTTTACAGTTACACCAATAGCAAAATATTTTATGCTTTGCAGAATTTGTCTATATTTTATCTTTATATACTACACAAATGGGTACCTCATGATTCCACAGCAACATATCTCTCTCCTTTAAATTCCATGTTAAATATAATCACAAATGCCTTTGGAAATGTTAAATTTGGTTCAGAATGTAGTTTTCTCTGGCAAGCTTCAGTACAAATGCCAGTTTTGAATCTGTATGTTAATGTTTCATTAAAATTCCCCCAAAATCTATAGTTCACAACTCAGCGTTTAGGTTCAAACAGCATACTACATCACAGTCTTGTTGGCTTTCTGGTTGCAAAGATTAAAGCAAAAGCTTTCTGCATTTATCAATGGCTTAATCTACAGGTCTTTTTAACATTTCCATGGTCTGTTCATAGGTTTTATCCTTAGGTTTTTTGCAGATGAACCAGATTCCAAAGTAATCCTTAATACAAATGTCATTAACCAGAACGAAAAACAAACAAGCTAAGGACCAAAAATGTTAATGTTTTCTATATATGCAGACCATGGTTGGTTTAAATTATTCTTTTTTTTCCATTTCTTCCCAAATAAGTAATTTTAAGTTTTTAAGCTGAAAAATCTCACCTCAGCTTTTCTTCTTTTGCTTATAGTATATTTTGAAGAAACACAGGGATATGAAGCCTACAATGTGAATACGTTTTATTACAGAACACTATGCACGTGTGCTTCTGTACTCAGATGTGGGCTTGCAGTAATAGAAAGCCATCATTTTTTGTGCACTGTCTGAGACACCTAGACTAAACAGAGCTGATCTCAGATGCGCAAGGAAAGTGTAAATAAATGACATCATGTCACAGACAAAATGATCACCACCCACAGCTAAGCATAGGGCTTTTAATGTTGACATTTCCTTTTCAAGTTTGTGTTGTCAGAAACCTAAAATACTGTACACCCAAACCAATGCTCGATTATTACACTTTAGTCACGGTACCCCGTGTTAAACTTATTTTAATAGTGCGCAACCTGAAGAATACAAATTAATAAATACTAGTCTTTTGTTTTATAGGTAGGACCAGTTCCATGGTGCAGAAGGTTAAAACCTGACTATAGATCAGATAACCTGGGACGAATTAGTTACGTGGGTTCTAGTAGAGGTGACTGAGAAGGGTATGAGTCAGCAGCCATTGCCAGCTCACTCAAACTGGGGGATAGAGGGACACCCAGTGGTAGTGAGTTTTACAGCCTGCAGCAGAAGAGCTGAAGCCTGTCTATTAGCAAACTTGTGGTCCATGCGTGGTAGTGGCATTCAGCTCATGTACAAAAGCATGTCTGAGTCACTAGGGCAGCACTGCAGAATTTATAGATTTCAGGCTGACACAAAGTACTAGTGCAGAGGGCTGATCAGATAGCACAGGTGATTGCCTGGCTGATGGCATTCTATGGTTAGCTGTTGCCTGCGAGAAAGAAAAAGGATGGGTGGGTCACAGGATGGCCAGTATATGATAAGGACAAGAACTCAAAGGAAAAAGTTTCATAAGCAAAATTACTTTTATTTATTTACGAACCATGTAAATGGATTGATACTAAGATACTAGTCAGCCCAATCTGAGCTAGAAGGCACTATACAAGAAAAAATAAAGTATAAAATAGAAAAAAACATGGCCTTAAAGATAATGTGAATGAATTACACTTACCTATGGAATGTCTGGAATGGCTGCCGCGCTAATGCAGCAGGGATTTCTCTTCCAGAATACGCAGATTCCACCAAAAATACACTTTTCTTTACTTCTGCATATTTAAAAAAAATGAGTAATTTTCTGTGACCTAACTAAACTCTGTGTAGACCCACATCATCACACCTAGCATAGTGATGGCGTGAGGTTGGATATTCTCACTGATCTGATCTAGATGGAAATGGAAAGCCATCATTGCTAATTCAAAAATGAAAAAAATAAGAAAATCAGTAAACAGCCACTTGCAAATGCATAATACTTAATGAATATACAAAGTTGTGTTCATTAAGTGTTATCAGAGTGGCAGTTCTATCATTTCGCCATTCCACCACTTTAAAGTTGCTGTTGCTGCAGTCAGGAGTCCATACAGAATAGAGTAAAATGCCAAAAACATCTATAGATATGTACAGTATTAACCTGGAAAGATGACCCTGGTGGTAGGATAGCACTGGTGGGGACATTCCCATCTTGACTGACATTCAATGGGAAATGGTCACACCTGGATTACCTGGGAAGCTCTATTATGGTAAAGTGACAATGATATCACAAATATATTAGAATTCAATGACTGTGTACAATGTACAGTTAAAAACATCCTTTACAAGTAGCAAAATTCCTTTGTCTTAAAAATATAGGTTTAAATACATTAATCACACCATTATTTTTAGCACTAACTTCATAACCTGAAAAAACTTTGGAATTCAGTCTGAAAACTGAAATGTATCAGTTTCTTCGTCATGTCTTCCTTCTTCGCTCCATGGCAGTTAATAGGACTATCAGCAGTGTATTTATTTCGAGACGAAAGGAGGGCAACAGAATATAGGTACTGTGGGAATAATTTAGAGCATATGTCCAATAAATAATGCTGTGCTGAGTGTTCATTTGTTTAATGATTTTTTTCTTTATTGTCTCCTTTTATTTTATAAAAATGTATACAGTATAATAGAAATGTAGCATTTTTTAGTTCCAGATTAAGGAGAGGTATTTTTAAATATGTATTTTTGTATGATTTTATAAAAGTCCTTTACTCTTCTTTTTAATAAGTGCCTTTGATTTTTAACTTCCACCTGAAGTGCTACCATTTCAAGCAGACAGGATCGCTGTTTCATATCCCATCTAATGGATAATACAACAAAAGTGAACTGCAGTGTCAGTATTGGAATGTGAATGCAAGCAGTTAGCATGAAGATAGAACCCGGTGTTTTCGAACCTTTCTGGCTGACATGTACCATCTGCTGAGTCACTAACACCATTGTGAGGTTTATTCTTACTACTATATGAAGTAAGTAGCATTGATGAAACAATCCTGTCTTTTTTATGGTTCAGATTTATTGCACAACTACCACAACAACATATTTCACCTAATCTGTAGTTGTACTTCATCTACTCTGCCATTTGGCTTGGATCTACTTTAACTTCATCTTGACTGTCTTTCTACTTTAACTTCATCTTGACTGTCTTACTACAACCCAGTTTCCTGACCTTACTGTCCCACATCCCCAGTTGACCATTTATTTTATTTATTTTGCTTTTGTTTCAGGGTTTGTCCAACTTGGTGAGGTCAAAAAATACCCTTTCAGTGAAGACCCATTGAAAATCAGTCTAAAATAAAAATTTTTAAAGTGATTTCATAGAAGATGCTCTCTAAACATACAACCTCCTAAGTTGTATTAACTCAGAGGAAATTAAGTACCTGTATTTAATTTTCTGTGTGTTGGTAGTTGTATCATGTGTCCTTATTTTCCTACACAATGGTATAATGGATCCCGTAAAACAATCATTTGTCATTCAAAAAAAAAGATCCTTTGGCTTCTATATAAAAGGAATATTGCTAATGGACCTGCTTGTATCTGCTACTGATGAGGCTGATGCGGAATTTATTTGATATAACGTGTTTAACTTATACAATTGTACTGCACAAATGCACCAATTGAGGTGGCACAGGTGTGCAGCAGTTAATGTGGATGCTTCACAGCTCTTGGTTCTGTGGCTCAATTCCAAAGAGGAGTGTTTTATCTTCAAAGTCTGCATGCCATCCAGATATTCATGTGGATTTTTGCAGGGGCTGTAATTTAATTTTCATATTCCAAAGCTTTCACAAATTTATATGCATAAACACACCTGAAAAACAGCAGTTGAAAAGAGGTCAGTTCTGAAACATATTATCATTTATCTGGTCACAGTGGTGCACTCCAATTGTGCAACACAGATACTAAATTCTGTATTTTAAATCCCCAATCTTTTCATACACACTTCTGCATTGTCTTCTACACGAAATACTGAAATAAGCATCATTATTGTTTTTCCCCATCTAGTCTGTTTCAGATTACTATTGTATTAGACATGTAGTACAGAGTACTCTATGAATGTTTAAAGCACACAATGCTGTGACATATTGAATATTCATAAAGTAGAGCTTGGATGGTATTGATTCTCAGGTCTTGGGGTGAGACTTGGGTGATGTTTGCAACTTTGCATTTGGAGTGATCTTTTATGAAATAAGCCAAAATGTGCTGTCTTTAAGGGAGAATGGGCATGTCAATGTACATACATCATGCTATTTTCAGTAGCTGAATCCAAGACTAGAAAGCTTTCACTGGACCGCCCATCACAGACGCAGATCCAATAAGACGACAGTAGTGGCTGCTATAGTGCCACATTCTGTCAGTCCTGTTTTCACATAAAATCGTTATCTGCCTCCTACTGCCTGGATATAACTATTACAATTATCTTCTTGACTGTAGACCAGGCAACTGTCATGGAGGAGGTACTCCTCTGTTAAACAAACCCTAACTGAAACTAAAACTTATTATTCAGGTTTCACTGACATTTAAATCTCAGCAAAACTGCAAACTAGCAGAAACTGCCTACCCCAACATTACTAATATCCAGCTAGCAGGCACATATCCCCCCCAGATTAATTTAAACACTGTTTTTATGTAATTTTAGCCAACTCAGGTAAAAAGAAAAGCATATTAATTGTAGAAGACTTTAATATCAATATGCTAAAATCCATTAATTTAGTGGCTACTGGCTTGCCTACAGAGCAACAACTGACACAGCTAGTTATATAACCCACCAGACTCACCTGCATAACATCAGATCACTGCCTTACTGAGCTTATCATTTACAAAAGTCTAAACACAATCTCCAGCATTTGCAATGAAGTCACTGTTTTTAAGCTATTATTGCTACTTCAGTTTCCCAGTACTTTACACAGTTTCAAAAACCAAACCCAAACTAATTTCCTTCAGATCCAAATCCAATGCCAATATCACACAACTTAATATTACTCTCCGTTCCTTCAGTCAGTTACCTATTCTAAGCACTACAGATGAAGACATAGCAGATGAACTCATTTAACAAACATTATTTCCTCTTTACAAGGCTTCCATTATTTCTAGAGTTCCCAATTACAAGCCTAAAAAGTGTCTAACCCATGAGTTAAAATCCATCTTCAGTCTCGTGGATGAAGCCCTTTAATCATGGAAATCGAACCCCAGAAGGAAAATATGAAAACAATTATACAAATCCTAGAATCTTTGCCAAAAGCTATTTGACAAAACAAATGCCATTCCAAGATTCATGTCCAAATTTCCCTTAAATACAGACCCAGGACATTTTGGAAATAAGTCATTTATCTCACAGGATGGAAATTACTATACCCAGTTACATATGCTGTCTTCATATGATCAACAAATGATTTATACAGTTTAGCGACTCCACATATGTATTGGAGACCCCACCCAGATGCCACTCCATTGCCACCAAAATTTCTTCCTCTCTTCCATTTTAGGAGGATCTTATCCAAGGACATTTTATTACTACTTGAGCAAATATGGCTGGATTGATCAAATATCAAGTTGTAGAAATCCGTACCTGCTTCAGTCATACCAGTTCACAAATGAAGAATAAAAGATAAAGTTTTCTGCATTCATCTAAGTAATATAATACCAGTGTGTGCCTCACTGTTACAAGGTCCAACGAAGAAACAGTGTTATGAATCTGACAGGTTTTCTTAGAATGGAAATAATACAGCAAACACCTGGTCCTTAAGTGCGAGTCAGTCATCAAAAATGATACCCAGATCATGTAACCATAGACCCCAGTCTAATAATTAACAAGGGAGAATAATGGAAAGGAAAATTACATGGACAACCAGTGACATGATGATGAGGATGGCATGGGCAGACAGTGGCATGGTAGGGAAGATGGCATGGGAAGACAGTGGTGCGGTAATACGTATGGCATGGGAAAACAGTGGTGTGTAAAGAAGGATGGCATGGACAGACAGTGGCATGGTAATGAGGATGGCATGGACAGACAGAGGCATGGTAATAAAGATGTCATGGGCAAACAGTGGCATTGTAGGGAAGACAGCATGGACAAACAGTGGCATGCATTAGCATCACTTCAGTGTTTCCTAGGCTTACCTTAATCTAATTTTCTGATAACTGATTAAGGACTGAATCCAGTCTTAACAATTAGTAAAGTTAAGCAGAGTCTTTATAATAGAACTGGTAAAGCTTCTATGAGATAAACACCTTAACCATTATGCCAATCCCCTAAATATAAGACATCCCCATGTATCGCTAAGACAGTAATAGATTCATAGATAAGTACTAGCCAATCAGTCTGCAAACTTTTACAAACCTGCCTAACAACAAGAAGTCAGAATCAAATTCTATACCTGGTATCTGTAAGTTAAAGACCTTAGCCATTCTGCCAGTGAGTGAATAGTCTGAAAAACTGGTGAAATTAGATATTATTTAACTAGCCTCATTGAACTAGGATTCATCCTGCAGTTGTTAAGGTGCAACAAAGAAGCCACATTCATGACCTCATCATAGCTGACATATTAAGTCACACATCCACACCACCATCTGAACATAAGACTAATACTTGCCATGACATACCATGAGCACATCATTGATGCCACTGCCGAATCAAGGTAGTCTGATGTGCAGAAAAGCATTCTGCTTTCTTAAATTTAAAGGATGAAAAATCTTTCTGAGTGATGGAACAGTTAGGTGGCACAGCTTATCCTGCAATCAAAAAAATCTGGATGGTTTGATGCATCCAAGTATATCCTCTGCCATGTTGTGCTCCAACCTTCTTCCCAGTCTGCACTATGCATGGAGCTCAGTGTGAAACCATGGCTCGCAATAAGCAGTAGATCTGGGAAGTACACAAACTGGGGAGACAGTATCCAAAGCATTCATAGTAATCATATTTTAAACCTTATTGAGTCTATTAATTATTTTTTTTTATTTATTACTGCCAATGATAATTTTTGACACTTGCTTTAATAACTCTTATAATCTCTCCTTGTGTATTAAGCTTCAAGAAAGAGATTTCTTGGGTGTCCAGGACTGTATTTCTGTGGTCTTACTTAGGTCAGAATAGTGACTTAGATAGGCCCTTCAAAGGTGTCTTCTGTTTGACGCAACTAATCCAGCATCCTCATTTCTTTATCCCAGTTTGCGGTACCTAGTCTGTTATCCTTTTCAGGGCAAGAAATTGCTTAGGTAGCTGTTTTTGAAAACAATCTTAATAATCTATCCTTCTGGTCATATATCTCTTTAAGAGGTTAGGAACTGGCTGGTTGCCACCAAATGGTGGGTGATGGCAGCTACCAAATTCATGGTATAATCTTACACATCAGTTGATCCTTCACAGCTACAAAATATAGAATTTGAGTGTGAATCATTAAGTTTTTGAAAGTTTTTAAGGGGTACCCATCTCTTTCCAACATGCTAAAATATATCAACAGTTCATTTTATAATGTTTTAATGCTAAGCCATCATGAACCAATTGTCATATTCCAGGTACAGTAGCCTCTGGATATATCCTGCTAGCAAGTGATTACACTTTTTAGTGGTTTCCTCTTTTTATGTGCTTATAATGGAGGTTTGTGTGATCACTTGTGCAGTTTTTGTTTTACTATTTCCCAGATGGAGGACAAGTCTGGCTGTTGTACTGTGTGGTATTTATGCTTGCATGTAGGGCATTCTGATAAGCAAACAGGAAATAACAGCAAATTATATGTTTTGTATTGCTGGCCTTGATATAGCAACTTATAACCATAACAGTTTTCATGAACATCTGTGAAAATCTTTCATCCAGTCCATTTGTAGCTGTGTATGATGGCCCAGTAATCAAGGAGCCTGAATCCATCCTCACCACTGACACTGGACAGGGATGTTCACTTGGAATAAAAATAGATACACACAGTACATCAAGCACAATTTCTCTTAAGCACATGCAGAGAACACACATAGTCTGGGGGCTGGTTTTTCTCTCTCTCTCTCTCTCTCCAGATCCCCAGTAAGACTGCCCAATGGCAAAGCGGTAGAGTTGTGTCCTCAGCTGAGTGTCCAAGCCAAGTCTTCCACCACTCTCTCTATGAAACCAGTGCTTTGTCTCCCTGCTGCCAGCAGCTGACATGCACACTCTTTGAGACTTGATTTGCACACACACACACACACACACACACACACACACACACACACACACACACACACACACACACATGCACACCTGGGAAAGGCTGGCAGATTTACTAGCTATGCCCTCTTCTGCCCAAACTATAAGGTAGTTACACTGTCACCAACCCCTCCAAAGCCAGCTACTCTAAGGCTTTTGCAAGAGTACCCAATTATACTGAGTGAAATTAATATTAATATACATGACAGATTGACCAACAGCAAGGCTTTCAGGAGCAGGCAAAGCTGTCACCAAATATATATATATATATATATATATATATATATATATATATATATATATATGTATATATATATATATATATATATATATATATATATATAAGTACTCACAGAGATTAAAATTGTCTCTAAAAGACCAGCCACAATGAAAAATGTAAATATATTTAATATTAAATAGAAAATAACATGAAAATATTAAATGTCTATTTATAGTAAACACCAGATTTTCAGACACAGTAAATATTAAAAATAACACAGGTGGACAGGTTCACACAGTTACAGAAAACAATACTTAAGTAATCTCACTATATTTTCCTGACTGATCTAAAGAATTATTATTCCTTGGTTGCTTACTAGAGCAAGGCAAGATGAAGTAGGTGAGGGGGTCCTTTCTTGTCAGGTTAGAAAAACAGACTGCCCTGAGACTTTAGTCTCACCTAGTATTGAAATATAATTTTTAGTGATGGGTTACAGAATGACATCACATACATCTGGTCATCTGACTTTTGGTTCTCATGCTACCCCCTTGGCTGGGAGCTGTCAGGAATTAGCACATATATGTCAATAATACACACAAAGAGAGCCTTACTAAGATCTGCTGCAGCTTCTGGAAGTCATAAAACAATTTCAAACCTCCACCCTTCCAAAATAGCAATTAGTTCACCCCAAAGACAATGCAGAAAGCTTCCTAGTGCATACTTTTTGTCTCTGACTGCATTGAGAACTGTAAGATACAATATTTATGGCCTAAGCCAGGTAATTTAATTTCAAACTATTTTCAAAGTTTGGTGAATTGAGATTAACCTCTTCTCTTTCAGTATCCTGTGTTAAAACATATACATTTAAACAGTTACAATAATACATGTGTATTTCTTCTTCTTCTGTCCAGCAGGGCACACTATTGGTATATTTTTAACACAAGCAGCTTTACAAATACATTTTTCAGTACAAGCATCTGTACAAATCAGTTTGATATATAAATTGCATATAATTCTTTACAGAATTCCAGCTGTACTGGTATATGTTGCACATTCACTGCCTTACGTCTCCTGGCATAGCTGGAAATACCTCAAATTGTCACACTGGGATACTTAAATATACATACGGAGCATTTAATACCATTCCACTTCATAAACATTTTGAATTATTCTGATCTGAACTGTGGGCATTTTAGCAATTTCCCCCGCATTACTCATTTCTTGCGAATATAATCTTTAGCACTGATGTTGACTTTACAAGCATTGTGACTTCCATAGATTACTCCTGGTCATGTTAAGAGTAGATCTTAACAGTTATTATTATCTTTTCAGTCACTATTAACTCTATGAAAAATATTTCTGCCCACTTTGAGTGCAGATTCACAAACAACCATAAGTCACCAAAAGGACTCATAAAGGCAGTAGAAATATAACCACAAAGGTCAGATGGCCATTCCTACAGGGGAAGAGAAGTAATTGGTCATTCCCACAGATGCAGAGGGTTAGATGACAGTGCTGTTTCAACCATTTGTTATTTTATGTAGCTCTAACTAAATCTTCAGTTTTTAGATCAATGCAAGTCATCATATGCATCTTTGGGCAAAGGATATCATTCCTGCTTTCCCTCAGGTAAAGTAACAAAACACAAGCCTCTTAATTTCCCTTAAGGACTCCTCTCGAACCTCTTGTAAGAACAGATCTAAAAACAAACGATGACAATATGCATTCAGTGAATCCACAGCTGCTTCTTCCTGTGCACTTCATATCGAAGTCAAGCAATATGTTTGCATTACTATATTGTGTTAATACTTGATGTCCCCTCATAGGTCTCATCCTGCTAAGAGGCCAATGTGTGACAAATAGTCAAAGTGCAGAAGACCCTATTTTCCCACTGCGCAAAAAGTGTACCTTGACCATGGTATTGCTTTTTAACCAAAATACACACACACACACACACACACACACACACACACACACACACACACACACACACACACACACACACACACACACACACACACACACACACACACACACACACACACACACACACACACACACACACTTGTCATACCTCTTAACTGCCCAGAATTTTACAGAATGCCCACATTTTTGCCTCATAATTTTGGTCTTTTCCTCATAAAATATGGAGTTTTCTGGCCAATCACAGATAAATTAAATAATAAGGTAATGACAGGAATTTGAGTTTTAGACATCATATCCTTCAGATCATGTATGGTAGCACAAAACCTGTTATTCTATCAGCTTGCTAAGTTTATAAGAGCAATATCCAAAATTGTCCCTATGTCTGAGGCTTTATCACCAAATTATGTTTGGCTATTGGCTTTGCCCAGATTTCCTACTCTGGGAGGTTGAGAGGTATCCATTTAAAGAGGGGAAAAAATAAAATAAAAGCAAAACAATATCAAAGTAAATAACTGCAATACCAGCCATTAAAGGATTCATTTTACTGCTGGCATTGCAGTTATTTACTTTGGTATTGTCTTGCTTCTATTTTATTTTTTTCTCCTTCTCTTTAAATGAAGTTTTTCACAACCATTTCTACACAAATGGTCACGTATTTGGAAGCTCTTATTGTTTGCCATCCTCGGGAACAATTATTTGATTGGTTCATATACTGCAAAGGTGATTGGCTGTAATTGCAGAATACGAGCCAATCAAAAACTGTGTATCCCAGCCAATGCTGTTCAACGCAGAACAGCTGAGTAGCTATTTGATTGGCGATACTGATTGCCAGTAACTGAAGTATACAAACCAATCAAAAGCCATGTAGTGGAGCCAACACTGTTCAATGTGGAACAGCGGAACAATGAGTTCGCTTATGGTCAAATGCTGAGCTGCTCAGTATCCCCTTAACAGCAAGATCCTCCATTATAACTCATTGTGGCTGTTATAAATTATACATTTTGTGAACTAGAAATGGCTAACAGTGGCTGATACCCTATAACCAGAGTAACATTTCTTCCATATGGGTACTGCCTGAAGCTCTTTACTACCTGTACTACTGGAAGGTTTTCATTTTCTGTTTGTCAGAGAATCACTGCATTCTGATTTAGTCAGTTGTTGTTGTTGTTTGTCTTTCGGCTTTTCCCGGTAAGGGGTCGCCACAGCGGAACTCCGGTCCGCTAATGATTGGCAGTAGATTTTTACAAAACGCAGAGGTGTTATTGTGATAGAATAGTGCCAATTCTATAAGCTAAAGCATCCCATGCCAAGCTAATACACAAAAATGGGCCACATTAAACAATAACTGGTGTGTAAAATAAATAAATAAACACAACAAAAAGGCAGCAGATTTTTGGGTCTGCCTTATACTATCCTGGAGTTATTGTGATAGAATAGTGCCAATTCTATAAGATAAACACAACAAAAAGGCAGCAGACAGTAATATCTACTGAACAATAAAACTCTGGTGCCTCTGCAAAGCCTTCAGGGGAAATGGCATTCATAAAATTAAACACCACTTAAACATACAAAATAGGCAACTAAATATACAGCAAGTTAACACTGCATCTGATGTGATTATTTCTTTTGACCCCTGAAAACAAGTTAATTTCTGGAAGACATGTCCACTATCCCATGTCCTTGTCATAGTGACATGCTCAAAGTCAAATCTCCATTTCATAAATACCTGCTACAGTAATCTTTCCAGTTCACCAGTTCATGGGTGCATGTTCCCTGTCTTATGTCCATTTTATGATGGTATGCTCATTATACTGTGCCCATTTCATGAAGGCATTTTTATAGTCTTGTGCCCATGTCATGAAGGAAAGTTGATAATCATGTTTCCATTTTATGAAGGCATGTTCAATGTCCTGTTTCCATTTCATGAAGGCATGTTCACAGTCTTCTGTCCTTTTCGTAAAAGCATGTTGATAGTCATGTTGCCATTTCATGAAGCCATGCTCACAGTAATGTTTCGATTTCTTGAAGGCATGATCACTAACATGTATACATTTAATGAAGGCATGTTCAATGTCTTGTGTCCATTTCATGAACACATGATCACTAACCTGTATACATTTAATGAAGGCATGTTCAATGTCTTGTATCCATTTCATGAACACATGATCACTAACCTGTATACATTTAATGAAGGCATGTTCAATGTCTTGTGTCCATTTCATGAACACATGATCACTAACCTGTATACATTTAATGAAGGCATGTTCAATGTCTTGTATCCATTTCATGAACACATGATCACTAACCTGTATACATTTAATGAAGGCATGTTCAATGTCTTGTATCCATTTCATGAACACATGATCACTAACCTGTATACATTTAATGAAGGCATGTTCAATGTCTTGTGTCCATTTCATGAACACATGATCACTAACCTGTATACATTTAATGAAGGCATGTTCAATGTCTTGTGTCCATTTCATGAAGGCATGTTCACTGTCTTCTGTCCATTTCATGAACACATGATCACTAACCTGTATACATTTAATGAAGGCATGTTCAATGTCTTGTGTCCATTTCATGAACACATGATCACTAACCTGTATACATTTAATGAAGGCATGTTCAATGTCTTGTGTCCATTTCATGAACACATGATCACTAACCTGTATACATTTCATGAAGGCATGTTCACTGTCTTGTGTCCATTTCATGAACACATGATTACTAACCTGTATACATTTAATGAAGGCATGTTCAATGTCTTGTGCCCATTTCATGAAGGCATGTTGACAGTCAAGTTTCCATTTCATGAAGGCATGTTGATAGTCATGTTTCCATTTCCTGAAAGCATGTTGAGAGTCATGTTTCCATTTCATGAAGGCATGCTTGCAGCCCTGTGTCCATTTCCCTTCGTACCCATTCTGATATTATGCATCTTATGGCTATACTACCACTGTGTAGTTCAGTAGATGCTTATGGTAGTAGTTCACCTGCCAAAAGTACAACCTCATTTACAGCACATTCTGACAAACAGATGCCTACAGCATAGCTTTTACCTTATCTGGTCATTCTTGCCAACCAGTCAAATGTCTGCAGTACAAAATGTAATCTTTGAAACATTCACATGCATCTGTATACATGTTCCCATATAGCCCTCCTCTTGTTCATTCTGTCTTGTTATCAGCATAAAATCAAATTCTCTGCCAACAAAATATATGTTTGGAGTGATCTATTCATTGTACTGGAAAAAATGTATGTACCTCAGCTGCAGTGACAGTCTTCAAAGACTCATCTCCATCTGCTTACATACCTGTGTCTTGGTACTTTTTTAAAAAACATCTTTATTAAATTATCACTTAAATGGTAGACAAAAATATACTAACAAAAAAGAAAACAAATCATTTTAACATTTTTCCATTTAAATACAATACACATCACATATTTTCTTTGCTACTATCATCAGTCCAGCATTACAAAAAATTGTTGAATTCCTGCCTTCCCTTATACCTCACTCCTCCTCCTCCTGAACATTATCATGCGTGTATTGTTCCCACAATTTCCACTTACTTCTATGTCATTTGCTCCTTTTCTTTTCTATATATCCCACTTCACAGTTCTGTTATCTCTTTTATAATACTCAATACTACAAATACAGTTGATGTAGACTTTGATTTCCATTTTCTAGTAATTGCTGTTTTTTGCAGCCAATAGAATTAAACTTAATATGGCCTTACTATGTCTGGGCAAGTCAGATCCTGTGTCCCAACTGAAAAGAATCATTTCCCTACTTAACCATTTTCTCACCTTATATTTCTGACACAGTACTCTGAGGGGAATTTTTAAAATCTGCCAATTCATTACATTCCCAAAACATATGTTCCTAGTTAATTCTTTCTTCTTCATCACGCCTCCAACATTTGCTATCTGCCTGTGGAAAACTTCTTTGGCATCTGCTTGGGGTATAAAAATACCTGGGCAAACACTTGTAAGTAAAGATCCTAAACCTTCTACACTTGGTTAAATACTTGGGAACCGTTCATATGGCTTCCCATTGTTCTCTTGTAACTTGCTTTTTCATTCTCTCTTCACAATCTTTTCTAACCTCCTCTAATTGATTCATAAAGTTATCATGCAGTATTTTATAAGCCCTACCAATTATCCCTTTTTAACAGCTGCAGCTGTTCTAGATTCATCTACAAACTCTACCAGAGCAGATTTTTCAGTAATTTCAGCCTATTTTCTTTACCCTATTTGTAGTCATCCTTACTGGCAAAATCTCCTTTTCCATTCTCTTACTGGCTTAGTTCTTAGAATGCCTTCTGCTACATTATGAATATAATATTCTGTATGCTTGTTATTATTCTCTTTAAGAATCTGCATCCAAAATCCCACTATCTGTTTCTTGAACTTCCTCCTCTCTTCATCATCATCCCTTTCCACTTTGAATTATAATTGCCTGCTTCTGTTATGTATATGAGCCTTAACGATATAACTCTAACATTTAAATTCAAATTAGTAAACATAAACCACCTTGTTCTAGTGGCAAGATCAACATATCCCACTTAACACTTGCCCTATTTCCCTTCCAGATAAATTCCTTTAATTCTTTATTAATTATTGTCCACAACTTCTCCTTGGGTTGATAAAAGTGCACCTGACCTGTATACAAGACTAATGGGACTGAAACATTTTTGCTGTGTGTATCTTAATATCCATACCCATAACTAAGAGTTTCCAGTTTCTCACTTTTCATATTATCTTTTGTTTAGTCTCTTCCCACATACATATCCAGAGCTGCCATCCATACTCCTAAATGCTTTGTCTTATCATGTCCCCATAAATATGGGTATTGCTGAACAAATTTGTGTGTGGATACATAACTTATGGCTATAACCTTTGTTTTGTCGTCATTATTAATTTTATATCCTGAAATGACTGGAAACTGTCTCAAACTCTTCCACAACACTGAGATGCTCTTTCTGGATTTATCAGGTACAAAATAATATCATCTGCAAATATAGTCAACTTTTCTTGATTATCATACTAATTACATCCTTGCATTTCTGAGTCCCTCATCTTCTTTGCCAATAGCTCTAAATATAAAGCAAATGTCAAAGGGGAAAGAGGACACCCCTGCCTGGTTCCTCTGTTCAAACACAACTTATTTGAGAGGAGCTCTCCCACTTGAATTCTTATGGATATTGGCAAAGACCTTTTCCACCCCCACAGTGCCTTTTTTTAGGTAATGCTAAACTGATAAACCTAATGACTTAACCGAACTTATGAAAGAATATCTAAAGGTGGTACTGCTCAATGCTAGAAGTCTTATCAAGAAACTTCACTCCCTGCAAGCCTTCCTCTCCCTGGAGTGTGTAGACATCTATTTGATAAAAGAGACATGGTTTAAAGGCATGAAAAGTACCCCAGCAATGCAAGGTTGTAATGCCTTTCACACTTTTAGACCAGCTACTGCACAAGAGGAAACTAAAGGTGGAGGAGTCTTAATCTATATTACAGCAGCCTCACATCCAAACTAGTTAAGGGTATGACCCACTGGAACTCATACATGTGCAGCTCACCATAAACAGAGTGTTGTACCATATATAGGTCCACCTCCATGTCTCAGGAAACCCATACTACCTGTCTCAATGTACTAGAGTCCCTCACCATTCCACCCAATATGACATTCATGAGGGATCTGAACTACCCCTCTATAGAGTGGGAATCCTACACCACTTCTAATGCACAATGCCAGTAACTCATAAACTTTGTTAATACCAACATCTTGGAATAGTTGGTCCATTCTCTTACCAGGGGTACAAACATTCTTGAAGTTGTACTCACAAATCTGGGGGTCAATGTTCCCAATATAATATCTTGACTTGTCAGATCTGACCATAAGGCAGTATAAAATCTGGGGATCCAGTGAAACCAAAAACCTTTAGGAACTATTCCAAGGCTAACCTCTCTCCACTAAGCAACACCTTGGCTAAATTCCAAGCACCACCAAACCCAGTAAACACGATAGCATATGCTGATATATTTACAAAGTTTCTGTGCAGCCATATTGATAGCTATACAGAACAAGCTGTGCCCACTCATTTTAAGAATAAGACAAAATCTAAAGGCAAGCCACCCTGGTGGAATTACAATATTAAATTGCTTATACAACAAAAGAAAAAAAAAATATTGGCCTAGCGTAGGAGGACCAAAGCCAAACATACCAAAAGTACCCTGACCAATCTAAACAGGCAGCTGAGAGGGTCAATTAATACTTTAAAGGCTAAATTTGAAGAAAAAATAGCTTCTTAGGCAAAGGACAACCACAAAGCTTTCTACAGCTATGTCCATAACCTCGGGAGAAATACACAACAATGCACAAAACTTATTGTAATGGCATCACCAATACTGAACCCGGGGCCATTGCAAACCTTTTGGCTGACAGGTTCAGCTCAAATTCTCCCACTCCTCTTCTTGTGATCTAAAGGAAATAGCACATGCCACAATCCTCCCAACTATTACTAGGGAACAGGTCATCAATGTACTTTCCAAAACCAAAACTTCTGCATTGATGAAACTCGATAACATCTCTGGATGTTTAGTAAATAGCAAGAAACATGGTCTTTCTGGTCTACTTGAATCACTTTTCAACTGGCACCTTCAGTCAGGTTTTGTGCCCAAGGAATAGAATATAGTTATAGTCATTCCACAGCATAAAGGAGGTCCAACCACTGATTTGGGTAACTACATGCCCATAAGCCTTACCAGCCTCATTTGTAAGGCTATGGACAAAATCATCATGGAGATGATAAATGAGTACATAGGTAACCTGCAAATGCTGGACACATCACAGTTTGGCTTTGTTAAAGGAAGGTCATGCTTATTAAATCTGGTGGACTTTTTTGAGAGTGTCACCAAAGCATTGGATGAAGGTAAGACTGCACACAGCTTAACTTGACCTGGCCAAGGCTTTTGATACTGTACCCTACTCAGGCATTATAGACAAGCTCATTAATTTAGGCAAAAATCCTTTTATCCCCTGCAGGATAGCCAACTGGATCACTGATAGGACCCAGGAGGTCAAAATAGGTGAGGCCACCTCCACCAAGAGGCCAGTCACCAGAGGAGTCCATGAAGTCCTGTACTGGGCCTGCTTCTTTTTGGCATATACTTCTCTCAAATGGAAGCAAATGTTGAAGGTTTATGGCTAACTAAGTTTGCAGATGATTGCAAGCTGGGGGTTATCATCAACCCCCCCCACCCCCGCAGACACTAGCATTCTTCAAGAAGGTCTATCTCTGACTAACAAATGGTTCCAAAGCCATGGTCTTAAACTCAATGCTAAGAAATGCATTTACCCTTTGGGATGCCAACCATCCTGGCTAATTACCCTGTTGATAATACGTTCTTAAAAGTCACCCAGTGGTCAGGGATCTGGGTACACATGTAGACAGTAGCCATAGTGATGACCAAATCCTTTTATGTTGCACAACTTATAAGTAAGGACATGGCATCTAGGTTCAAAGAAGTCATTATCCCGCTGTTCCCTACCCTTAGCAGAACAAGCATAGAGTGCAGTGCAGTGCTCCCTTTGGGACGCACTGATCAGGTAACTAGAGTGACCTCAGGGATTCCTTACAAAAAGAATATAAGGCGTAATGAACCTGCCTTATGCAGAGTACATTAAAGCTCTTTCCCTCTACTCAGTCTCTTATACATTGCTGAAGGATGCTCTATGCCTGGCGTAGAAGACATCTGCAAACCCCACATCATAAAACCCCAATTTTATGAATCTTCTACATATTTGTAAGTCAAAGTATACCACAAGTACAAGCTCTAGGAACCTGAATTCTGTCTGTGACTTAAACAGAACATGTTGGAGAGACTGATATGTGTCCCAGAGACTACCCCTCCTATGAAACAGGCTTCCCATCCATGTGAAGCTGAGTTTGTCTATTACCCAGTTTAAGTGCAACCTAGACCAGTGGATGGAGAATAGGAAATTTATACCGGGCCTGGCACCCATGTCCCTTATGGACAGAGGTAGCTTATAATGCCTGGCTCTCAATGTCCTGTTCAGATATAGAACATCATTATTCTTTTGGGAAAACTTGGGTAGGTTTAGAAAGACACCCTCCAGGTCATTAGCCTAGTAACAATCAATGAATCTTGTCTCCGATCCTTCATATATCCTTCTAATTAACATTATTGTGTCAGAGAATGCAAATGCTTCCAATTTCCAATTCATAAACGCCCAGCTTATTCTCTCAAATGCTTTCCTTGCATCAAGATCTACTAATATCCAATGTAGTTTCTTACATTCTGCTACCCTTTGAATTATGATCGTTTTATTAATGTTGTCAAATGTTTGCCTCCCCTCCACAAAACCACAATTATCCAAATCTATCAATTTTGGGAACACCTTTTGGCATTCTTTTAGCTTTTATAGACAAACACTTTATAAGCATGGTTTGAAATTTAAATTAGGTCTATATGAACCTGGGACTGAAGGGTCTTTGCCATCTTTAGGTAACAACCACCACAGCTTTCTTCCAAGATGTTGGTGCTTCCCTTCCTTTTAAAATATTGTCAAGCAATATCTTCCAGATCTGTATCACTTTCTTCCATCCTAATTTCCAAACTTCCACAGGTAACATCTGCTCCTTGAGACTTTCCTGAATATTGATTATATATCATCTATCTCATCATCTCCTATCTTAATTGTTAGTCATTGAGTCCCTTCTACCTTTAACCTTGACATAATTAAGCCTTCCATACATATGTCCAGTTGTACTCTTTCTTAATTTCCACATTTCTCTGCTTTATAAAAATTTTCAAAAAATGTCCAGAATATCTCTGAAACCTCTACAGGATCTCAGGTTATTTTTCTTGTTAAAGGTTCCCTACATTTGGCATTAGCCCTTTCAACATTCTGTTGCCTAAGTCATTTTGCTCAGACCCCTACTCTCATTCTCTCTAATTTCAGTTCTTGGAGAGGGATACCGTTTATTCCTTAGTACGAGATAAAGAGTAAAGAAATGTTCACATATAAGAGCATTCCTTAATTTATCTTTCTTATGGGGTGTAACTATGGGTGTAGTCCATTCACTGCTGTCTTAGCATTCCAACATCTTCCAGCTTTTATAGGCTCATTGATTCATAAATGTATACTGTGCTAACGACTACTGGGGCCCTTAAAAGAGTAGCCATGCAAAGCAAATGTGACCCACAAATTTGATTTATATTTGATTTATAGGGGGTGATTTATTGACTGCTTCTGTCCATCAGTGATATAGGAGCCAGGCCAGGGGTGAATTTCTGATTACCCATCCATTGGTCCAAGTTGCACTTAAATAGAACTAAGGAGGGACTCTGTTTCACATGGGTGGGGATCCCGTCCCATATAATGCGAATTCTCTGAGAAACATATCTGTCTCTCCAACATGTACTATTTAATGGTGTAAGCAAAATTTACACCTTTTAATCTAATAGTTTTGATGCTGTTTGTTTTGTGGATGTACAAATGATTCATCAAAACAGGGTTCAGGATGCCTTGTATGCCAGGCAAGATCACCTCTCAGAAGTTTGTATGATACCAAATAAAGAGACAGGGCTTTGAGGTGAACAGTATAGGACAGTGTGTTTACTTCCTGTATTTTACTTTGTAAGGAACTTTTATGGCTGGTCCGGTTGTTGCATATGTCTTATCATGTACATACCACAGGGAACATTATACTCTGTGATGGGCCTGATGAGGGCCGACTCCAGAACTTTTATGGATGGTCTGGTTGTTGCATATGTCTTATCATGTACATACCACAGGGAACATTATACTCTGTGATGGGCCTGATGAGGGCCAACTCCAGAACATTTATGGATGGTCTGGTTGTTGCATATGTCTTATCATGTACATACCACAGGGAACATTATACTCTGTGATGGGCCTGATGAGGGCCGACTCCAGAACTTTTATGGATGGTCCGGTTGTTGCATATGTCTTATCATGTACATACCACAGGGAACATTATACTCTGTGATGGGCCTGATGAGGGCCAACTCCAGAACTTTTATGGATGGTCCAGTTGTTGCATATGTCTTATCATGTACATACCAAAGGGAACATTATACTCTATGATGGGCCTGATGAGGGCCGACTCCAGAACTTTTATGGATGGTCCGGTTGTTGCATATGTCTTATCATGAACATATGACAGGAAACATTATACTCTATGATGGGCTTGATGAGGGCCGACTCCAGTGGTATGATGGTTTCACTTCACATTCTATTTCAGGTATAAGAATTTAAGAATATGTCTAGCATTTAATTGTAGTTAGCTTTTGTGTTCAAGAGCTTTCATTTTCGTATGTCTTTGAGAAACACTTGCTTAGCCTTTTTTAATAAATATAACAACGTTTCAGCTACAGTAAGCTTATTAATGTCTTTAGGTGCAGTTTGCAGCTGCTTAATGGAATACCAGTTCAACAAATTTTCTTTTATACACTTTCTAGTACTTCAATAATGTAGAAAGGCACCACCAAAGGGAAGAAGTTCCTGTGGTTCCGAAAACAAAGTAAACCAGCAGCAAAACCAAAGGCATCCACAGGAACTAAAACACGGCCGGAAACATTCACAGGCACAGGTCGCCACCAAAAACTTCAAATGTCACTGTATCCAAACACAGACTTCACAACGATGGTGAAAAATATAAAAATAATTTATTGGCCAAAGAGTACAAAGTTAGCGCTTTCACCATAAGGCTTCATCAGACTATAGAAATCACAAGACAACAGACGTTTAAAAAATGAAGCAGATAAAGCGATTGGTTGAACCAACCTCTGACATCATTTAAAACTGGCTAAACAAAATATCACATATAAATGAAGACATAAAACTTTAACAAAACATACCTATAAAACTGTCTAAATACAATAATTTAACAATATACCTCAAAATTAACTACCAAAAATGAATTAACAAAAATATATATGAAACATATAAATTCCTACTGCATGGAATATCATTAACAGTTCAACCCTCCCACTAAAAACAAAAATCCCATATGTGTCAAAAACTGATGGATGGGACACATGTATAAGAATCATACAACAATGAATAAAATATGAGAATAATAATTATAAAAATTCAAAAAACAATCCTTAAATAAACATTTTTTGCTAGCTATATTCATACTTCTGACAAAAATAGCACAAAGAAAAAAGAAGATCATTCATTTGGGCTTGGTTAGTCTTCTATTTCTAAGGATGGATCTTAAATTGACTTTATCATTCAGTCCAGGTGTTTTATCTGCTTTGCAACGAATAATCCATCGTAGCTCACATTCCTCAGGTTACAACTCTTAAGAGGTCTCATCTCACCTAGTTCAACAAACTAGGGACTAGGCCCAATGAAAAATTCTAAAGCAACTGCTTTCTGCAGTGGGAAAAGCATTACTTCACCATCCATATTTACTTACCTGTACCAACTCTATGGCTGCACAACAATGAAAAAAAAAGAAAAATTCCCAAAATGAAGGAAACATTGATTGCATATACTTAAAAACTGAACTGATAGTAATGTCCTAAGGAAAACAGTGAGTGGGGAGTTCAGACCAGATGAAACTTTAACCAGTTTGCACTCACTGAGGTGGAGAGAAGCCCAGTTATTACCATTCATTTTAGCCATTCAAACCTTCTAGCTTGGTCTTATGATTAATTCCATACTGTATCTTGCTGAAGTAGCTTTTTTACACATATAGATATAGTTGATGTGATGTATAAACTTAGATTAATATTGTGCCATCACCAAGAATCACATTCAGATGGATTCATCTGTTGGAGTTTGTTGCATATTTACAATGGCATTTACCTTATCAGCATATGGCTGCAACGTATTAGTAGTTAAAATATGACATGCACATTTCATTAATGTTTCCTGATATGTAATTTTTTAACTATTCTCTTACATAAGTTTGTACACACAGATGTCAGAAAGAAAAGTGTGCTGTATGATCATTAAAATTAATTCTTTATGCCCCATAATAACAATGCATAAATTAATCTATTTTCCAGGGTAAATGTGTCTGAAAGTCATGTTGTTATACACAATCACTATTAGCTGATGTTTTACTCATGTAAGTTGCTACCTTGCCATGTTGGTCAGCATGAGTACTCATCTTCCCTTTTGCCCGAAGACCTTTCCATAACTCTTAGCTGACTTCTTCGGCTTCCTATATGTAACTGGCCCTTGCACACAATAGGAAGCCTTATTACCATTTGTTGTGCATTTGCCCTACCATTGAATTCAAAATAACATTAATAAGGTCATGGAGTCCAATGCTGGGGCACATACTTCCTTTACTTATAGCAGATGTTGCATATGCAGCACATCTAGCCAGGGTTCACATGTACATCTCCACGTGTGTAGCTGTCAATCTCTCTTCTCCAGAATGTGGAACAAATGGGAAAAATGTAGAAAGTACAGTTGTGTAAGTAAACTTTCATCACAATATATGTTCGAATGACCACTGCTGCAGTAGGCTTAGCTGTATCATTATATCCTGCCAAGGATATAACAGATGGCCAGCTTCTAAAGCTTCAGGGTATCTTCCACACTCCCAAACTGTCAGGCAACTCAAGCTGAGCTGACTAAAAGACAAGATTTGGTGCCATCCCTTCAGAGTTTTTCTGACAACAGAAAGAGGGTGGCTGAGTCCTGAAAGGACAATGTTAGGAAGAACAAAAATAAACAACTACACCCTGGCCTAAACAATACACCAAAAAATAAGGAGGGGGGAGGAGTGGCGATTTCTAAGCCTAGAGAAGGAATCAGACTTATAGTGCTTTGTCAAAGTATGTACAGAGAACAAGTTGCAACTTCTAGAATGCAACCCTTTCCAAAAAGCCATAGATGAAGCCAAGGTCTCATAGAGTGCACCTTGACCCTGCCTGGAAAAATGTTATTGCGGTGAGTAAAAAAAAGGTAATAGCCTTAGCCTTTCATTTGCAAATAGTCTGTTCTGACACAGGTTGTCCCTTCTCTTCACCTTCACAAGAAAAGAACAGCAGATCTGAAGATATTAAAGATTTAGTTCGGTCAAGATAGCACCTCAGTCGAACATGGACATTCAAGGTATGGAGTAGCCATTCTCCCTCATTTTTAAGATCAGTAAAGAAAATGGGGTTGTGGATACTTTTGCTTAAAGTAAACTCAGATACCACTTTAGGCATAAAAGGCAAATTAGTTCTCAAAGAATCACTGTTTCTGTGGAAGATAAGATAGGGCTGACTCATCATAAGAACTTACAACGTGTATACTGTTCTTGCAGAGGGTCAGAGTAATCAATGAAAAATGTTTTCCATGTTAAGAATCTCAAGTCAACCAGATTAACTGAACCAAATGGAGCAAATGTTAGCTTCTTTAACACAAAATTAAAATCTCAAGAAGGAGTCTCAAAGACAGAGAAACCTCAAAAGGAAAATAAGAAACAGAGCTCACCTTGGAGTCTGAATCAGAAAACTGAGGAAAAAAATTGTGCCTGTCCCCTCATCTTCCTATCCATATTCAGAATCTTGAATTTCTTTACGTAAGGGATTATACTTCTTTCTTTTACCAGAAAGAAAGAAATAAGAAGGATCAAAAGCCTGAATAGAACCCTGAGCCAGACCCAGTAAACTACTTCTGTTTAAGGAAGTTTGAGAGGAGTAAATACAAGTTTAGTTTTCTATTACTTTTTAACAGAAAAAATTGGGCCAACAGTTTTATAAATGTCAGCAGTAGCTTCCCCAAGAATGGGCACAACATTTTTCCAAAACAGGAAAGCCTTCCCTGTTCCATCTCCCAGGAGTTCAGACAGGAGTCTATTAAAATCACGAAGGTCCACTTACCCGAATACGGAAACATCGACACGTATATGTCAAACCGCGAAAACACCGATTGTCCTGAAGCAAGAAATCCGAAATGTCAAATCATCATGGTTGGCCCATCTGCGGTATACCTCCGTAAGGTAAGTGTGCGATAGTTATGGACCTTAGGATTAGGGTGCGGGTTAAGATAAGTGCATAGATAGTAATGTATGTAAGGTTTAGTGTAGGGTTAGAAGTAGGGTTTTGTTAAGTGTATGTGTGTGGGTTATTTATTTTGTTTGGGTATAGCTCCGTAAGGTAAGTGTGCGATAGTTACGGACCTTGGGGTTAGAGTGCGGGTTAAGGTAAGTGCATAGATAGTAATGTATGTAAGGTTTAGTGTAGGGTTAGAAGTAGGGTTTTGTTAAGTTTATGTGTGTGGGTTATTTATTTTGTTTGGGTATAGCTCTATAAGGTAAGCGTGCAATAGTTACGGAACTTAGGGTTAGGGTGCAGGTTAAGGTAAGTGCATAGATAGTAATGAATGTAAGGTTTAATGTAGGGTTAGAAGTAGGGTTTTGGTTAGTGTATGTATGTGGTTCATTTATTTTGTTTGCGTAGGTAGTATGTAGCGCACGGTGGGGTTGGACAACTATGACAGTTCAAGATTTTGAATTTCGTGGTTTAGGGCATTCAGTGTATTCGCGGTTCACGTAATAGGTGATGATTATTATGTATTCACTGAATAGGTCTTTCGCGTTTCTAATATAGGCCCCCCCAGGACATACAAGAGTGGTTATCTCTTACCTGCTGAGGGGCCCCCAACAGCTGCAGAGGATGAGGCTAACCCCCAGTCCATAGTAGCTATAGGTGCTACATCAAAGGGATTTGTGGTAAAAGATGAGTGGTCCTGGGTACAACAAATGGCCACAGCTGTGTCACTCACCTCCAGCAGAGGCAAATTTCTAGCCTGCTGTGGTGACAAAGCTTGTTTGCTTAAGTTTTTCTTTTTGTGGGTAGAAGAAGGACCAACAGTTTGTTCCACTGTCAAGCCAAAAATGGTGCCTCTTTCCCAGGGAAAACAAGCAGCAAAAGACAGTAAAATGTAAACTCTTTAAAAATCAGTTTTTCACACAAAAACACAGTAAAAAGCATTTCTAAACACACGCTATCCCCACAAAGTAAAATAAACACAATTTCTCCACAGAAAAAAATGTACATACTTTAAACAACTTTTAAACTCACAGGAAAAAAGAGCTTTATTATTTGAAAGTGCAATACAGTCCCACAACAGTCCATTAAAACTCAAACTCCTAGCTTTAAAATACCTTTCTTGAAAAGTAAAGTATTAAAAATCAACCAAAATAATTGAATGGAAGATTTTTCCCCCAAAATAAACTCACCTGCCCAGCAAAGGAACAACACAAGCAGACTGTCGATCCTCAAAAACCTCAGAGGAGTGTAATCTTAAAGGAAATACACCTGGGATTGTCAGAGAGATGAAGAAAGTAGACAAGAGTATAAGAAG
Organism: Protopterus annectens; assembly: GCF_019279795.1. Taxonomy (NCBI): domain Eukaryota; kingdom Metazoa; phylum Chordata; order Ceratodontiformes; family Protopteridae; genus Protopterus; species Protopterus annectens. The sequence continues at coordinate 907,894,815 of NC_056747.1, read as the reverse complement.
ATGAGGTGCATGGCAAAGAGAGAGGTGGTGAAGGCTAAGGATAAGGCGTATGAAGAGTTGTACAAAAGGCTGGACACTAAGGAGGGAGAAAAGGACCTGTACCAATTGGCTAGGCAGAGGGACCAAGCTAGTAAGGATGTGCAGCAGGTAAGGGTGATAAAGGGTGATAAAGGATAATGAGGGAAACGTACTAATAAGCGAGGAGAGTGTGTTGAGCAGATGGAAAGAGTACTTTGAGGGGCTGATAAATGAAGAGAATGAGAGGGAGAGAAGGTTGGATGATGTGCAGATAATGAATCATAAAGTGCAGTGGATTAGCAAGGAGGAAGTAAGGATAGCTATGAAGAGGATGAAGAACGGAAAGGCTGTTGGTCCAGATGACATACCTGTGGAAGCATGGAGGTGTTTAGGTGAAATGGCAGTGGAGTTTTTAACTAGTTTGTTTAATGAAATCTTGGAAAGTGAGAGGATGCATGAGGAATGGAGAAAAAGTGTTTTCGTACCGATTTTTAAGAATAAGGGTGATGTGCAGAGCTGTAGTAACTACAGAGGGATTAAATTGATTAGTCACAGCATGAAGTTGTGGGAAAGTGTAGTAGAAGCTAGGTTAAGAAGGGAGGTGATGATTAGTGATCAGCAGTATGATGTCATGCCAAGAAAGAGCACTACAGATGCGATGTTTGCTCTGAGAGTGTTGATGGAGAAGTATAGAGAAGGTCAGAAGGAGTTGCATTGTGTTTTTTTATGGATTTAGAGAAAGCATATGTCAGGGTGCCTAGAGAGGAGTTGTGGTATTGTATGAGGAAGTTGGGAGTGTCAGAGAAGTATGTAAGAGTGGTACAGGATATGTACGAGGCTAGTGTGACAGTGGTGAGGTCTGCAGTGGGAGTGATGGATGCGTTTAAGGTGGAGGTGGGATTACATCAAGGATCAGCTCTGAGCCCTTTCTTATTTGCAATGGTGATGGACAGGTTGACAGACGAGATCAGACAGGAGTCCCTGTGGACTATGATGTTTGCAAATGACATTGTGATCTGTAGTGAGAGTAGGAAACAGGTGGAGGAAACCCTGGAGAAGTGGAGATATGTTCCAGAGAGAAGAGAAATGAAGGTCAGCAGGACTAAGACAGAATATATGTGTGTGAATGAGAGGAAGGATAGAGGAATGGTGAGAATGCAGGGAGTAGAGGTGGCGAAGGTGGATGAGTTTAAATACTTGGGGTCAACAGTTCAGAGTAATGGTGAGTGTGGAAGAGAGGTGAAGAAGAGAGTACAGGCAGGATGGAGTGGGTGGAGAAGAGTGTCACAAGTGATTTGTGACAGACGAGTACCAGTAAGAGTGAAAGGGAAGGTCTACAAGAGGGTAGTGAGACCAGCTATGTTATATGGGTTGGAGACAGTGGCATTGACAAAAAGGCAGGAGTCAGAGCTTGACGTGGCAGAGTTGAAGATGTTAAGATTTGCACTGGGTGTGACGAGGATGGACAGGATTAGGAATAAGTATATTAGAGGGTCAGCCCAGGTTGGGAGGTTTGGAGACAAAGCCAGAGAGTCAAGATTACATTGGTTTGGACATGTGCTGAGGAGGGACGCTGAGTATATTGGGAAAAGGATGCTAAGGATGAAGCTACCAGGTAAGAGGAAAAGAGGAAGGCCTAAGATAAGGTTTATGGATGTGGTGAGAGAGGACATGCAGGTGGTTGGTGTGACAGAGCAAGATGCAGAGGACACGAAAAAATGGAAACAGTTGATCTGCTGTAGTGACCCCTAACAGGAGCAGCCGAAAGAAGAAGAAGACACCCCGGGGATCACACTCTCTGCTCGACAGTGGCACAGGAAAATAACTTTCTTGGGTGGCGTAAGCCAGGGAACCTTATTGGCTAGACTTACGTAGGCCCTTGGGCTGATGGCCTAGTACCTACCTATGAACCTATGAACCTATCTTCAGCAGCAGTAAAGCACTGAAGGGTTTGGCACCCAAACTTGTCTTTTATTCATCTCAGCTTGAGCTGCATGACAGTTTAGGCCCATGGAACATACCCTGAGACTTTGAAAGCTGGACAGCTGGCAGGATATAACCCATATAGTTAAGGCTGCTGCAGCTGTGATTGATATGATAAACATCACATGCTAACAACTTACTAACAACTTCAACTAGGAACTTCACACAATGGTTAAAATATGTTACTTTGTACTTATATGTATAAAGAATGGAATATAACAACATTTGGAACAGGTACATTTCACCACTTTTTTTCATTTCTGTATACCTTAGAGTGCTGGTTTCTGTGAATCAGTATTATTTACTATGAATATGGGTTATAAATGTTTATCACTAAATGAGTAAGACCCTTTTATTGTTGAACTGCAAGCTGTACGTGGACTTTTTAAGACTTAAAATAAGGAACATTCCTCATTACGAGTTACACTTAAGAGGTTTGTGCATATGCATTACTAGTGCCACACTTCATATAACATATCAAACAGCAGGCTGGAGAGAGAGAGAGGCAGAGAGCTGTGTTGTAAGAAGTAGCAAGCTTTGATAGTCTTATGGAAATTTTGAGAAGTGGGAACCAAACATAGTAAGAGAAAGAAATCAAGAAGAGAAATAATGTCATTACTGGAACTAGACATTATGCTGATAAACTGGAGAAAAAGGGGTAGAGAGGACATCTGAATTTACTAGAATTTTTTTTTAATTTCATAAAGTAATTTTAATGCACTGAATGTTTTTGCTGATCTGAAGAAAACTAATTAGCCTTATCATTATATCAGTTTTCAAGCCTTCCTAAGGTTGAGTTGGAATGCATTGTGCAGCATAACCAGTGTTTTTCAAGTTTTAATATGGCTCTTCTTTTGCCCTCAATTTATTTTTGAGCATTTTATTAACTGAAGAGCATATTAGACTTGTGAAATGCCAGTAATGTGAAGAAAAACTGTATCCTGCATTTGGATTAGACGGTTGGTTAGTAGGTTTAAAATAGATTCAGCATTTTCAAATGATAAATCGTAGCTCAGTTAATTAAAGAGAGTGTTCCATCCAGCTTTAATAAGATTTAAAAGGTCAGGATATTGGATACACTGTGATAGTTTTATATATAGAGTACAAAGCGAAGGAATATGTTATTTAAGTTACATCTGAACTCTAGCGCTTTGATTTGCTACATGTATTCCAAAACAGAAGTTTTTGATTTGCTACATGTATTCCAAAACAGAAGTTATGCCGCGGTGGTACGGCGGTAACATTGTTACCTCACAGCAAGAGGTTCTCCCATTCGATTCTCGGCTTGGCTTGGGAGTGCCTTCTGTGTGGAGTCTGAATGTCCTCCCCGTGGTTGGGTAGTGTTCAAAAGACATGCGTGCGTAAATGGGCACCCTTCGTTGGGCGTCGAGCTGGCCCCTCGGTGTTTCATAAAAATCTACTGCCAATCATTAGCGGACCGGAGTTCCGCTGTGGCGACCCCTTACTGGGAAAAGCCGAAAGACAAAACAAAAATTCCAAAACAGAAGTTAAACTAGTTTGCAGGGACATATAAGATTAAGGAAAAGAAATCCTCAAATTACACAGACACCAATACTTATTGCTTAAGCCCTTTAGGTAACAGCTTTAAAATTGTAAATAAACAAAACATTAGTAATTTTACATTCCACCCATGTTTTGGATGCTGAACAGTCAGGCAAGAATTTGAAAAGAAATAAAAAAATCAATAAACAGCAAATACTCATGTTGAATCCTCATTAAATATTTTTTAAAAAGTAAAGAAAGGCAGCAGTTCCTTATGTGCAGGCATCAGTAGTTATTTCACATGCCTCCATCTACAGACGCTATCTCTTGCTGTGTTTCAACACCATTGGTAATGTAGGCCTCAGATGACTCCTAGTACACGTGTTGCTGTACTGACCAGCCGGCCTAGATAATCACTTTTTGGACTATTTGGATAGGCCTTTAGAGCTGCCAGCTAGTCTTCAGCAGAGAGCTAAAACTTCTGTTAAATTTATATGTAAAATGTGCAGGTAAGTGTATATGAAAAGCAATGAGACAGAGCACCAGTAGGCCAACAGATGCTGTCTTAGCTGCTTTCTTTTACTGCAGTAGTGCGACAACCTCCCACAGGGCACTGCACAGCTCTGGCATTTCTTTCTATTAAGCTGATTTGCATTTATGCTAGCATGACAAGGAGAATACATTATCAGATTTCTAGTTAATACTTACCCCTGTCAGCTTATGCCTAGCAGTTAGCAATGAGCAGCTTCTTATAGCTTTTATTCTTTTTTCAACACAGCTATGTTTATGGTGCATTAAGCAGGATATATCTTGTCTATGTTAAAAGATCGCAAGACTGGTATATCACAACTGAAAACACTGAGCCAGGAAGATCAAACCGGCAAAACACTGAATAAAGAAAACAACAAAATCATCTTTTTCAAATGCAGCCCAAAAGCCTGTATGACAAGTCTCCCCTGGATAACCTATTAGCATAAATGGATGACACCATGGATGCCTGTTAACTTCAGGTCATGCAAGACCATGCCTTATGTGTACATCACTCAAGCCTTGAGTAGGACTTTCATAAAGGATTCTCCTAACCTGGAATTTGATAAACTGCTGCAAAACTGGAACTTTTGAATTACATCATTATTACAGTGATCTTTCACCTATCATCCATATTAAATGAAGTAGTTGTTAGGTTGCTAAAATGCCTATCATCCAACATGTATAATATGACGAGACAGCATATAATTCTGAGTGAACTTACTCTGTTATATCTGCTTTGTACAAAGGCTTCAGTCTGTGTTTACATATGTGTATGAAGCAATGGAATTACCAGCCAGTCCTTTACTTTGTCTGTTCAGACTGGATAGATCCCATTTCTGTTTCAGATTTGTTATTTCAGAAGACTACTATGTATGAAAAGGTTACTGCATTTTCTGTAGAGATAAAGTATCAAGACAAACTGTAGAATTAAAATCTCCCCTTCTTTTATTTTCTCTGATACACCATTTAAATGTACTATTTTGTAATTTCCATAACAATTTCAGAATATAAAGGATTACTCCAAATAATGTCACTTTATCTAGCAGATCTATGAAATTCTCTCTGTGATGCCCTTTCTATATAGATAGACACCTGTACACATACGCAAACATAAATCATAGACAAAGCCTGACAGAGAGGGTATTCACACAAAAGGTGACGAGGACAGTAGGTGCAGATCACACTGAAGAAGGTGTGGGTGTCCCACTGAAACAAGTCTGTATTTAGTATTTTCCATTTCTGGCCATATTTATACGATTGTTGATGGATTGTATCATTGAAACAAGTCTGTATTTAGTATTTCCCATTTCTGGCAATATTTATACGATTGTTGATGGATTGTATCATTGAAACAAGTCTGTATTTAGTATTTCCCATTTCTGGCAATATTTATACGATTGTTGATGGATTGTATCATTGAAACAAGTCTGTATTTAGTATTTTCCATTTCTGGTAATATTTATACGATTGTTGATGGATTGTATCATTGAAACAAGTCTGTATTTAGTATTTTCCATTTCTGGTAATATTTATACGATTGTTGATGGATTGTATCATTGAAACAAGTCTGTATTTAGTATTTTCCATTTCTGGCAATATTTATACGATTGTTGATGGATTGTATCATTGAAACAAGTCTGTATTTAGTATTTTCCATTTCTGGTAATATTTATACGATTGTTGATGGATTGTATCATTGAAACAAGTCTGTATTTAGTATTTTCCATTTCTGGCAATATTTATACGATTGTTGATGGATTGTATCATTGAAACAAGTCTGTATTTAGTATTTTCCATTTCTGGCAATATTTATACGATTGTTGATGGATTGTATCATTGAAACAAGTCTGTATTTAGTATTTTCCATTTCTGGTAATATTTATACGATTGTTGATGGATTGTATCATTGAAACAAGTCTGTATTTAGTATTTTCCATTTCTGGTAATATTTATACGATTGTTGATGGATTGTATCATTGAAACAAGTCTGTATTTAGTATTTTCCATTTCTGGTAATATTTATACGATTGTTGATGGATTGTATCATTGAAACAAGTCTGTATTTAGTATTTTCCATTTCTGGTAATATTTATACGATTGTTGATGGATTGTATCATTGAAACAAGTCTGTATTTAGTATTTCCCATTTCTGGCAATATTTATACGATTGTTGATGGATTGTATCATTGAAACAAGTCTGTATTTAGTATTTCCCATTTCTGGCAATATTTATACGATTGTTGATGGATTGTATCATTGAAACAAGTCTGTATTTAGTATTTTCCATTTCTGGTAATATTTATACGATTGTTGATGGATTGTATCATTGAAACAAGTCTGTATTTAGTATTTTCCATTTCTGGTAATATTTATACGATTGTTGATGGATTGTATCATTGAAACAAGTCTGTATTTAGTATTTTCCATTTCTGGTAATATTTATACGATTGTTGATGGATTGTATCATTGAAACAAGTCTGTATTTAGTATTTTCCATTTCTGGTAATATTTATACGATTGTTGATGGATTGTATCATTGAAACAAGTCTGTATTTAGTATTTTCCATTTCTGGTAATATTTATACGATTGTTGATGGATTGTATCATTGAAACAAGTCTGTATTTAGTATTTTCCATTTCTGGTAATATTTATCACGATTGTTGATGGATTGTATCATTGAAACAAGTCTGTATTTAGTATTTTCCATTTCTGGCAATATTTATACGATTGTTGATGGATTGTATCATTGAAACAAGTCTGTATTTAGTATTTTCCATTTCTGGTAATATTTATACGATTGTTGATGGATTGTATCATTGAAACAAGTCTGTATTTAGTATTTTCCATTTCTGGCAATATTTATACGATTGTTGATGGATTGTATCATTGAAACAAGTCTGTATTTAGTATTTTCCATTTCTGGTAATATTTATACGATTGTTGATGGATTGTATCATTGAAACAAGTCTGTATTTAGTATTTTCCATTTCTGGCAATATTTATACGATTGTTGATGGATTGTATCATTGAAACAAGTCTGTATTTAGTATTTTCCATTTCTGGTAATATTTATACGATTGTTGATGGATTGTATCATTGAAACAAGTCTGTATTTAGTATTTTCCATTTCTGGTAATATTTATCACGATTGTTGATGGATTGTATCATTGAAACAAGTCTGTATTTAGTATTTTCCATTTCTGGTAATATTTATACGATTGTTGATGGATTGTATCATTGAAACAAGTCTGTATTTAGTATTTTCCATTTCTGGTAATATTTATACGATTGTTGATGGATTGTATCATTGAAACAAGTCTGTATTTAGTATTTTCCATTTCTGGTAATATTTATACGATTGTTGATGGATTGTATCATTGAAACAAGTCTGTATTTAGTATTTTCCATTTCTGGTAATATTTATACGATTGTTGATGGATTACATCATACTTCCATATGTATAAAGAAGGGGATATAACAATATTTGGAACTGGTACATTCCACATTTTATTTCATTTCTGTATATCTCAGAGTGCTGGTTTGCTTTGGACTGGCCAATATTAGTGGGCCATTTACTCATCTGGTGGTGCAGTGGTATGGGCCTGCTAAACATGTGGCGCCATTAGTCATTCTAGAAGTTGCACAACATTGCAGATGCTAATATCCATTTACCAACATACCTCAGCGTTCACCAGTCTCTGCAAAGGATGCCTGGAGATCACTGAAAACTCCTCTTGGTCCTCTTTCAGGAAAGGAGCCTTTACTTTCCTCTCCTAAGAAGCAAAAATGAAGGTCACAAGAAACACCTCCAAGTCACTATGAGCAGGGGAATTGCCCCTTTGTAGAAAGGCAGAATTGGGGGCTGCCGGTGAGCCAGCACCAGATGCAGAAGCCAGAAAAGATTGAGAAGACGGCTGCCTAACCTCCTATTCCTCCTCTTCTTCCACAACTGGACATACTGAAAGACAACACCATGTGAAAAAAGTATCACATGTATGTGCCACAAACACAGTTGCAGTTATATAGTGAAGTGACACAGATATCATCCACACCCTGCTGCCAGGAGAGGTGCATCTGCAGCACCTGATCATGTTCAGATGCTGCTCCTTCACCAATGGAAAACAAAGTGAGTACTCACATGCAAAAGTTAAAGTAGGAAAAAAAACAAAAGCACTTAAAAATGATGTACATTTCAGGCACCCTCTACTGACCATTTGTCTCAAATTAGTGAACCATGTCAGGGTGGTACTTCTTTAAGTTAGTGAAGTGATGCTCACATTTTTCACCAGAATGGTTGATGCCAATAGCATTGGTAAACATTTGTGCTGGTTCATGCCAGACATCCACTTTATGCAATGAAACATCATAATGACCCAAATGCTGCTCCCTGTTGTCCATGTGCAGGAAGAACAGGAAAATCCTGCTTTCATATGGACACCGAAATGGAAAACTGCATTCTGTACTGTGTGAAGTAGCCACAGCTATTCATTCATCACCACCAGAAGAGCAAAATAGTAGACCTTTGTGCACAACTGCATGTTTCTGAATCACATGCTGCAAACTGTAGCATTGCATCACAGCAGAAGTTCAAAGCTGTAGTGCTACAGATCAACAATATGACTGACAACAACCTTCCATTCTGACATTACAGGCTAACGCATGCTCATGTATGAACATACAGGTCACCTGCTTCATAGTTGACACGACATGCATGGCTTTTACTGATGTTTGGATTGCACGTCTCTTGCAGAGATTCAGAAAAAGTGGTGCTATCAGGCTGCTGTGCTAATTGGCCTTTGTTTACATGATACAGTACATCAGTGCCATTTAGTACAGCCACACATATAACCATATAGCACTGAAACAGAAATTTCAGAAAAACCTCTGCATATGTGATGTTTCCAAGAGTTAGTGAGGAATTTCTAACTAGTAAAGTATCTCAACTACAACAACAAGCCCTGTGGTGAATGCCAGTGACAGTGTGGCAGGTGAACTGGTGTATATGTAACAGGGAACCCATGACACTGACAAGGCACTGTATCAACTGTCTGTGTCTTGGGGGGGGTGAGACAAACTATGACCATAGTAAACCATGGGAAGGATGTGCTGTAAAGGCAGGGAGATCCATGGCCAAATGTTGAAGTGTGGCTGCAGGATGTAAATGGAGGGTAAGTCATCTGTGGGGCACTCAGCCTGTTGATTGCAGTCACTGTGCACTGTCCAGGTCAGGCTTAAAGTATTAAACACCAGTCAGAGTGCATGCACAGAATTCCGTAGTTTATCCCTTCCCTGCCATAGACTACATCAAACACTGCAAAATAACACACTGACCACTGCAAGTGGTCAAGTTATGGTGGTTCAGCCCAAACCTACAAATTCCCAGAGTATGTGGTTTTAATGTTCACCTTCTATTGCCCTACCCCATATTATAATGCTGCAATCACCTCGCACGTTGCCCCCAACTTCTGCAATTAATGACGAAAGTGCCTTGCCATATCCCTAACCTGTATGGGTATGGTGATATCCGATGCACAACATGGCCAGTCCTTACAATGCCTGGCAACACCAGTGTATGATGCTTCATGAATCATTTTATTCTGTGCTATCTGTATCATGGTCCATACTTATGGACCAAATGTTGTCTCTTTGTCAATGCTAGAGTGGATTGCACCTGCCTCTGCCTTGCCTGTGGTATTGCACATCCCCCCAGAATCTCTACCCTGACCTCCTGTTGTGCCTAGGACTGGCATAGAAGGCCCTGCCATAGTACTTACCTGCTGTTTCATGTGTTTGTGTAATGCCATGGCAAGGCTCTTGCTTCATATATCTTTGCTGTATTGCAGTTCTGCTTCTGAGGTGACTAGACATTGTAAGCATCCCTGCAGGAGTCCAAATCAATGGCCCACTATGTTTTGTATTTTGACATGGGCTATGTTATAGGCCATTTCCTGTGTGGTCTCTGTGTGTTGCGTATCAAGGTCATCAACCAGTGCTCCAGGACATATCCAGCATTACCAGCAGCTCACAACACACAGCATATTATGTGTGTCATGCTCCCTGCTTGATGGCACCTGGTTTATAGACTTACCTATCTAGCATGTGTGTGTACCTACTAACTATATCACCATGACCCTGCTGGAAGTGCCTTCACAAGCTCTGTTAGCATAGTTCAGACATGTCAAGAAGTGCATTGGTGATGCATGGAGGAGTATTACTAACCACCTGGTAGTTTTGTTTGAGAGTGAATGCCTTTTTTTCTGTAGATCACACACAGACCTTTTGAACCAGGTGTGGCCTTGATAGCAATATGTATACAATCTATGTCTCCCAGGACCTCAGTGAAATTGGCTATTTCATAAAATGCCCTTGTGATGTTAGTTTTCTCCTTCGCTGTCCTAGAAAACTAGACATGGTCCTTTCTGTGTTGTAGCATTATATCATGAAAATGGTTTAGGATTCATGAGGCTAATGTCTGCATTGTCCTTAATGTATCCCATGCAGGTTGCTCAGAAGTCTCTGTAGCTTAGTTAAGACTATACATACTTTTGTAACTACATATATTGACTACATAAATCCCCTCATGATTCTGTTTTTCAGCAGCACAACTTGACCAAGTTCCTTGCAGTATCCCTGCCCTCTCAGAAACAGTCCACAGTTTGCTGGTCTTTGAGCTGGTGACATGTCATGAACTGACTCTACCTCCTTCAGTGGTGCAGAAAGCAGTAACACAAAATGTTATGGAATGTATACTGGCTCCAACATTAGCTCCCAACACATGGTGCCGCACTTCTGCTCCTGCTATTTCTAGCATTATATCCATTGTATCCCACAAATCATGGAGCTTAAAATGGATATGTGACTCTGTGGAGTGCTGCCATTTTATGTATTATATGTTCATAGGTATACTGCAGGCTAACAACCACCAGGACCTTTATAAGCCTAGCCATGCTATCCAAACCAGTTTTGTCTCTATGCACCATGGGCATTTATTAAGAGCTGGTATGATAGTTAGAAAGTTTCTAGAGATTATGTGGAGGGTATGTTAGTTTGGGCATTACTGTCTGCCTCTGTCAATAAGAGACAACATTATAAGAAATTCATCCCATGTTTGGCACCTATGTCTCTAATAGACACAGGTAACCTGTAAATGGTTGCTCTCCCAGGCCCATGCTTACACTTATCAAGGGTATCAGAACTTGTCAGAGATTTGGGATGCATGTCTAGGCTTAAAAAAGCCCTCATGGTCGATAGCCTAATAAACACCTATGAATCTGTGAGACATGGGGCCAGACCCAGGGTGAATTTCTGATTTCCCATCCATTGGACAAGGTTATACTTAAATAGGATTAGTGATGAACTCTGCTTCAGATGGGTAGGGAGCCTGTTTCAGAGCATAGGGATTCTCTAAGACACATATCTGCCTCCACAACATGTCACAAGCAAAGTTTATACCCTTGGATCTAATGGTTCTGATTGTTTTCATTTTGTAAATATGATTGCCTCTCACAATCTGTAGGAGAGTGAGCATATGGATAGGAATTTAAGGGAATCTATATAGGATAATGTGGTAAGTAACCTTTGTGGGCATTCCATCTGTTGCAAAGGAATTTTTGGGGGGTATTCCAACTGTTGCATATGTCCCTTATTGATGGAGTAATAAGCCTGAGTGGCAGTTTCCCAAAAGGCACTATAATGTATTTCTTGTAATTGAGTTTTAATCCGTGACTTTGGCACAAGTCATTTCTCTGTGATAGACTGTCTTGTAAGATGTTTGTGTCATTGGGGCAATCTATGGTGACTCCCATCTTGCAGTCATCTGCAAACTTGGTCAGCCAAAGGCCCTTTACATTAGCCTTTACCCCCAAGAAGTAGATGCCAAATAGCAAAGGTCCCAGCATGGAGCATTGAGGTACCTGTCTTGTTCAATGGTCTCTTAGTGGTGGTGGTCTCACCAATCCTGACTTCCTGGGTCTTGTCTGTGAGCCAGCTGACAATCCAGTTAGTTATGCATGGGTTTATGCCCTGTTTGGTGAGTTTGTCAACTATACTTGAGTGGGGTATTGTACTGAGCACCTTAGCCAGGTCCAGGTGGACAGTATGCACTGTTTTCCCCCTCATCCATTGTCTTGGTGACCTTCTCAAAAAAGTCCACCAGGTTTAGTAGGCATGTTCTTCCCTTGACAAATCCATACTGGGTTGGGTCCAGTGTCTAAAGGTTGCCTATGTCTGTTAATATTAATGAATCACTCCAGTATTTTGGATTCCTTCATTTGTGTATTTCATGTGATGTATTTGCATGTGTTTCTCATTTTCATGTCATTCTGTATTCATACACCTCTGGTGCATAGCATGCTATTTTGATCATCATGTGTCTGTACTCTCTGCATCTTTGCATCAACCACACCCTGTGCATAGCCTCTACCGGTGCTAATTTGTACAGCACAATGCACTGACCATATACAAATGTCAGCCTGTTCTGTTCATTATACCATCACAGGGGAAAATATTGAAATTAATAAATAAATATATAAACTCATAAATAAAAAATGCCTACTGTTTCTCAGACTTGTTTGTCTGAAGTGGAGGGCTGAAGTGCTCTCAGGGTTTAACATGAATAACTCAGGGATTAAGAAATATTACGTACAATGGAGTGTCATCCTGTCTTCAGTACCTCTGGATATAGGCTTTGTTTGATGTATAAATTATGGAAACATTGACATTGTGTTGCAAGTTTTCTTGTACAATGAGATTAAGCTTTCTGCTATGGGCTTTAAAGTAGACAGTATGTACCAAGTTCAAAATGTGCACATCAAATAGTTTTTGTTGTGTTCATATCCTACTGAAATAAGAACATTTCCTTTGGGTTGTAAAGAAACGCTCTTCTCACATTAAGATTCTTCAGTCTTCAAAAATAGAAAAACTTCAAATAATAATTTTGACAGCATTTTTGTGCTATAATGCTTCCTGTACTGTACAATAGTTCTAAAGGACATTTGCAATACATATTTGCACGAGCACCGGTTTAAACATCTAGTGGAGATGTTTCTGTATGCAGTATCGTTAGTACTGTATTTACTGCCAGGAATGTAGTTCTATAGTATCATAAAACATTATCAATTAGATTCTGTTTATGCTATTGCACCAGGGCAAGTAGTGGAAACACCCAGCAGGTTACAGATGAAAAGCATTTCTCGACTTGGTTTTTGAATTGGATGCTAAAGAGGGATATTAATCATGTGTTTCTTCTTTCTGGTAAATGCAAGTGATATAATTTGTTACTGGTCTGTACTGCTGTGTCCAAAAGGCATAATTTGTCTTTATTAATAAAATGAGTCCATGAATAATTAAGATAAATGTTAGCATGTATTTGTGAAGATCACTGGTAATTTAGCTACAAGCAAGGTATGTGATCTTATCAGAAATTCAGTCAAGAGAGATCCTGTTAACTGTAGTTTAAATCATAGCATGCGAATGCAATTCATCATAGAGATGACACACTGTTCCTCTGTATCTTCCATCATTCTTTATCAGTAAGAATAACTATACAAAAATGTAATATTCATGCCTTATGTTTCATCTTATCCTTATTCTTATCTACTAGATTTGATTATATTTTTATATCACAAATATGTAAGATTTGAGGTTTCCATCTTCAATTCATCACTCTCTGTTTTATAATTTAAGTTTACCATTTCCAGCCATAGTGCATTGAAAAATACTTGCTATGTACTAAGGCTAACCCTAAGTCTTTGGTTGCCACTGTTAAATCAGTCACATGAATCAACAAGAGAGGATTAAGGAACAGCATTACCAGGCACACTGGTGACCTGTACCATGGAACGAAAGAAGAACTATTAGGGTGTCTGAGAGAACAGAATTATTCATATCAAGGTGACACTGAGGGGAACCCACTTCACAGTGTGGTTATCAGCTAATAGAGACTGTGTGGTACGATGGGAGAAACCAAGTAAAATGTTTTACATGTGCAGAATAACAGACATGTTGATTTAGTAAACAAAACAAAAAAAAAACAGAAATTAGCTGCAGGACTAACAACCTGCAGATCCACATCTGTGTTTGAGCATTTTATAGACTCTGCACTAAAAGGCATTCATTTCTCTGAATAGCACATTTCTAATAAAGCAGACTAACCCTGTACATGTGGCCCTGAGTTTCTGCAGGTCACAAAATATAGACTTGTGACCAAAATGACAGTGTGTGCATTTCCTTTTTCCAGTGACCAGTTGACACACATATATCAATCCTATTCATCTACAGACATCTGTCAGATGATACAAATTCACCACTGGATGTGTCTCTTAAGTGTTTGACTGAGATGGCCCTTGGCTACTTTTGTTCCAAGGGCCTAAGGTATTATAAATCCAGTCCTGTTCATATCCACAGAATCAAAAGTAGTAGGTTGTAAATCTTAGAGAATTTTTAAAACACATAGAAAACAAGTACTAGGAAAAAAGGCTAAAAACAGAATACCTGAAATATATTAGACTGACTAGATGTATGTAAGAAGTCATTCTTGATGTTTATAAGGCCAAGAGAAGGCTCCATCTGTGGAACTTGCTCCAGTTCTTGGCTCATATTACAAATCAGGCTATAAATTAAATTGATAGGTGTCAATCTAGCTTTTTCAAAATCAGCATAACACTAATATCTTGAGGTTCATCCTGTTACTTTAACTAAATGCAGAAGGAAGCAAGATACACTTTAGGCATGGAACTTGCAGTGCTATTAAAATAGTATGTGGCTGCAATGTATTTCTTTTGCTTAAATAAACGTCCACTTTTTATTTTCAAGCAAGTCAGTAAATATACTGTTGTAAGGGCAGACCTTTCAACTCTATCCATTTTGGAGGGACATACCTATATTCAGACTTGATTTACAATTTGATTTGCACCTGTTTTTGGAGATATGCTCCTATTCTCAGGCTTCCTTTATGAAATCTCATGATTTTCAGACTCTGATTTTAAAACAGGTTAGTACACAGGAGATCAAACTATCTGAACGAAATACGGTACTTTTCCATTATCGGAGCAACACTGCTAACTCTAATAAACAGATAATGGTGTTACTAAAGGTGGGAAAAAGCTGAACTGCATTTCTCTTCAGAAACACATGCTCCGTTTTTTCTTACTGTTAAAGAACAAACTTTCCGAAGGTTAAGATCACTTACAATGTCCTGAATGAAGACATAAGCTTTCCTGGGAAATGACAGATTAGTAATGGAAAGTAACAATGTTTATTTATTAATCATAGTCTGCGTAGCTTTTCTGTGGAATAGTTAGTTATCTACCCCGTTTGTTAGGCGGAAGTTTTTTCAAACGTTACAATGAGATCAACATATTAGAAAGTAGGATTTCACAGAGCAGTATACATTGTGATGATTTTGAGTTAGGTTTATTTTTGTTTGTTTGTTTTAGGCATGCCTCTCAACTGCCTAGAAATACAGAATGTCCACATTTTGCCTTATATTTCCATCTGTTCATAATAACAGTTGTCGCGCTTAATTGAATACTAAAGTTACGAAACAGTAACAGTTTGTTTTTAGACGTCATATCCTTCAGCAAATGCATGCTAATGCAAACTCTGTCATTCTGGCAAGTTTATAAGTGTATAGGAGCAGCATTTAACCGTGTTATATGTGTATTAATCTCTGTAGTTATAGTATACTTACTGTACGTAAGTTATTTCTCACTTAGCATGAAGTGTTAAGGCAGAAGCATAGTCGTATGTATGCGTGCTGCTGTCATAACGTTTAAAAACACTATGCCATCCCAGTGCATGTTTCTCAATCAATCAGGGACACATTTCAACAGAATCAGGGAGAAATCCAAAGAAAATCATGGACACTTTTAAAATATTAATACTATTAACATGTGACAATGGCAGAATAAGCGAATATGAACTGATATACATTTGCTGAAGCAAAATAAGTCTATGATTCTTATTGTCAAAAATAAATGTTGTTTTCCGATATTGGGCTGATTACAAAAACTGCAAAAGCACTCATTAACAGTGTTGCCCTGATAACAGAAAAAGTTCCTAAAATACTGGTGGCACCAATAATTTAAAAAAGATGATCCATGCGTTACAGCTTTTCAGATGTAAAAGTAAATATTTTTATGAGGTAGATATTTTTGAAATATTTTTTTATTAAAGTCTAAAGCTTTTACTATGTGTCTTAATAATATGCTTATATATTTTTCATAATTTTTCTCACTCTCACTTTTTTAAACATATGTTTCTGAGCAGTTTCCCCACAATCATTCTGGAAGGGGGAAGATATATAAGCTGTATGGTGTTCAAACTTTTTGCTAATCAGGTGCATAGCTTTTTGGCTAGATATATCTACTCATAAAGAGCCTTTGTACACATTTTCAATTCCTGCAGGTTGAGTGGTATCTGTTTGGGATTCTGCTGGATACTTTTATTAAAATTCTTCTTTCTTTTACATATGTGGACATATATATATGGGTCCCCTTCTAAAGACCGAACCGCCGATCCCCCGACACAGAAATCACCGATGCCAGATAACCGACAGGTACGTATACCAACAGGGTGATTCGCCGACAGCGGAAAGACCGACAAGGGTAATGTGTGATCGCGACCCGGTAAGTGTGCGACAGTGATGGAGGTGTCAGGTAAGTGAGTTAGGGTTAGGGTGCAGGTAGGTGAAGTGTGCGTTAGTGTCGGAGCTTGGGCTAGGGGTGGGTAAGTGAGTTAGGGTTAGGGTGCAGGTAGGTGAAGTGTGCGTTAGTGTCGGAGCTTGGGCTAGGGGTGGGTAAGTGAGTTAGGGTTAGGGTGCAGGTAGGTGAAGTGTGCGATAGTGTCGGACCTTAGGGTTAGGGTTTGGGTCAGGGCTAGTGTGTATGCTATGTAGTGTAGTGTGTTGTTTACATTCCGTGTGTCGGTGTTATGGTGTTCGGTGTTTCACGTTGTCGGGTTTGTGTGTTGTCGGTTTTCTGGCGTCTGTGATTTCTGTGTCGGGGAATCGTCGGTTCGGTCTTTAGAAGTAGACCCATATATATATATATATATATATATATATATATATATATATATATATATATATATATATATATATATATATATATATATATATATATATATATATATATATATATATATACACACACACACACACACACACACACACACACACACATATATACACACATACATACAATCACACACACACACACACACACACACACACACACAGACACACATATATATATATATATATATATATATATATATATATACACACATGAATAAATTCTTAATTTCAGACTGTTTGGAATTCTAAATGTAACTCCATCTGTATTTGCAATGTGAAATATTTTATTATAATAGTAGCTTGCCTTGTGCATTCTAGTTTCTACTGCTGTAAAGCTTAGATTGTCTAAGGCAGCCTTAATGACACTTAGCTCAAGTTATACAATGCAGATGGGGTCAATAATTTGAGGTCAGTCAAAGTGTTGGCTGTAAATGATGTCATCAGCATGTTATTTACTATGCATAGTTCTGTTTGCAGAACGTTACCCTTTTCACTGCATTCTTTAAATTTACATTTTGTATATCTGTATTCTCTAGGTTTGCATAGCACCTAGTCATGGTTCTTCCAGTGAGCAAATATAATGAGCTGAGCAAAAAGATTTAATCTTTCTAATTATTTATTCAATTTTGGACTTTTTTGCATTTCTGATTTTTATGTAAAACAAGTATTCTAGTGTTCCGGAAAGAGAGAAAGAGAGAGGACATTAGTGATTAAATCTCTTCCTGATAATTTTTATGTTTTTTTTAGTGGTGTACTTCTATTAAGATTTGCATATAATATACAGGGCAGCCTAGTATTTTGTCTCTGTTTTCTACCTTGAGATTCCTTGTGGATCCTTATCCTCACATCCTGAACAAAACATCTGCCATAAACAACAATAGACATTAAAAAGGTAGGGAATGTTAAATCTCTCATGGCTTATTAGACTTTTGGAATTGAAGTTAATTCTAGCCACCCTGTGGTGTAAACCTTGGCTCTAAATGATGGTCACTGTTGAAGTGACACCCCAACCCCATGTGCAAAATGGGAAAAAGGGTTATGGATGGATGGATGGATGGATGGATGGATGGATGGATGGATGGATGAATGGATGGATGGATTTCAGTGTCAGCTATAATCAGTTAGTATCCACTTTGCTCCTTTATGAGAAATTCCTCTTAGTCCCACTGCACAGTTTTGCTTTCTTACCCTTGTCATCACTGTTTTGAGAATGACTAGCTTGCATGCATTGTGAGAACATCACATCCCTGAGATACGGCTCCACTTTTCTTAATCTGAGTTTCACAAATACTTCTTGTTATGCTTCCTTCTTTTGCTGTACTTCATAAACACCCTTTGCCTCATGTCCTTCTGGCATGCAGTAAGTCATTTGTACATTAAACATTAGCAGAAAGGGTTACATGATGACTGCTCATCATGTAACTTGGTTGGCAATCAAAATAGCACTCGAAGCATATCAAACAATCACTATGTCACTAATAGAAATCATCAACACTCAGTACATTGAAAAAGGAAACACATTTCCTTTTCTGATGCACTACCCACAACCTGACCACATTCAGCTCAAATTTTTCTGAATAGTGGTAATGTTATGGGAGAGTTTTTTTTTCTTAAATATAAGATGCACTTTAGGGTTAGCATGCATTACTAAGGTGGGAGAAGGGCAGAGGGCTTACAAAAGTGTCATATCCCAGTTGACTTTGCCCCAACATATTTGTCTAAAAAGTCATTATTGCTATCATTAGTTAGTTTACACACCGCTACAATGTCTGCTAAACTGGATCCAAACACCTGTCTACTTAACTCACGTTTGCATTATCTGTGTATTAGCTACCTTTGACACAGAACTGCATAGAACAGTTATCAGAAAGCACACATTTGAAGGGAGTGTAAATCACATTATAGAAAAATGATAAATGAGCATTGTGCAACAGACAACAGTTAACAGTGGATCAGAAGCCTCAAGATTACTTAGAGACAATTTGAACATCACATCAGGGTTAGTGAAGGGGGCACAGTGACACAATGGACAGCATTGTCACCTCACAATAAGAGGGTTCCAAGTTTGATTCTAGGCTGGTATGCCTTCTGCGTACTGTCTGCATGTCCTCCCTGTGTTTGTGTGGGTTTTCATTGAGTGGTCCAGTTTCCCTGTGTTTGTGTAAGTTTCCTTTGGGTGCTCCAGTTTCCTCCAGCATTCCAAAGACATACAGTAAGTGGACTAGACACACTAAATAGGACATAGGTGTGGCTGCTTGTGTTAAAAAATGTACTAACAGTGTGCCCTGCTGGACAGAAAAAAATATACATGGATTATTGTAACTGTTTAAATGTATGTGTTTCAACAGAGGATACTGGAAGAGAAGATGTTAATCTCAAACTTTAAAAATAGTAAGACGTTAGATTACTGGGCCTAGGCCATAAGGTGTTATCTCACAGTTTTGAATGAAGCCAGGGATGCAATGTCTGTAAGAAGTATGGTTTATTAACTCCTGTAGGAGGAGTGGAAGTGTTTTATGATTGTATGACTTCCAGGAGCTGCAGAAGATCATAGCAGGTGTGTTTGTGTGTGTGTGTGTGTGTGTGTGTGTGTGTGTGTGTGTGTGTGTGTGTGTGTGTGTGTGTGTGTGTGTGTGTGTGTAATGTGTATTATTGACACATAGATGCTAAATCCTGGCAGTTTCTAGCAATGGGGGGGGTGCATGGGGACCAGAAGTCAGATAACCAGATGTATGTGATGTCATTCCTTAAACCATCACTAAAAATGTTTTAATACTAGGTGAGACTGAAGTCTCAGAGCACTCTGTTTTTTGTAACCTGACAAAGAAGGATCTCTCACCTACTTCATCTTGCCTTGCTCTAGTAAGTAACCAGGGAGTAATAATTCTTTACATCAGTCAGGAAAATATTGTGAGATTAGTTAAGTACTGTTTTTTCTGTAGCTGTGTGAACCTGTCCACCTGTGTTATTTTTAATATTTCCTGTGATTTAAACTGTGGTGTTTATTGTACATAAATATTTAGTATTTACTTGTTCTTTTATTATTTATTATTAAATATATGTATAAGCTTTTAATTGTGGCTGGTCTTTTAGAGAATATTTTAACCTAAGAAAGTACTTATATCTCTTGGTGCCACTGTGGCCACTCCTGAAAGCCTTATTGTTGGTCAAACTACCATTTGTATTAATATTAATTTCAGTCAGTATAATTGGGTACCCTTGTAAAGAGCCTTAGAGTAGCTGGCTTTGGGGTGTCTGGTGGAAGTGTAACTACCTTATATTCTGGGCAGAAGGGGGCATAGCTAGTAAATCTGTGCCAGCTTTGTGTGTGTGTGTGTGTGTGTGTGTGTGTGTGTGTGTGTGTGTGTGTGTGTGTGTGTGTGTGTGTGTGTGTGTGTGTGTGTGTGTGTGTGTGTGTGTGTGTGTGTGTGTGTGTGTGTGTGTGTGTGTGTGTGTGTGTGTGTGTGTGTGTGTGTGTGTGTGTGTGAGAAAATCAAATCTCAAAGTATATGTGTGTCAGCTAATTGGAACTCTGGTTTAAAGGGAGGGTGCTGGAGGACTTGGCTTGGACACTCAGCTGAGGTCCCAACTCTATAGCTGTGCCAGTGGGGAGTCTTATTGGGGACCTGGAGGGAAACCCAGAACCTGGATTGAGTGTGCTCCCTGTGTGCCCTTAAGGGAAATTGTGCTTGTTGTAGAGAGCTGCATCTGGAAATATTGGGTTTATATATTTTTGTCCAAGTGAACATCCCTCTCCAATACCAGTGTTGAGGATCCAGGCTCCTTGATTACTAGCCTAGAGTGGGGACATCAGACAGGGTTATAGGGAACTGTAGAAAACATGACAGTTGACATAATTAATGTCTGTACATGCCTATGTCACTGTTGTTTTCTTAATGCATCAAGTCTAATTTCCATAGTACTTTGGTCAGCATAGTTATGCATCTGAAGGCAGATTCTCAACATTTTTTGCCATTTAATGAGAAATGATAATTACCATTTCTCAACCTGTAATAACAATGCAACTTTGTGCTAAATGTTGCACAACAGAATATACAAAATGTATATTGTGACACTGAACATGCTTACAAGAGAATACAATACTTAGGGGATAAATAAAAAAAATCAGCAAATCATTGGAAAATGTCTCATATCACATCTATATTAGAAGCTACGTTTACTTGTCAACAACTGCTGTTTACACTGTACACCTCACTAGATTAAAAACTTGTGCCTACCTGGAGCACATCCTCCTGAGTTATACATCAACCACCAATACTACAAAACCATGTATAAAACAGTTATCAGAAATCACACAGTTAAAGGGATAACATGACCAAGGTATATGAATGCATAAAGGCCTTTCTTAACAGAAAGTACAATACTTGGAGGATCAAAGCCTTCCATAAGGAGAGTTGCACACATCAATACTGTCGAGTAAGCCATTCTCATATGTCAGCAATTTCTGTTTTTACACACCTGCCTATCTAACTCATTCTCTAGACATGTGCACTAGCTACTGAGTCCACAGAAGAAGTCATAAAACAGTTGTCAGAAAGCACACATTTGAATAGAGTGTGACACATGTATGGGAAATTGGCCATCGTGGTAATTGAAGCAGAGCCAAGCAATTGGTGGATCACAAGTTGCAACATATCATACTAACAATTTGAACATCACATCAGGAATACTGAGAACCATGGCATCTGTTACAGGACTAAATGTCTACTTATATTGATATAGTTATTGTTTTGTGCTTCAGTGCTACGTACATTCATGTGATGTGGTAAGAAGTGCTAGGACCTCTATAAAACATTAGAGTGTAACATGGGTCCTGCAGGGGGTTAAGTCCAGCAGTCCAATATTGTGGTCTTCAGTATCTCAGGATTATCATTTTTGGTTACAGTATCTTTTCTTAACTGGATTGTGATGAACTTATGGTAGATTGATCACAGTCTCTCAGTCTCATCAGGAAAAGTGAACATAATGACACATATATATAATATATAGACATACTGTATAGACAGATAGCCAGATAGATAGATATACATATAGATAAATACTAGTCTGGAGGTTATCAAAGGCAAATGGAAGGAATACTTAATTTAGCTTCTAAATGAAGAAAAAACAAAAGAAGCTGCACTGCCACATACACAGCCTACAATGAAAGAGAAAAAAATTACCCTAGAAAAATGTACAATCAGAATTAAGGAACAGAATCATGGAAAACAAGATTTTTTTTCTCAGGGTTTTCAATACACTATAGAAAGAAAGTTATATCCCAGACATTTGGAGAATAAACATCCTAGTGTCAGTATGTATGAAAAAAGGGGGCATTCCCAAATGCAGCCAGTACAGAGGTATGAAACTCACTTCACACTACATGAAAGTGCTTGAGATTGTGATTGATAAATGAAACAGCAGAGCAGGAGGAAGCAAAATGAAAGCTGGGCAGTTTGGGTTCAGATCAGGATGCAGCACAGCTGACCTGATGTTGGTAGTGAGATAGATAATGGCGAGAAAGGTGAGGATGGGGCGGACCTGGATCCAGACACCCCCCATATCCCTGCCCCCTAATGTACCCACCCAGCAGCTATTCCTGTGTCCAATTACTTCTCTCTCTCCTCAGTTACCATAAACAATGTTCAAACCTGTCAGTGTGTATACTATTTCTCTTCTTTCCTTCTACAGTGATTACAGATATTTGGATTTAATTTTAAATTATTTCAAATTTTATAGCAAAAACACATAGTTATTTGCTAAACAAAACAATACAGTCTCAGAGTGAAAACAGACTTAGCATGAGCAACAGTAAACATCTCTACCCTTGAAACTCACATTCATTGAAACTGCATTTAACCTACACTCATAAAAAATGCATCTGGCCAGCAGTGGCAGATTAAGTGTACCTTTGGGCTGTTTTTAAACCATGGGCCCACTGCACATAATTTTAAGTCCATGCATAAATGCAAGGGTGCTTTGATTCTGATTGCATTAAATTATATTGTTTGTTTAATACAGCACCACTTTTAGAGTAAGTTTTAAATTTGCAGTTTAGAACATTTTTTCAGTAAGCAGTGAAACAAAACATATGAGCCTATAACAATGCTTCCCATTTCAGAACATTTCAAGTGTAAAAGACCATTCAAACTGCTGTCATTATAATCCACCAGTAATAGTCAATATGCATAATCTTTTCAAATGTAAAACTCATTTGAATAATTCCACACTAAAGAGATCTGTAACTAATGAAAAGGCTGCTGCTGGCAAACAACTTTGCATTTCAGTACTTCATCTACATACTCAGTGTCTGCTGCCCCTGAAGAATTAATTATCTATGTTACATAAAAAAAAAAGTGGTGAACCAGTGATATGCAATAGGGAATAGCTAGCAAATTGACAAAAGTTTCATTGTTACTAGACATCTCATCCAAAGAGGAACATAGTCAGTAATGCAGCAGCGCCTTCCCCCTTAATGCTGCACAGTAGCAACTGATCTACTTGATTTTATTTATTTATTTATTTTATTTTACATTTGTTGACCAGGATAGTCCAACTGGAGCCATGTCCATTTTCAGTGGAGGCCTGGGGAGATAAGCTCCAAGTTATCAGATACAATAATACAAGTAAAACAAGAGTACATAAGTAATATTACCAAAGAATACATAGATAGACATGAGATACACCTGATTATAGTCAGGAGAAAATTAACAAAAAATAATTAGTTGGGTTATTCACATTCATGTTGAGAGTTACCCGGGCTTGTTGCAGTGGCAAAGCCAGTTAAATGCCATATGTTGTTTGAGTTTAGTTTTAAATTGTCCTAGGGAGGAAAGCAAAGTAATATCATCTGGAAGTAAGTTCCAGGCTCTGCCTGCAGTATTAGCAAACGGGGCATCTCCAGCGGCATCATTGATTTTGATTGTATGAATTAGAAGTTTGTTCGAGGATCGAAGCAGTCTTGGATTGTTGTGGGGGGGGGGTGATAATATTTTGAAGGGCTGGTGTGTTATCTGGGTTATAGAGGATTTTGATAGCTAGGATCAGCAGGTTATATTGGATGAGACTGGGAAGTTCTAGCCACCCAAGGTGTTTTAGATTGATGCAGTGGTGTGTTTTAAAAGGCATTCCAGTGGCAAACCTGGCAATATGATTGTAACAGGTTGACAGTCTATTTAGTACAGATTTGTTT
>NC_056747.1:907758012-907865512 GCF_019279795.1 Protopterus annectens | reverse complement strand
CCCCACTGAAAATGGGACACAACCCAGTAATCAAATTATAAATTATATAACTATATAAAAATAAAATCATTCTTCTTGAAGCCAGTTCCCATTCTTAGGCTGTTTCTAACCCCTTCAGCCTTGATGACTGGACCTAATCTCACTACAGAAAATTGTTGCCCAACAACTCTCTAAGGTTGTGGAAAGTGAAGAAGTCCACGAGTTTACTGAAAGCTACTTAATTATAAAGGTAAGTGGGTACTTCAAAACTTGATAGTACATCCTATCATGTCATAAAATATTTGCATTTAAACTGCACTGAGAATGTAGTAATCTTAAATTTGTGACTATGTTGTAGCTTACAGGTACAGTCATACAGCCAGTGTGAGGGTATGTATTCTTCACTAGGCTACTTTACCATGGTACGGTACATGTTTCTGTACAGTGGGACAACACAGTGCCCTACAGGTAATATTCTAATACTGTGTACATCTGAAATCCAATCATATCTCTCGACATCTTAGCATAAGAAATATAGACAAACCCAAAAATAATGGAAGTTAATGGCACAAAAGTAGGAACAATTTTTTTAATATTGCTCTTTTATTGAAGTTTGAAACATATAACAATTCTAAACAAAAAATCTTTTAGAACAAAAGTAACTATTATAATGAAAAAAATGTCACAACAGCAGGTAAAGAAAACTATTTACAAAAGGTGTCTGCTTAAACAGAGGAAATTATTGATCGTTCAACTTATAATACTATTTCATCTCATATTATCCTCAATTTCCTAATACTTCTCTAACTTTCAACCAAGAATTGTAATATGAAGTGAATCTATCTGTTCTCATCTTTATTGTAGTTAATTGCAGTTGACAAACAGTATTTGCAATATTCCTAAAGTCTTTGAATGAAGGGGTAGTCTCATTTTTCCAGTTTGTAGTGACTTTTTGTGCAATATTTAGTAAAGTCCATAGGAGAGAATATTTTGATCTGGCAACACATTTCTGTATTAGAACACTAAACAAAACCAAAGATTTAGTTAAAATAAAATTGTCATTAAAAATAGGCTGCAAGAAAAATTCAAAATTTCCCCAAATAGCCTGAGCCATATACAATTACAGAACATATGTGGCCAATCCACTTTTAATTTTATTTTACATAATACATAAACATTAGTTCAACTTTCTAAGGAGTAATAACACTTCTGTGCACTACTGTTCATAAATTTTCAGGAAAATAAGCTCCACTGCAATGAAAGGGTAGTTTGTTTTAAATATATTAACATTATCTTTTTATCTTCCTCACTAACAAGACTATTATTAATTAATGATAATCCCAGAAAAAAATTCTTTATAATATAATTTTGTATTTTTGACTACTTTATATATTTTAGATAAGCACCCTTTCCCCATAACTGTTTGATTTCCTAGAGTAATCAAACATTCTATGAATTTAGGAACAGAATCTCTAATAATTAAATGCACTAATTGAAGTCTATTAATAATACATTGTCTACAAGTTTGTATTTCTAACCACATTTCTCTATTTATATCATATTTATTTATAATATATTATATAGAGTGTACTTTCTCATTATTCATTAGTTGATGCCAATATATCAGAACATTTTTCCTCTGAGTTCAGCAATTTTTGGCACATTAAAGTGTTAATCTTATTTTGTGTACAAGCTATAGCAAATCATAGAAATGACCATGTTTTAAATCCTGGATTTCTATTCATAATTTTTTTAAATATATTTAATATATTAGTTATGTACCAGGAACATATTGGTTTATTTTTTGCTCTCCAAGATATATTCCCTTAACATCCAAAGAACATTATAAGTTAATATTTTACTCTATTGTACTGGTATTGAGTAATTTGAGTTTAACCAAATAATTTCTTGTATTTCTTTCCATTTAGTAAAATAATTAAAGTTTAACCATAAAATTATTGCCTTAATAATTGATGATAATGTGTATATTTTTATATCACGGAGACCTATACAACATACTGTCCAGTGCTTTAAGTGATGATTTAATGCTAGTCTATGTTTATTAAGAAACCCAAAAAAGTTCAACATCAATGTATTAAACAGTTTTATACATTTTTCCAAGAAGAGGAAGTGATATAGCTTGTATAAAATATAGCATTTTTGGAAGAATAATCATTTTAATTAGAAAAGTTTTTCCATTTATTTATGCGCTGCTTTATATATTGGTGTAATTAATTGCTATCATATCATTAATATCTGTTAGAATAATCCCTAGGTTCTTAATTTTATTATCTATAACTATATGCTTGAAGATTTTCTTAGTTATATTATATGCTTTACA
The DNA here is from genome assembly GCF_019279795.1 of Protopterus annectens. Taxonomy (NCBI): domain Eukaryota; kingdom Metazoa; phylum Chordata; order Ceratodontiformes; family Protopteridae; genus Protopterus; species Protopterus annectens. The sequence continues at coordinate 907,863,192 of NC_056747.1, read as the reverse complement.
ATTTATAGGCAATGCATTAGCTTTATTATCATTAAAAGTAAGTCCAGATATCTTTTGGAAGATTTTCATCGTCTTAAATAATGCTTGTAGAGAATAACTATAATCATTCAAAGTTAATAAAATATCATCTGCAAAAGGCTGAATTTTAGAATTTAAATGATGATTGAATTGGATACTCAATATTGGTTTTAGAATTTAAATGATGATTGAATTGGATACCCTTTATATTGGTTTTAGATCTACTATAACTAGCAAATGGTTCTATGTCTAAAGCAAATAGTAACAGTGACAAAGGACACCCTTGTTTAGTGCCTTTAGCAAATGTAATTGGTTTGGAAGTATAAGATCCAATTTTTATATAACCAAATGATTTTTCATAAAGCATTTTAATCAGTTGTATACAATTATTCAAAATTAGTATTCCTCTAAAGCTGATAACAAGTAATCCAAATGAACCAAATTAAAGACAGTATTAATGTCTAAATCTATCAAAATTAAACATCCCATTTGTAGCATTAATATCATCTATTATTGTGAGTATACTTTTAATATTGTCATATGAGTTTCTATTCATTATGAAATCAGTTTCATTTTCATTTATCAGTAAGGGTAAAAACTGTTTAATTCTATTAGCATGTATTGCCATGTAGATCTTATAGTCAATATTTAATAAAGAAATTGATCTATAAGAAGAACATTCTTTTGCATCTTTATTTGTGTATTAGTGTATAATTAGTGTATTTTCCAAGATGGAGGAACAATTCTTAACTCATTAACTAATGTGTATTCTTTTAATAATATTACCAAAGCTTATTTAGGCAAAAGTTTATATAATTCTAGTATAACACCATAATTTCTAGGATCTTTATTTAATTTTAGTTTATTCATTTGAAATATAAATTCAGACATTAATAAAGGTATGTGTATTAGTTTTACCTAATCCTTTATTCATTTGTTTTTAATATTTTTTTAAGAAATTATTGTATTGTACTTTGTGATTCTGCTGCTGAGCTACATAGATTAATTGAACTAAAATTAATTCTAATTGCCTATAAAATTTCTTCTAAATATGTAACCTTCTTTTTAGTTCCTGGAAACTTATTTAATTTGATTAGATTTAATAATCTACTTCATTCTGTTTGCCAGTTTATGTTGACTATTAGGGTTTAATGAATAAAGAATAATAACTTATCTTAATCTTCTCTAAATTAATCAATTTATGATGTAAGGTCTCTAAACATTTTTATCTTATCACGTTCCTCCTCTATTTTGTTTACCTTTTTGAATAGCTATTCTAAGTTTCTCTACTTTTTCTTGTAACACTATTAGTTCTTTATCCCATTGTTTTTTCTTATTTATATACCAACATATAATTTTATGATATAAGTATGATTTTAGAAAATCCCAAACATATATCTCAGATGCATCTTCAGTTAAGCTTATATTTATAAAAGATTTAATTTCTTTATTAAAGAGCACCTTAAATTATTTTAAATTGGTTATAATTGATGGATTTCTGCTAACAGACATATTATTTTAGTATTTATCATTAATTCAAAGGTAGTAGCATTATGATCAGATAGTGGACATGAGACAACTTTAACTTTATGTAGCATTGTCATTATATGACTTGAAATATATATTCTATCTGGCCTAACTCAGTGCCATGTCTATGTGAAACATGCATAAAAAATAATGTATTTCCTTCTGAAAATTTGTTTATATCATTGGTATTGAACATATCCATAATGTCTATTAATGCCTTAGATTACTCTGGTTCCCTACATTTATCAGTTGCAATAGAATCGTTATCATTTAAAATACAATTAAAATCACCAGCTAAAATAATACTTCCTTTAAAAAGTTGTATAATCTTTTCAAGGTGCTGTTTAACTACTTTAACTCCTAATCCAGGAATCCAATAAACATTAATTAAAGTGTATATTCTCCCTTTTATTTCCAAAGTCAGTTTTATTATATTATATATTTAAGATTTTAGGCATTGAAACAGAAGGTTGCTACACCTCTTTTGTTTTGTTTATAATGTGAACTAACAAGTACAGAATAGTAATTTGTATTGTCTATTAATATATTCTCATATTAAATGTGTGTCTTGTAGAAATATGGCTTGAGCATTAAACATCTTTAAGTATTTATTTAGACTATCCCTCTTACAAGTGATATTCAAATGATTTACATTGATAGAAATACATTTAATATTTGATGTACGAGTAGAAGTATAACTAGTCATATATTCCTATTAAAAAACATAGCACTTAATTTAAAATATAACTTATTTATGGATATGACTAAATATAATTCTATATATCTATCAGTAGAACTTAAACTATTAATAATAATATACACTGAATAATAAATAATCAAATTGGCTTCGAACAGATATGTGCTGTTTTACCCAATGCTACACATGCCTCCCTTTCCTGTCAATAAAAATGTAAAGATATGATTCATTCAGTGTCATCCCACAAAAACACCAAGAAAATATAATTATTTTAGTTTACTTTAATATCCATATGCTAAAGCCTATTAATTTAGAGGTCTTAGACTACACCACTGAACAACTGACACAACTAGTTAAGAAACCTACCAGTCCCAATCTTTTGACAAAAACCCACTCCCTCAGTGATCTCATCATCTGCAGTAGCCCAAACAAAATGTCCAACATCACAATTCACTCATCCTCATTTAATGATCATTCCCTCATCAGTTTCTCATTTTATACTCAGCTCTAAAAAAAGATCAGTTATCTTCAAATCTAAATCAACTGTCAATATTGTAAAGCTATCTTCAGCTATCGCTCTCTGTCTACAACTGAACCCATATTCTGGATACCACAGATCCTAACCAAGCAGCTGAACCCCATACACACCCGCTCTCTAATCAAGGACATTTTCCCTTAATCTTTAATTTTTTTAACTCCAAACCTGAAAAGTGTCTAACCCATGAGTTAAAATTCCTTCTCAAACTCTGTGTTGAATCATAGAAATACAATACCCCACAGAAACAGGGAACAATGTACAAATCTTTGGAAACTAGCCAAAAAAGTCATTAGTAGATACATACTTCCAAAACTTCCACAGTCATGAATAAAGAAGTGCTTACAAATGTATAAGATACACCCTACATTGATCAGTTATATTGTAGTGCCTGTGAAACAGCGGCAAACCACTTTGCAGTTAAGCCATGATAAAGGACAGATTATTATCCTAGGGATAAAATTTCAAAGGGGGAAATTCCAGGATGACTCTTTGTCACCACTGCTCCTTTGTATTGCCCTTAACCTATTAAGCTGTCTACTTAACAGATTAGATCAACAATAAAACACGAACAAATGTGAACAAAACTCAGTAAGGAATATTTTAGTAGATGAAAAGTAATACTCAAAACAACCCTGACATATGAGAATAAAGTTCAGCCTTTAAAACAATTTGCTCTTCATATTCTAGCTTACAGCTTTATTTATTTATTGACATTTGATTACCAGGAAAGTCTGACTGGGCAGAAGCGCATTTTCAGCAGAGGCCCGGGGAGAAAAGCTCCAAATTATTACAAAACATTTTAAGAACAATAACTTTACAATCTTCAAAACTAAAAATAAAACATCTGCAGTTTAAATATAACAAATTAGAAATAATATTAAAACATTGGTTAGGAACTGATGTAAGTTACATGACAATCATTTAATATTTAGAGAAATTTTAGGCAGTTTGTAGAGAAATTAAAGGTAAGTTAATATAATACAAACAGGAATTGCAATATGAAGTGGAAAACAGGCTTATGGTATATTTAGAGAAAAAGTCAGGGAAGAGAATTTGATTGAAGTAAGTTAAGATGGGAAACTAAGAAGGTATAATGAATGAAAAAGTACTTGTTCACATTTAGGGATATAGTTTATCCTCATTTTGAGCAAGAACAGATCAGATTTTTAGCTAGGAAGTCTTTCAGAGTGGTTTTGAAAGATGGGAGGGTGGGTGTTGATCTGATGGATACAGGTAAGGCGTTCCAGGCCATAATAACCTTGTACGAGTACAAATAATGCCTATCATATTTCATAAGTGTGCTGCAAATTTAGCCACTTTGTTATAGCATTGTTCAAGTTTTAATTTTTGTGAAGTCTGGAAGTTAGTAAGGATGGGAGCACAATAAAGAGGAGATTAGTAGTGGCAAGTGTTGTTTTAGTTGTGCTGATGAGAAATGTTTGGCCCTTAAAGCATCCCTAGTTTTTGATGAGTTTTTTTATGCAATTTTGTATATGCAGGTCAAATGTAAGATTATCATCCACAACCACTCCTAATAATTTGCTATGAAAAGTGACATTAATGGTTGTATTATCAAGAGAGAGGACTTTAAATTTTATTTTTTCATGAGACAGGGATATGGGGGAAAATAGTAGTTTGGTCTTTTATGGGTTGAGCATGAGTTGTGAGTTACAAAGCCATGTTTCTCTGGCTGTTAAAGCTTCCTGACTAATTTTTAGAGGCGTACCATGTTGTTAGATGTGCAAATGAGAGTGGAATCATCTGCATATTGTATTAGGTTGGCCTGTTGTATGGATGTATAGAGGGTGTTAGTGAAAATGTTAAAGAGGAGGGGACCAAGGATAGAGTCCTTTATTACACATGTGGTGACTGGGAGGTAAGGATAGAGCATTGGTGTGCCATTTTACTGACTGATACCTATTGCATAGGTATTTTTTGAACCACAGAAGGGTGGGCTAAGAAATAACTAGTGAGGGCATTTGAAGTAGAAGTTTGCTGTGACAAACTGTGTCAATGGCTTTATACAAGTCTAGAAATAAAGAAGACACTAGTTTGCCATTATCTCCAGCTTTACTGACATTATCTATATACGGTAGAAGGGCAGTGCTAATACTATGGGAAGGATGGAACCCATGTTGTGTAGGGGATAGCAGTTCTTCCTGCAGGAAATAGTTTAGTTTTTCTTTTTCAATACATTTTTCAAGTACTTTGGGAAGGGGAGATAAGGTTATATAAGATTACTAAAGTTATTAATGTCTGTTGAATTTCCTACTTTGTACAGAGGGATAATGTGTGACTTCTTCCAGAGAGAGCAAATGTGGGATTCCTCGGTTGACCTACTAATAAGGATTGAGACAGGATAGGCAATGTTATTGGCTGCTGTTCTTAGGTACTCAATTGGAAGGCCATCAGCTAAAGAAGAGCATGTTTTAAGTTTAAGAGAAGTTTTGTAAGACATGGGCACAGGTTTGATGGTAAATGTGAATGTGGTGATATGTGGTTGATGGGCAGGGGTAGGATTAGATGTTGAGGAATCCTTAGTTAGAGATGCTATACTGTCTATAAAATAAGAGTTGAACCTTATTGCAGTTTTGAGTGGTAAATTATTGGGAGAGGGGTTTGGGTTGAATTTTTGGCCGGGATGTAAGACTTCTTTGATGGATGTCCAAAATTTTTTTAGGGCTGTGTTTAGTATTATTCTGAAATTTATTATTGTATAGTTTTTGTCTTCATTTATTTGCTTTGTAATACAATTGCAAAGCATTCTGAAGTTTTCAAGATATTGATCTGTTTTATATTTTTGCCATTCTTTCTATGCTTTTTCTCTAGCTTGCATTAGCATTCTACTCTTTTTGATTCACCAAATTGCATTATTCATTTTTAAGTATCTTCCTTCTATGAGGTGCAAGGCTATTTAAGATATTTAGAAAACTTGTATTGAATTCAGTTACAGAATCATCTATGGGAAGAATTTTTAGGAAGTTTCAGTTAATAGATGATAGTGTAGTAATAAGAATTTGTAAGTTAAACTTGGAAAGGTTTGGTGTTGTTTTATAAATATGCTGTTTAATGGATGTGTGAGATTTCTGGCCATGTAGATTGGGAAATGATCACTGAGAGAGAGAGTCTGACATTGTACCTGAGGTGGTGTATTTGCTATAGCCTGATACTAGGTCCAATAGATTATGGAAATTGATGTCTGCTATGATGTGTGGTGCTATTAATTAGTTGGGTGAAACCATACAATTTCATGCTAGATTTATTTATTTATTTTACATTTGTTGACCGGGCTGGTCCAACTGGATACATGTCCATTTTCAGTGGAGGCCCGGGGAGAAAAGCTCTGCACTACAAAATAGTATTTACAAGACATAAGTACATTGTAAGTTTTAGCTATTATAGAGGTATTTCCTATTGTCATATTAGTAGGATGATTCTTACTGAATAGAGCTATGAATATAGGTACAAAGATGAATAAGAAGATGTAGCACAACATTGGTACTATAGTAATACAGGGAAATGTTTAAAACTATGTAAGACAACAATGCACACTATTGAGCAATAAAGTCACACCGATATAGTTTGCTAGTAGGCTAAGTTAGCTAGAAAAACACAATACAGCAATCAAGTCTCTGATTATAAACCAATACCAAAGTTAGTTATAAAAGTCACCCATATGATGTTTGTAAGTAATTCAATTAGTTATTAAATAGTTCACTATTAATATGTATATTGATATGCACACAATTATAAGTAAGAGGTAATTTTGCTTGTGCTGGTATGTAGAGAGGTGTCATCATATAAAGACTGGTGTTTAGTCTGGATTAGCACAAGAGCATAACCAGTGAGATTTTAGGTATGTTTTAAGTTTAGTTTTAAATAGGGGAGCTGAGGAAATGGATGTAAGGTGATCTGGGAGGGAGTTCCAGGTTTTTCCCACTGCGTTGGAGAACAGAGAGTCACCAGCCAGATTGTTGGTTTTATTTATTTGCACTAGTAATTTGTTTGATGAGCATAGGATCTTTAGGTTATCGTAGGGGAAGATTAGGTTGGTGAGTATGGGAGTCTTTGCAGGTTAGTATAGTATCTTTTGGACTATTGTTAGTGGGTTCAGTAAAATTAGATTTGACAGTTCTAACCAGCCTAGTTGTTTAAGGTTGTTGCAGTGATGAGTTCTGTAGGTTGAGCCAGTTGCAAATCTTGCTATATTATTGTAGGCGATGGAAAGTTTGTTCATATTGCTTTTGCATAGTTTAGTGTAGATAGGGGATGCGTATGTAAGGGTTGAGATTAAATGGGTAAGGGCAATAGTGGACCTGGCTTTGGGGGTTAGAAAGGGTTTGATTCTGTAGAGGGAACCTAGTTTTTTGTTAACAGTTTTTATAGTGTTATTAATATGGGGCTCAAAGGAGAGGTTGTTATCAATTAGTACCCCAAGTAGTCTTGTGGTTGGTTCTGGAGATATTTCTGTACCATTAGTTGAGGTGACACTGAAGTATATTGGGGAAGTTCTGCACGTGGGTGTGAATAATAGCATTTTTGTTTTTTTTGGATTGAGAATGAGGCAACGGTCAATGAGCCATTTCTCAACTATGTTAAATACGTTTTGTGTTAGAGACTGAAGTAGTGATTGTGCCTTGGCTGAGCATACTAATGTGGAATCATCTGCATACTGAATACAGGTGGCTTGAGGTATGACTGTTTGCGGGTCATTTGTGAAGATTGAAAAGAGGAGGGGACCGAGTATGGAGCCTTGAGGAACTCAGAGGGTTATTGGGAGGTGGGAAGATATGCTATTCTGCCATAATATGCCTTGTTGCCTGTTTTGTAGGTAAGATTGAAACCACTGTATAGTGGGAGGAACTAGTGACAAGTTTTTGAGAATGTTTATGAGTAGCTGGTGGTTGACCATGTCAAAAGCTTTTCACAGATCAATAAAGAGAGCTGAGGATAGTGTATCGTTGTTACGATTTTTGTTGATGCAGTTGGTGAAGGATAACAGAGCAGAGGTGGTGCTGTGAGATGGTCTAAAGCCATGTTGACAGCTAGCTAGCAAGTTGTTTTCAAGTAAGTGTTTTAAGAGCTGCTTATGAATGCACCTCTCCATGATTTTTGCTAGGGGGGATAATATGGTGATGGGTCTGTAATTAGAAAGATCATTGGAGTTGCCACCTTTGTGAAGGGGAATAATATGAGAAATTTTCCAGAGTGATGGGATGGTACCCTCAGAGATAGTTCTATTGATGAGAATAGTTATGGGGTAGGCTATAGCTTTAGCAGCTTTTTGAAGGTATTCTGCAGGTAGTAGGTCTGCAGCGAGAGTGGTGGGTTTTAGTTTTTGAATTAGGGTGCGGACAAGGGATGTGGGGACAGGTTGAAATTTGAATAGTGGTGGGTTGATAGTGTTATGAGAGGATGTAGGACCAGGTTGGAATAAAGGTAGTGATGGATTGTTAGTATTATGGGAAGAAGAAGTTGTGTTGGGTGACAACTGATTGGCAAGAGATTGAATGGTCTCTGTAAAAAAGGAATTGAAGGAATTGGCAATTTGGTTGGGTGTATTTTCTTCCGAGCCATTGGGTGTGGGTGGACTGAGCGGCCTGGGTGTATCAGTTTATTGATGCCAGCCCAGAATTTTTGCGGTTTATTTTGGTGGGTTTGTTGCAGATGACAGTAAAAGTTTCTTTTATCAGATAGAATTGCTTTTTTGGTTTCGTTTCTTATTTGTCTATACCTTACTTGATCTGTGGAGCATTTAGTGGTAAGCCAGGTGGTCCTGAGTTTATTTTTTTGGAGGATCTTTTGTTTGGTGGTTTTGGTAAGCCATGGGGCTGGTTTTGATCTACATCTAATTGTCCGAGTAGGGGTATGGTAGTCCAGTGTGGTTAAGAATTTGGAATTAAAGTATTTGACTGCTTCTTCTAGTGGTAGGTGTTTAAGGGGTGACCAGTCACAGGCTATTAGTTCTTGTTGAAAGTTGTTGAGGTTAAAATTTTTGTCAGACCTAATACTCTTACATATGGTTATGTTTGGATTTTCACTCTTATACCTGATTAGGAATGTGAGTGAGTGGTCGCTGAGGTCTTCAGAGAGGGTACCTATTTTATACGTTTGTTGATTGCGATTTGTAAGGATCCAGTCTAGTGTGCTATCATTGTTATTAAGTTTATTAAATCTAGTGGGAGATGTGATGGTTTGAGTGAAACCATGTAGGTTGATATGGGTAGAAGGTTGCTCAGATATACATCTACTCCAGTTTATGTTAAGGTTGCCAAGTATTATTGTTTCTTGGGGAAGGTGGTGGAAAGCCAGCTTAGGATAGTCTCTAAGATGCTGATATTGTTGCCTGGAGGGAGATAGATACAGATAATATAAATAGCTTTCCATTTGTTAAGTAGAATTTTGGAAATCAATACCTCTGCATTACTAGTTAAAGGAGGTTTTGAGTTTATTGAGGTTACCTGTAATCCAGTTTTGTATAAAATAGCTACACCACCTCCTTTCTTGGTGTTATGGTCTAGTCGCAGTATATTATAGCCGGGAGGAATAACCTCACTGTCTTGTGTTGATGGCTTGAGCCATGTTTCAGTGAGGCAGAGGATGTCAAATGAATGTACATCTATGAGGGCATGCAAGGGGGCAACTTTGTTATTTATACTTCTAATATTAAGATGGGCTATCAGGAGAGAGTTGTTAGTTCTTGTAGTTAAGTTAGTATAGTTAGAAGTTGGGGAGTTGGATTCCATGGCAAGGGTAAAGTTAGGGCCAGGGTTAGGATGTATGTCTCCATCTATTAGGGGGTGAGGTTTAGCTTGTTGGATGAGTTTTAGTAGTTTACATAATAGAGTTTGGGATTTTCTGATTCTAGAGCTGCAGTAAGTGATGTGGGTGAGTCTATGGTATTTGGCTGATGAGTAGTTTGGTGGATAGGAGGAGTAGTTATGGCTATGTGGGATTAATTCAATTGTGGCAGTTTGCTTTCTGTGTTTGTTAAAGTCTATGGAATTAAGGTGCTCGTAGAAGGTAATTATGTAAGGTACAGTTAGGATAGGAAGAAGTAAGAGTAGTAGTAAGGGTTTAGTGTGTTTTAAAGTTAAAGTGGGAGGCATTATATTTGTGTAGTGTTCGGGTTGCTCTGCAGGGATGTTTTGAGGTGTGTTAAATGTGTAGAATTGAGTGTCAGGTTGAATTAAGCAATTAACAGGTTTCGAGTTCAGGATAGGTTGATTGGAGGTGGGGGTGTGGTTAGGATGTATAAATGTAGAAATACTGGGGTGAGTGGGAATTGGGGGCAGGGTAGGGGAGCGGAGTGAGCCCGCAGGGCGAAAGGAGTGGGTAGAGCCTCTGTAGGAGTGAATCCTTGGAGTACAATCAGTGGAAGGCTGATTGTTAATGTAAGTTTGGGTAGAGAGGGTGAGGGGTAGTAGGCTAGAGAATAGGGGTAGTGGTCAAAAGAGTAAAAGGATAGAAGGGTAGATTGGAGCTATATTCACCGAGTTGAGAATACTGTGTACTGAGAGTTAAGTTAAGAGATAGTAGGAACAAGATTAAGGAGCAAAAACAGGTGCCACCTAGTGGCTAAAGGTAATATAGCAGTAGTAGACTCTAAGTAGGAGGTGGCAAGGTTATTAGGAGGTGGCAGGGTAAGAAATGATAGGAGAGGCGGGTATAGGTTAGTTCTAAAGGGGTACAGAAGGGAATCTTAGGATAGTGGGCAGGAGAAGAAAGGGCTTAGGTTTGGCTGCTGGTCACCCCAGCTGAGTGCCTAACAGGTACTTAGTCAGTGGTAATTCAATATACAGAAGTCATACTGCACATACTTTCTCCTTTTATCTTGTCCTTGAGGGGGCTGTTGCACAGGGCAAGAGAGACTCCGTCCTTAGTTTAGGGTGAAGATGGCAGGTTTTGGGTTGATTGAAGGATGCAGGGCGTTTCCTCAGCTTGAGTACCCTACAACAGCTAGGGATGCTAGTTTCATAGAGGGAGAGATAGAGTGGAAAGATAAGAAAATGCAAAGCTCAGTAACAATGAGAAAACAACATAAATGCTAATTAAAACACAAGCTGAGATTAGCCTTAGTGCAGAATTTTGCTATTACAATTTTATCTTGCTAACATCAAGAACTGTACATTTAAATACAGACAAATGCAATGCAGTATATACAATTCTATCTAGCTAATATCAAGAACTATACAGTTAAATACAGACAAAAGCAATGCAGTGTATAGGTTAGGCCTATATTATCAAACTGGTAGAGGGTGAGAATAACAATTCGAAATTGCTTCATTCAGTAATTTCACAGTATCTAGGCATCAGGTAAGATCTATTGAAACACTAACAACAGATACGTTCTTTAAACTTTATGTATAACATTTACTGAATGTCTAGTCCACTACTATGAGATTTGTAGCTTGTTCAGGGTTCCCGCTCATTACAGGTAGTGATTGCTGAGCGGTAAGCTCCCTACTGCCATTTTCAGTATATTACAGACTGTTTAAAAGCCTAGGGTTAACTTAGGGCTTACCCTCCTTATACTTGTCTCTTTCAGGATGAAATAAGCTGTATACAGCTAAGCTCACAGCCACTGTCCTGCATGTAGCTACAGTTACGTAGTATAGGGCGGGAAATGTTCAGATTAGTTCATCGACCAGGTTCCCTTCGTGTAGAATCAGAATATTTATTCCATTCCAGGTGCAATAAAAGTTTGCGGTTAGCCAGGCTCGGCAATTATTAGCGGAGTTGCACTCAGGTTAACTTAGATGCAATAACTGAGTGTCGGACACATTAACAAGCTTTAGCTATGTCATGCCTAGCTGTTTTTAAATTCATTAGGCTACTGCAGGCACCTATTTTCACCAATTAATTGCCAATGCTAAATTAGTTATTTACCATGCTATCGTTGGGTGTCGGACGTTTCTTACAAGCTTGTCTTATGTGGTTTCTATCAGTTTTGTAAGAAGTCAGTTAATTACAACAAATGCTTCCTATGGGTTGCGAGTGCTCTCTGGTTGTTATGAGTGATGTCTCTGGGTAAAAGAGATCACTACTGGCATGTTGTGAAAAATGTAGATACTTGCGAGCAATAGTCGTTTCCTATGGGTAACGAGTGCTCTCTGGCTGATAGAAATGCTGGCACTGGGAGACAGACTACACTTTTAGCATAATGTAGGTAACGCTTGGCAGTTAATAAAAAAAGTAATGGCTAAGTACGTTCAGTACACGCTATTTATGAGTCGCGTTTCCCATGGTAAATAAACAATCCGTAGCTGGATTCTGGGGTGGCGGGGCAAATACGAGCAGCAATCACTAATTAAGAATATAGTTCCATTCTACCCTTCTAGGAGTACTATGACTCTATGGTACTACTAAAAAACAATCTGCGTAGCAGTTACAGTTAAATTAAGAATATATTTCCACTTGTAGGAGTACTCTGATTCTATGGTACTACTAGATATAGGGGAGTTAGAGTTTATGTCCAGTCAACATTCATATCACTTGATAGTATGTTATCTTGTGGAAATGTTATGGATATCCAATGTAGGTTATATTCCAGAATAGCTGTATTGTTATCAGGATGGATGTAAAGAGCAGTAATGTTATTGTTGTGTCTTTCATCTTTTCCTGGTTAGGGGTCGCCACAGCAGAACTCCGGTCTGCTAATGATTGGCAGTAGATTTTTACATGCCGAGTTGCCAGCCCTGACGCACAACCTTCAACGAAGGTATGCCCATTCACGCATGTCTCCACACAGAAGACGCTCTAGCTGAGAATCTAACAGGACAACATCTTACTGTGAGTTGACAACGCTACCACAGCACCAAAGAGCAGTAATACGATTTGTTAATAATTGTTTATTTTGAGGAAAGCAATATGAAGCTGAACTGATTTATTTTATTGATTTGCTGTAAGGGGAAATGTGGTAAGTGTTGGGAAATATTAAAGCAGGACCACCCACCATTCCTCTTTATAGTAATTATGGGTAATATTATAGTCAGGAGGTATAACTTCTGAGTCATTTATGCTGGGATTAATCCAAGTTTCAGTTACAGTGAGAATGTCAGACATAGGTTGGGTAGTCCAGTCATGTAGTTCAGCAGTTTTATTTCTTATGCTTCTAACATTTATTGCAGCAAAAATTAGATCACCAAAGTTGGGGATAGGCTATTGTTGGGGTAGGAAGTGTGTGGGAGAGAATTATCTTTTTGTACATTTTGATAGGGTGTATATGTCCTCCTAGAAGGATTTTAGTATATTGGGGAATTATGCATACTTGTTTTTTGGAGATGATTCTTGCACTTAATTTTGTTTTGGTTTGAGTTGAAGTGCTGTTAATCAGTCTATATTTGTAAAGTGGAAGTATGGATAGGTGGTTGGGACAGAGTTAGAGAGATGTTGAGAGATATTATTGAAAAATGGTAGGACGGAAGATGGCACAGTAGAAGGTGAGGAATAGAAGATAAGCTGAAGAGTGGCATAATTAAGTACAGGAATATTTTTTTATAGCTATCAGGTAGTGGGGAAGTAGCAATGAACAAGGAAACAAGAAGTTACAAGGCAGTAGGAGATTCAGTGATGGTAGATTCTGAAAGCTTGTAGATGATAGGCAACATGAGAAGTATTTTCTATAAAAGAAGAGTGTTAGGTTGACCTGGTATCTTTTCTGGAATATAAGGAATAGAGGGGTATGAAAGGCTAAAGTGTAATGTTTTAGTCAAAATAAGAAGAAATGAGGGATTATTTAGAAAAAGTAAAATATACAATGTGGAACAGATAAGTACTATTACAGAGGGTTGTGATTATGAATATAGAGCAAAGCAGTATGGGAGGGAGAAAGATAGTTGGGAATAGGGCTAAAAATTAAATGGCGATAGGAAAGAGAGAAATAAGAAACATAAGTATATTTATGCAAGTAGTAAGATCATTTGCGGAGGATGTTGGACTAAGAGTCACAAGTGAAATATGTATCTAGGAATTATAATGTTAGAGAAAGAAGGGGTAGGGGAGTGAAGCAAAGCTGAATGTAGCAGGCTTCCCACCCTCAGGTCAAATTATAAATGAAAGCAATCAGTTTATAGCCAGTACAAAGCAATTAACAAAGAAATACAAAGTAAAACAAGTTTTCTGTAATTTACTGAAGCTAAATAACTGGCATATGCATAGTCTACTGGTCAAGAAAAAGGGGGCAATAGTCAACTTAGTAAGAGGTCATTAGAGTGCATGGACTATTTCACAGAGAATTTTAATCACAGAGCTGGCATGTATTTGAATACACAGCAAGTTTCTTCATGCTAAATGTGCTTATATTACACAATGACAAAATTCTTAGTAAACTTGCAAGAGTAGGGCTTTGTGACAGAGCTTCTGTAGTATCAACGTCAGATGTAGTGACTGCAGGTTATTATCCAATGACAAAATTCTCAGTAAACTTGTAGGAGTAGGACCTTGTGGGAGAGCTCCTGCAGTATCGAGGTCAGATGTAGTGACAGCAGGATATTATACAATGACAAAGTTATTAGGAAACTTATAGGAGTACAGCCTTCTGGCAGAACCCCTGCAGTATTGAGGTTGGATGTAGTGATTTTGGGGCCCAAAAGGTATTGGATCAGTTGGACAGGAAAACAAAAAAAATGCTTTATGCTTATCAAATGATATATAAAAATCAATGGATACCAAGATTATATATTCCTCATTCTGAATAAAGTATGGGCTCCTTGAAATTGATTTCATGTATAGATCTGCAATTGAGGGACTGTATACATATCTGTTGGCCTCACCAGATCCAAATATAGTGAAAGTTTTAAAACATGTGGAGAACAAGTTTAAGATGATTTCCATGCTTAGTTTAGCAGAAGCATATCTGTGTAAACTGGGAATGGAAATCAAATCAGAAGTAGACAAAAATGTCTGAATGTGCCAAAAAACAAAAGACTGAATATAAGAATAAGGATCAGATGAGAAGGCAAGAAATATGGAAAAGGCATAATATAGGTGACTGCCTATTCTCCAACACAGTTGGAAAACTATGGAATCAACTACCCACTGATCTCACAACTCTGACTTCTCTCTCACTCTTTAAAAGGAATCTAAAACTATTTCTCAATACACACTGGCTATGCTCCTGTACTAACCATGACTAACTTTTTTTCGTTTACACTAATCACCACTCTACATGTCTTCAATCTTACCCTTAAAGATGTTATTGCAAATAAAAATTATATATTTATGTATATTGTACCCTCTCTTATACAGTTCCCATGTTATGCTCACTATGAATATGGTATTTTGTACAAAAAAAGCACTAATGATTTTATGAAACAATAGCTGTTTGTTTAGTTTGATCTGTTTTGACTTTTATATTAATTCTGTATGTTTCTTGGAGCATTTCTCCCCGGGCCTCTACTGAAAATGGACATGTATCCAGCTAGACTAGCCCAGTCAACAAATGTAAAATAAAAATAAAAAATAGTTGTAAGTACAGAAAACTGCTGGAAAAACCATGTGTTGATCAGGACCTGGCCCAGGAATAGTTAAGGAGTCAGTGGTGAATTTAAACCAAAAAAAGTTAATATTGTCAGCCCAGGATAGTGGACTACATGTAAGTTGGTTTACAGTCCATTGAACATGTTGAAGAAACAGACAAATGCAGGTTCTGTAAAACAGAACATCTTGCTGCTGGGTGTGATACACTCATGGCAGAGGTCCTATATAATGAAAGGCACAATAATATGGTAAGATTGCTGCATTGGAGATTGTGTAAACATTACAATATTGAAGTAGCTAAGAAACATTATAAACATGAACCACAAAGCATGACAGAGAATGATAAAGTTTATATCACATTGCCAACAGTTCAAAAACATAGATGTGAGAAAATCAAATATAGTACACCACATAGTAGTCCATGAAAAAAAAGACAAAAGTAGCACTGATTATTAAAACTCCTGCACCTAGTGATTACAGTGTCGTACATACAGAGAGACACAAAGTCATAAAACACCAGGATCTGTAGGCAGAAATGAGAGCAGTGTGGAAGAAGGATACCCAGATAGTTCCAATAGTAGTAGGAGCAATGGGTCTCAAAAAAATAATTTATAGTTGTATTTAGATATGTTACCAATACATGTAACTCCATATGAATCACAGAAGGAGTCAATTCTGGGCACATTGCGGATGTTGTGAAGATCACTTTTGCTAACATCAAAGACTGAAACGATACTAATCACACAAACTTTAATCATACTTTGACTTATGAATGGGGTCTATTCTGTCATGGTATTAGAAATCCAAAAGACTTGGAGAAATCAGAACAAGTCTCCTCTTTAAGTATCTTGGTTCTGGTTAGACCCCTCATTCAACTTCCAGCCATATCTTCATAATATATGTAAAAAATTATTTCCTACTTTTCTGGGTACAAAAGATATCCCCCTTTCCGTCACACTCCACAATTTCTGCAATATAGAAAGGAGCCCTACTCCCTCAGCTTAAATACAGCCTCCATCGTATATCAAAAGTCTCTATTAAAAATTCCACCACTATTCAAACACTAGAAAACAAAATATGTAGATTTATTATACATTTATGATATATTCCCCAAGAAATGCACACATTATTTAACAGAAAAAGGGCAAAATGGTTCCTAGTTAATCAAACAACAAACCTGATCCTAGGATTACAACTCTTCAAACTCCCTTCATGAATGTACTCTCCTTCCTTTAACCTCAAACTAAGACGTATTCCACATAAAAACAAAGAAACTTGATCCACTCAGGCCCTAAAACACAAATCCCATACTCCAAGCTACAAATCTTTCATCATGCATTTCCATTCTTCGGGCCAAATTGTGGGAGTTCCTACCACCTAAAATTAAAGACACATCCTCTTATCCTAAATTTCATTCTCAACTAAAACTCACATTTAGTTAATCAAGCAGAATATGCCCATTGCCATTCAGATCTTCTTTAACTCTTCTGCATTCTAACTCATCCACTACAATCCTTTTTTCACATCCACAATTTATTTTATTCAAATTTCTCAAATGTTTTGAAACATCTGTGCATACTGTAAATTAATGCAATGGATTTACTATGTATCAAAAGGACTACTGTACCGTTCTGCTGGTTTATTGTCACTTATGTGTTCAGTTTTGTATGTCTGGTCAGTTTTAACACCAGGCTGAAACTGAAATTGTTCAGAATTGATCAGTGCTCTACCCCTGTAAACAAATTCAAACAAACAAACAAAGTAAAGTGTCCAGCATCATAAAAGGAAAGGAAACTGGAAAAGTTTAAATAAAACAAGTTCTCATTCCTAAACATAGGATATTGTAGATATTTATGCAGCACAATGCTGAGATACAGTAATATTTTATTTTTATTTATTCAGCATTTGTTTACTGGGAAAGTCCAACTTGGAACAAAGTCAATTTTCAGCAGAGGCCCGGGGAGAAATGCTCCAGATGCATGTCTTTGGAACGTGGGAGGAAACCGGCGTACCTATATGAAACCCAAACAAAGGTAGGGAGGACATGCAGACTCCACACAGAACGTACCCCAGCCAAGAATCAAACCGGAGAACCTCTTGCTGTGAGGTGACAATACTACCACTGCACCACTGTGCCATCCAAGTATAAGCAGTAATATGAATAAACGCAAATATATGGATTGAAAGATGGTAGATGTGCTGTTTTTCTACAAATATTCTCAAACTAACATATAGAATAAGAAAATCAAAGCAAGCTGTATTATAACTAAGCATTCCATTTTATCCAAAGTGCTTCTCAATGGCTATGAGCTCTTCAGCAGTAATTTTACACATTTAATATGTTTTATACTTAAATAATTTCAGATAAAATTGGGGTATTGCCTTATGATTGTAGTATACTTGTTCTAGTCACAGTAGAGTACAAAATCTTTTATATGAAATTACTGCAGTTTGTGTCTTCATTTGAGACCTAGTGGCCAGTTTAATCATTTATGGAATCAGTATTGAAAGTAGAAAAAAACATCTAGTATATCTGTTTGTCTAGAGCAGTATGCAATAAATCAATGTATGTATCAGGATGTAATTTAATTTATTGATTAGCAAGCTCAAAGCTTTGGACATGGTGAACCATAATGTTCTGCTTAAATATTCAGAAACGTTTAATGTGATATGCCCAAAAGAATAGATTATGAGCCAGACAAAAAGGCATACATAAAATGATCCTCTTTTTCTGCATCTGTTGGTCTTCTATGCTACCTGAAAAGCTCTCTGCTCCACTACCATTCCTGTCTGTATAACTATATGCCTAGCTATGCATTCTACTTCTACTGCAAAATCTTGCTATAGAAAACATTGGCATAAATGCTTGATTGTACATGCTTGGAGCCAGCACATAACATATTGCTTACATGTGACACATCTAAGGAAGTTCTTTTCCAACCATCTACACTTACCAAACTTCATGGCTTCACAACACTGGGGACGCATAAAGTTTCCAAAATCAAAAAATAACACAAGTGTATGCGGATGCAAGCAAGGGCTGAGTGTATGTGTGTGTCTGTAAGCAGAGGCTGTGTGTGTGTGTGTGTGTGTGTGTGTGTGTGTGTGTGTGTGTGTGTGTGTGTGTGTGTGTGTGTGTGTACATGTGTGTATGCATGTGTGCGTGTGTGTGTGTGTGTGTGTGTGTGTGTGTGTGTGTGTGTGTGTGTGTGTGTGTGTGTGTGTGTGTGTACATACGTGTGTGCTTTCTCAACTGTGCAACAAGTCACAAGAGAAAGAAAGCTCCTGGAAACAGATACAAAATGTAATGAAATAAAAAGGATCCTATGTTCCGAGCCTTTGATAGCAGTTCCTCATTTTGCAGAGTTTGCCCTATATACCATGTATCCATAACAGCAGAAAGTTGAGCAATGAGGAGAGGAGATATTTTCAGTGGCGGCTAGTGACTTCAAATCAAAGAGGGGTTGCAGGAGACAGCTGAATGGGTGGGGCCAATGAGATAAGGTGCGGCCAGCTAGAAAGTGGAGGAGCTATGCTCAAGACCACAAAAACGGAACTTTAATTAAATATGCTGCCCTGGGTGCCAAACCATCATTATGAGAGTCCAATCAAGACAAAATGAAGTGTAGAAGAAAAAAAAATATTTCAATGCATTGGCTGCATGGCAGCTTACTTAATATCTAGATAGAAACAAAAAGGTTGTGAGGCATGAAAAAATAAATTACTTTTTAAATACATTACTGGAATGCTAGTCAAAATCAAGTATAAGAAAAACAAGCAGCACTCAACTCAAACCATTCTCCTGGCACTGCAGTTCTAATTATAATTTATATTCAGCTTTATAAAAGTACCAAGTAACATACTGAAAGTAGCAATCTCTGTGATAATCTCACTTGTAAAAATGTTTCTTATCCAAAAAAGACCTGCTGCCTGACAACTATCTTCTTGTTTCATGGGGAAAACATGATCAAAGTAAAAAATGAACAGCAAACAAGAAACAAGCTCAAGATAAATTGCTTAAAGGATTACTGCATAGGTTATGGACCACACATGATAGATTGGCATTTTGTTTAGTTTACGAGTAAAGCCTACAAAGATGACTGCAAGTCTCCAACAAAGCTAATGAGCTTCTTAAAATGCTGTAATCCTGTCCATTATTACAAATACTGTCATATGCATTTCAATACCCAAGGCTTATACGTTATCTATTTATGTAAGTATTCTCTGCCTGGCAACAACAAAACTGCTTTCAATGTTGGTAATTCTTTAACAGTATGCTTATTAAAGCTTACTTGCATCTTACAATCTCAGACAAGCTTACCTGATGGCAATGAAAGCATTGCTACTTAAACACAGAGCAATGGGCACTTTCTGAATAATAAGAAGCATAAATCAACTATAATAATATGACAGAAAACCAAACCAGAACATTCTGCAAAATCAAGCAAGGACAGATGAAAAGGCACTGTAGTACTTGTGTCTACCTTGGATGCGGGGATACTCTGCACACTTGCACTGCATAACTGCTCCTTGCCTTGATTGGACACATCCAGAGTCACTTCATGGGGGAGTGGGGTGCAACAAGTATGTCACAATTTGAAATGTCTCTGAGTGACTGTGATGGCCCTGACACATTTGTCATACCTTTCAACCTCAGAGCAAGAAATCTGGACAAAGCCATACAACGAAGTGGGACAAAGGCCTAAAAATAAGGACAATATTTAAATATTGCTCTTATAAACTTTCTAATAGAATAGTAGGTCTTGCACTAGTATGAATTTTCTGAAGGGTATGAAATCTGAAACTCAAATGTCTGTCATTATTTTCTAACTTTAATCTTTAATGATTTGCCACTGATTTGCCAGAAAACCAAAATTTTATGAAAAATGGACCAAAAATGTGATGCAAAAATATAAAATAGCCACACAATACAGCTGGGAACTTGTCAAAGAAGGGACACTTTTTTAATATTAGTACTGTTAACTTGAGCAGCTGACAAAATAAATGAATCTACATGCATTTCTGAAATAAAAGTAATTTATAACTCTGATTATTACAGTTATTTATTAATTGTAAACCCTCCACGTTTTCTTCCAAAATTGCCATTTTGCGGAGGGATTATTAGAGGGAGAGCAACATTTTGAGCCAAAATCAGGGACAGTTGAGAGGTTTGGATATGCCTAATTCTATAAACCAATTTATTTGCACTATGTCTCCACCTGTTAACACAGGAAATCTGGACAAGGCCAAATATATTGGGGGAACATACAAACAGTACTAAAAATTGCTCTTGTATAAACTTAGTTGATAGAATAACAGGTCTTGCTTTAGCATGCATTTTTCTGAAGGTTATGAAGTCTGAAACTCAATGTCTGTTATTATTTAGTGACTTAATTCCTAAATGATTTGCCAGAAAACCATAAATTGTATGAGGAACAAACCAAAAGTAAGAAGCAAAAATCTATTCATTCTGTAAAAATCTGGACATTTGAGAGGTATAGTTCAGCTGGGGCTGTCTTTGAGTTTGCTGCCCTTCCCCCTCACAAAATTATGATCGAATGGAGCCTCCCCCCTGCAGCCATTCCAATGTCCCATTACTTGGCTATTTCATCCCATTTACCAAACACACTGTAATGTGCATACTGCTTTACTTCTACGATGATTTGGAGTTCCTTTGAAAGTTTTGTTTTGCATTTTACAGCACAAACACTAAGACATCTGCTAAACAAAGCAATGCAGTCTCACAATGAAAATAGACTTAGCATTAAAACGTCTTTGCCCTTGAAACTCACATTCATTGAAACAGTATTAACATCCACATTCAAAGAAAATACATTTGGCTAGTATAAAGATTAACTTTGGGCTGTTTTCAAATGATAGGCCTCTTGCACACAAAACATACATGTGTTGTGTGATACACCTTCTTGATTGTATTAAATTATATTCCTTGTATAATACAGTACATTTGTTAGAGGGTGTTTTAAATTTATTGTTTTGAACATTTTTCCAGTAAACAATGAAACAAAATGCATGCACCAATAATGACAGAACTGCCAATTCAGAACATTTCCATTATAAAAGCCTACTCAAACTTCTACAGTCCACCAGTATCAGTAAATATGCACAATCTCTGCAGAAGTAAAAGTCATCAAAATAATTCCACAATAAAGAGATCTGTAACTAATGAAGAAGTTGCTGCTAGCAAACAACTTTATATTTCATTGTTTCATCTACAAATAAAGTGCCTGTTGCCCTTGAGGAATAAGTTGCCTATGTTACATTAAAAAATGGTAAGCTAGTAATATTGCAATAGGGAATGGATGGCAAATTGATAACAGGTTCATAGTTACTAGGTATCTTCAGCAAAGAGGATATTCTCAGTACAGCACCATCCACCCCCTGTGAGAGTAGAACCTACAGCCTTCTGCATCAAAAGCAAGTACACTACCTGTTGTGCTATTAACAATGCAAGCAGATTCAGCATAAGCAGCACTAAACTTCTCTTCTCCTGCAGCTCTCAGCTCCTTGTAAAATCTACTTGACACTCAACTGTATCTCTCAACTTCACAGCACAATAAAT
Organism: Protopterus annectens; assembly: GCF_019279795.1. NCBI lineage: Eukaryota > Metazoa > Chordata > Ceratodontiformes > Protopteridae > Protopterus > Protopterus annectens. The sequence continues at coordinate 907,841,352 of NC_056747.1, read as the reverse complement.
CTGGAAAAAAACAAAATTTACTGGGGGGGGGGGACAAAAGCCCAAAAAACAGGGACACATTTTAAACATTGCTTGTATAATCTTGGAAAATTGTTTGAATAAAACGCTGTGTTACCACCATACATTTTACTGCCAAGTCTTAAACCCAGGACCCTGTGCAAAATAGTCAGAGTGACATACCACTATGCTAAATCAGCTGTTTTGTGAAAGTGAGGAAGATTGAAACTTAAATGGCTACCATTTAGTGAATTCAGTTCTCACCATAGCTGTCAACCTCTTAGCACAAAACACCTGGATAAAGCCAGTAATGGGGGGAATACAGCCCTCAAACATATTCAGTGAATTTAGTTCTCACCATAGCTCTCAACCTTACCACAAAAAACCTGGATGAAGCCAATAATGGGGGAATACAGTCCCAAAAATAGGGACAAATTTCAAATATTCATCTTATAAACTTAGAAAATTGCTAAAATAAAAGGTTTTGTGTTACTATGTACTCTCTGAAGAATATGAAATCTGAAATTCAAATGCCTGTCAATTTTATTTATTTAACATTTGTTAACCAGGAAAGTCTGACATGGAACAAAAGTCAATTATCAGCAAAGGCCCAGGGAGAAATGTTGTTGGCACATGTCTTTGTAACATGGGAGGACACCAGAGCAAACCCACATAAACACAGGGAGGACATGCAGATTCCACACAGGAGGCACCCGAGGCAAGAATCAAACCAGAAAACCTCTAGTTATGAGGCAACAATGCTACCACTGCAGTACTGCACCATCAACTATTTAAGGAATAAAAAATTCTGAAACCACAGATTTTATGAGGAACAGAACAGAACAAGATATTAGGCAAAAATCTGCAAAAGTTTCACAAATTGTGGTGGGTAGGGAATTCAGGCTTTTGTTACCTTCACCCAAGGTACAGGACTCAAGTCTGAGGTATTTTCTAACCACCACCACCAGGTATCCTGAGTTCTGTTTAGCCACAAGTATACATCAACTGGGGCATTTTATGTGTGTCGGAATGCACACTTCCAGTTTCCCAGCTCTTGTCTGTTCCTTCCTGTTTTTGCTCATTCCAAGACTGCTGAGCTTGCAGTCTGATCCCTTTCCAGTCTATGTGGTTAGGGGCAGCAGCAGTCTTCTGCCTTCTTCCTGAATCCAGGCTGGTAAGGCAGCAGTCTGGATTCACTTTCTATGTGCAGGTTAGGAGGATTTTTAGGATTGTACCATTGTGGTTCACAGCTGGGGGGGCTGCAGTCCGATATCACGAGCCGCCACTGGATATTCTGCTTTCAAAAGAGAATGTTTAGCTATTGTAGGCCTTGTATGCTTTTATGTAATGTATGTTAGGCAGGCAGTTGAATTTGATAACAGATCATGCCTGTTTGCAATGGTTAAGTAGGCAAATTGATCTTAATATGACACGGCCTTTTCAATAATATATGGTGACCCAGAGGCCCAGGTTAATCACTCAAAATACAGATGCATTGTAGATGATCAACAACCAGTCATGAGTTTAAAACCTATGGCTTTGTGCTGGGAGGGTAGTTACAACCTTCTGACTTTGGTAAAGGTATAGGGTGTCTTTAAAAGTGCATGATGATTTTTAAAAATCTGTAATGTGCCATTAAGTATACTGCAGTGTGGAGTGCGAGAATATTCTCAATGAGATGTAGTCAGAAACTGACACTTAGCTTAATAACAAGTTCTTAACTCCAGTTACTATGGTATAAAAAGCAGTAGCCTGGAAGGCCAGGATCAGGAACTTGGCACCTCACCTGGGGGATCATCTGAACAAACAATCTAGAAGTGTGAATTTTGAGAACCCTTTTGGGACTAATCTGGAAGTACCTGCTTTCAGATTTGGAAAGTGGGCCAGGGGCAGGCAGGCAGCCTTGGACTTTCTTGTTTTTCAAAACATTCCCTGTATCTTGAAGAGATTGTACAGATTAAATGCTGCTGAATTATCAGAAGGTACTGTGTTTATTTTGTTTCAAACTGGAAGCTAAGATGGTAGTGAGTTAGTTTTGTTTCAAACTGGAAGCCAAGAGGGCAATCATTTTTTTAGACAATGTTAAATTACTGAATACACCCATGTTTTTATATATGTCCTGCCTCAAATGTTCTATCTGTATGGACTACAATGTAAGTGAATGTGCGCAAGCGTGCGCGTGTTGTGTGAGTGTGTGTGTGTGTGTGTGTGTGTGTGTGTGTGTGTGTGTGTGTGTGTGTGTGTGTGTGTGTATGTAAATTGCATGCAAATATATATATATATTTATGATGTTCACCTGCTGCCCCAAATGTTTGTGTTTATGTTGCATAGCATAGCACATACATCAACTATCTTGCTGCATACATCTAGACTGCATTTCAGTGTCCTTCCTTGGGTGTCTAAGCATTGCAAGCATTCCTTCAGTGACTGAATATATGCGACAGTGTGTTTTACATTTTCACATGGACAGTACTATAAGCCATTTCCTGCATGGTGTGGGGAGAGTTGCAGGTTGTCATTAATGAGGATTCCAAAGCATACCCAACATCAGCTGCAGTACACAACAAACAACATAGCATATGTGACCTGCTACTTGTTTTCATGATACCTATGTGTTTAGACCTGTCTATTTAGCATGTGTGTGTGCATCTACCAGCCAGTAGCCCTGAAGGAAGTTTCCTTGCATGAACCATTGGTGTAGGTGTGATATATGCCAAAATATGTGCATCATGTGAGTTGTCCTAGTGAAGTACAGATATATTATAAATTGTTCCCTAGGCATTACAGACCACCTTACAGTCTGGGGAGTGGAAGCCCTTCTAGTTAATGTGTCACAGGCCCTCTGAACTAAGTGGGACCATGACAGCAACATATCTTTGGCTCCCCAAATTTCAGGGAAATAAACTATATCATAAAATAAACTCATATTGTTGGTTGTCTCCTCCTCTTCTGTCTTGCAGAAAGAAATATGCTCTCCGCATACTATTGTACAGAGGAACAAGTTTAGAATTTATGAGGTTGATGCCTTTGTTATGCCTAACATATCCCAAAGAGGTCACTGAAAGATCCCAGGGTCTATGTCATTTCTTTGAGTTACAATTCCATTGAAATGCAGCTGGTCAGAAAACAAAATCTAAAATACCAGAAAAAGTCCTGATCATACAACTGGGAAGCCAGTACTGGCATGGGGCCTGCAGGGGTACCATGACCATTTAGGCCACCTTCCTAAGAGTCAGTGGGTTGCATTGGATGTTTTCATTTAATTAAGTTACAGATTTGATGAACTGTGACTTGACAAACTCTGTGATTCCTGGCTCCTGTATCTAGAACAATTAAGGCTGCACACACCTTTACATCTACCAGATGAGACAAACCACTCATTTATTCTTTATGTAGATAACACAGTTTCTAGGTCCTTTACAGTATGCCTGTCCACTTAGAAATGGATATGGAGTCTTGTGGTCTGTGAACAGATGGCACTTTCTCTACCTCTCCTGCTGGCACCGATGGCCACAATGTTCACAATGGGCATTGGTGCCAAACGTGGATCCCATCACACGGTGCTGGGCTACTGTTGATGTGATTCCCAGAATGGCTCTAATTCCATATCATAGGTTCACAGGTTCATAGGTTCATACTAGGCTATCTGCCCTAGGGTATTTATAAGCCTAGCCAGAGTGTGTTTGGCTTTCGCCACCCATTTTAAATTAATTTTGCTATGCCCTTTTTCGAGGTTAGTATACTGTGCCTCTGTCTAACAGTGACACAGAAGTGAATACCTGGGTAAACCTACGATCTCCCATCCACTCATCAAGATTCCTCTTGAAGAAAGTCAATGAGGGCTCTGCCTAACCTGGACTGGGATTTTATTCCAGAGTGAAGGGAGCCTCTGGGTTATGAATCTGTTCCTCCAGCATGTCCTATTTATTTCAGTGCTGAGGTTCAAGTCTCTCGAGCACGTAGCTCGATGGGACTTGGATTTTCTGAGGTGCAGCATGTCCATTAATTCTGGGTTGGACATGACTTTATACGTCAGGCACGGATCGCCTCTGAGCAGGCAGTATGCCACTGAGTAGAGCTGGAGTTTCTTTAACCGGGCAGCATATGGCATCTGTTTGAGCCCTTTGATCCTCTTGGTGAGGTACTTTTGGGGTCTTTCCAGTTGCTGCAGGTGTCTGGTAAGGTACATCCCAAAAGGGGCATTGTACTCAATTATGGGCCTGATGAGGGATGAGTAAAGAGGCATGATGACCTCCCCTGATCTAGATGTGAATCCCTTCATGATTAGGTGGGCTATATAAAATGTTTTTCTAACCACTTTGGCCACGTGGTTGTCAAATGAGAGATTGCTATCAACTTGGGTCCCCAGGTCCCTAATTACTTCTTCCGTACTTAATGGATTACCACCTATGTGGTAATTTGTGGGCACTTTGTTTTTGCCAAAGCGGATGACTATACACTTTTTGGTGTTTAGCTTGAGGCCATGGCTCTGGCACCAGTTGTCTGTTTCTATGAGGCCCTTTTGGAGGATGCTTGTGTCGGCTGGAGAGTCGATTATGGCACCCAGTTTGCAGTCATCTGCGAATTTGGTCAGCCACAGTCCTTCCATGTTGGCCTGTACCTCCGAGAAATATATACCAAACAAGAGCGGTCCCAGGACTGAGCCTTGTGGGACACCACTTGTAACTGGTTTGGAGTCTGACATGGCTCCAGCAATTCTAACCATGTGGGTTCTGTCCTTGAGCCAGTTTGCAACCCATCTAGTGACATAGGGGTTTATATTTAAGCTGGTGAGCTTATCTATAATGCCCGAGTGGGGTATTGTATCAAAGGCTTTTGTGAGGTCCAGGTAGGCTGTGTGGACCACCTTCCCCTCGTCAATGGCCTTGGTGACTGTTTCAAAGAAATAAACCAGGTTTAAGAAGCAGGATCTGCCCTTAACAAAGCCGAACTGGGTAGGATCCAGTGTCTGTAGGTCCCCAATATCTTTATTTATGAGGTCCATGATGATCCTTTCCATAGCTTTGCAGACCAAGCTAGTCAGGCTTATGGGGCAATAGTTTCCAGGATCCATTGAGGCACCACCTTTGTGGAGAGGGACCACTGTTGCTGTACGCCACTCTTTGGGTACATATCCTGTAGTAAGGCTGAGATTGAACAGTAGTTTTATGTTTGGGTTTAGCTCTTCTTGGAGTTCATGTAGGACACAGCCCGGGACACCGTCTGGTCCCATTGATGCTGTGTTTTTTGCTTTGGAGAGGGCGGCTCTTACCTGAGCATCTGAGATGTCAGGGGGGCAGCACACTGCTGGGATAGATATTTGCCCTTTTGGTGGGCAGGGGGGGAGAAGTTTGCGCTGAACCTGTCAGCTAGGATGTTGGCAATGTCTGTGAGTTCGGTGTATTTTTTGTCATTTTGGACTAATTCTGAGTATGTCTGGGAATTCCCACCCAGGTTCCTGACATAACTAAAGAAAGTCTTGTGATTATCCTTAGTGTCCTGTGCAATTTTTCTCTCTAAGCTGGCCTTAGACGATTTTATGAGTGCCCATAGTTTTTTGCTAATACTGATCAGAGATGCCTTCCCTTTTTGTGATTTTGATCTATCATGTAGTAGCTTCCTCCTTCTATTGTATAGTTTGTTTATGGCTGGGGTCCACTAGACAGGATGTCTGCCTTTGGAGGATTGGGTCTTGGTTTTATTTGGGATTGCATGATCCATGCATTCCTGAAGGTGTTCATAGAATGTGTTTGTAAAGGATTCTGTGGTCTGGGCCGTATTTTCCATAGGCCCGGGGGCATTGAAGAATTCCACCTCGGTTTTGAGGAGTGTGAAATTTGCTTTAGAGAAGTTTTTCACTGTGGTTTTCTGGGCAGGGGGTGGGGTCGGGATGTGAATATCCAGTGAGATTAGTTTATGGTCTGATCTTACCAGTGAGGGATACACTTCTGGTCTGGAGCATAGAGTCCCCATGTTGGTGATGATCAGGTCCAGTATGTTTTCCCCTCTTGTCGGAGTGGTAACAAGTTGTTCCATAGCATTTGAGTTTGTAAATTCTAGGAACCTTTGGGCTAGGGTGTTGGAGCTAGAGTAATGCTCCCAGTCTATGTTTGGGTAGATGAAGTCGCCCAATATAATGGTGTTTGGAGAGACCTTCATATCACTGCATTCAAACTTTGTATGTCCATCCACAAAGCACCACCAGTTTGCATGTTTGGGTAGTTGAAGTCACCCAATATAATGGTGTTTGGAGAGACCTTCATATCACTGCATTCAAACTTTGTATGTCCATCCACAAAGCACCACCAGTTTGCATGTTTCTGGCTCACTCTGCCAATTTACTATGTCTTTCGCTGCCCATAATTCTACACTTTGTACTTACTGTCAAATAATACCTTGTTAAAATGTATTTTCCTCCTAAAATACTCTGAATCTGTATAAGAACAGTAAATAAAATAGCTCTGTGTCAGAGATGTTTCTAACTGTTCTAATGGTACTTAAAATGTTGCTGATGCAACAGCAACCCCATTTCAGAACATACACCCAGACCTTAATTCTTCTTTAAACTATCTTTTTTGATTAAACACCTAATTCTTCCAGAGCAGAGAACATGCCTGTTGTTATTCATCTGCTGATTTTTTCTCACTTGAAATAGATAGTAATGTTTTTTACCTGGAACTAGAATGTAGAGACTGGGGCCACCTTCAGATGGATGGTCTATACTGCTGTAGCACATTTATTAATGGGAACATGCTATTACTCTCATGTTTCATTTTAGTAAACATTGGCTAGGGCGATTCACAAGGTATGAATATAAGATTTTAGTTTTGTCCTATCTGTACCTATATCACCTCAGTCCCTTCTACTTTAAAGAGTTATTGGCACCTTATTAGCCATGTAGATTCCTCCACTCAGCAAGCAAAAGACTGATAATAATCCTGGGATGTACTCTGGAGCACTCAGGAAGAAATGATTTCTGTTATTCTTCTAACCTCTACAAATCACTGCCTTACATTTTACAGTTTGAGCTGTTGGTAGTGGATTTCTCAAGGCCCATTAAAACCAGACTTCATATTGACCCTTTTACATTTTCTGATATGTGAAAGTTTAATTGATGTCATTATGCATAACCTGTTTAAAGATTTATGAAAGTTATCATTATTTTTTGATTATATCATGTCATACTTTTCTGCTATTAATTTGTTTTAAATGTTCTCTCTTGATTTTTGTAATGCCTGTTTTATTGCAATAAGCCAAGGCTTAAGTTTTTGGAAACAATTTTCTTATTTGATCTGATAGACCCAAGGAGAGAGAGATGATGTCTGGTAATCTCTAAGATTTTTAAAATATCAGTCTGGCAAGGTAAAGGTCAGTCTGTGGAAAGAGTATACGGACGCAGCAGCTCCTTGTGGTCAACATAATAATGTAAATGGTAGCAGTTTAACATCTGTAAGTAGAACGTTAGCAGCCTACAATTTACTGGGTTGGCTTCTGATCTAATTGGCTGTGGATTAGATTCTGACAAATATAACTAGTTCAGTTATGTTTTCTGTTTCCGTCATCTGGTGTTTTGTAGTCAGCTTTTATTCAGTATAATTGAAATTGCTTATAGAGAATGCTTTTTTATTTGAAATAAGTTAGCTTTCATTACGTAACATGCAGGAAATCAGAAGATGATTTGGTAAAGCAGAATGGGGAGACAGACAGAGGAAGAAAGTAAGAGAAGATAAGGATCATGTCCTGCACGTTACCAAATTAGTGTATTGAGATTACTTTGGCTTCTTCTATAATATTCGTGTGCCTTTATTTGTTCCACGACATACACCTACTACCCATTTCAGGCACTTCGTCTTCATCACACCAAGTTTCCTTAACTACTCTGCCTTCTCTGACCATGCAAAAGTGCTTGCACTGTTTTGTACACCTTACTGTTCAGCTTCTTTAGCATTTATCCGCACTTTCCAGTTGGCTGTAACACCTCTTATTTTAGCGCTGATTTTCTCATTCTTCTTTCCCTTCTCTTGACCACACCTTGCAGACCCTAAAGATATTAATCTGTTTCACTGTTTTCTCTTATGTTACAATTATCTGACTCTTCTGATTGCCACATTTACTGTCACAACCACTACCTTGTCTATACTCAGTTTCATGTCTTGAATCTTCACTTTTGTTTTCCAGTCTCTTATCAGTTTCTGTTCAGTTTGCCTGTAGTGCTACATAATCTGCATACAGCAGCTTTGTTGATTTGATCCCCTCCAACCTGTTTCCCGATTTAGTAGATCACCGCTATGAACAAGAGTGGGCTCAGAGCTGAAATCTACAGCACAACACCCACTCCTACTGGGAACTCATCTGTGAATCTGACCATTATATCTATTTGAGACATTGGGTACCAGTACATAGCCTGCACTAATTCTACCAGAGCTTCTGGGGCTTTGAACCATCACAGGACTGCCCAAATCATCTTTCTTGGCACCTTGGTCATATGCGTTCTCTATATCTAGGAATGTCAATTGGACCTTTTCCTCATCTCCAGCTTCTTGTCCACTGCCTTTCTCACTGTAAACATTGGGTTGGTTGTACTGCATCCTGATCTGAGTCTTAAATTGCTCATTTTCCTTCATATTTTCTACTACTTTGTGTATTCAGTTACTAATTACTCACTCTCTCTAGAGTACTTTTATGCAGTATAACAAGAATTTGATACCCATGTATTGTCCCCAGTTGTGACTATTCCACTTTGTTCTTGTACTCTGGCACTAGAATGTGTATCTCCAATCATCTAGGGAATGCCTCTCAATATCTTTTTATACTTCTTTTGGAAGGAGTCTTCTTCCCCTTTCATTGAAGGCTGTGCATGTATAGTTTCTGTGGGTTTTTCCTCATTCACAAGGTTCTAGAAGTACTCTGTGCATTTGCCATTACTGTCCTCTTCTGGTGATCAGATTGTTGCTTTCACCTCCTGTGAATGATATCTTACTTTCTTTCTGTCTTTGCCTTACAATCTGATAGACCTTCTTTGTGCCATATGATGAATTAGATTCGGAAACTGCTAGAGGTTCTCTGACACCTTCTTCTTTGACTTTGTAGCTGCTCTCTTAGTCTCTTTGTTAGCCAGTCAATATTCCTTAATAGCCTGGTCCATCTTTTCTATCTCCTACTTCTTTCCGCACTCCATTTCTTTGATAACATTCTGAACTTCTGCATTTCACCACCACCCGCTTACCTTATTTCCACACCTGGCTTTACTACAGGTCACCATTAAAGTATATGGCAGGCAGAGGTCTAGAATGGCCCCTCCTCCATCGTATCTGTTGCCTCTGACCATGTGGACACAGGCAAGTCTTATATCCTGTTCTGCCTATCCAAATATGAGTCACCCATTATCTAGACCAACTAATTTAGTCTTACGTTGCTGAGGTGATCCTGTAACTGCTGCCAGAATGCCCTCATTTCCTTGTGATTGTAGCTGTGCTGTAAAGCATAGGCTGATCTCATGAAGACTGCTCCATCTTTACACAGAAATCTGACTGCCAGGAATCTGTGACTAATTATGATGACATCTCTCACTGTCTTCAGAAAACTCTGTCACACCACAGGTCTTGCACCATTTCTGGTCTATTCTCCCACTGCATAGCAGACCTTACTGCACTGCCCTTCCACGCTACCTCCTGGATGCACATAATATCCAGTCTACTCCTTATAATCATGATTGTTTTCATGCAGGGACCAGTTTGATCATACTCTGCTTCATCTCTCTATGCTCAGCTTCACTTTGAGTCACATCCTGCACCCGTTCCCACCTACCCCTGACATCACTTCCGTTATATTGGCCATACCATTTCCAATCCCAATTCTAAACTATCAACAGAATTCTTCCCTCCTCCCACATGCAACAACCTAATAAAAACCACATGCAGGCTGTCACCCGTAACAACCACAGAAACTTTACATCTGCTTTATCTGCTCTTCATGCCATTATACACACCTAAATTTCATTATCAGTCTCCTTATTTATATTCTGCTCTTTATACCTCTGACTGACTTCAGATAACCTCGGTACTCCTCCATTCTTTTCATGTTACTACATAAATAGAACTACTTCATTAGAAATATAACGATCTTTTCCACTTACTTTCCTCATGAATGTCACCTCTGTTCCCTCTCCTTTGTACTACTCCTTTGTCTTTCCTCTCCTCTATGAACACTGAAATTTCAAACATGTTTTTCCGAACACCATCTCTCTTTCTACTGCTACTAACATTCGAAACTGGCATAATACCTCTCAAAAATCTCCCAGTGTGGTGATATCCACCCCCACCCCTAACATACCTCTCATCTATACAGATTTTCACAAAATGTCAGGTTTTTGCCTCAAATTTTTGGTCTGTTCCTTATAAAAAATGTTTTTTTTCTGACAAATCACTGGGATGATGTAACAATTAAAGTCACTAAATAATGACATGTATTTGATTTTCAGACTTCATATCCTTCAGAAAATGCATGCCAACACAAATCCTGTTATTCTAACTTTCTGAGTTGATAAGAGCAATATTTAAATTGTCTCTTTATTTTTGGGCCTTTGCCCCCCCCCCCCCCATTTTGTTGGGCTTTGTTCAGATTTCTTGCACTAAGAGGCTGAGAGGTGTGAACCCTAGATCTGTAAGCTCATTAACTAATCTAAGTAGTAAAGAACCTTCCTTCAACCACCACCTTACACTACACCTCTACCCAACTGTATTATCCTACCAGTAAACCACCACTTATCTATACGAATAAAACCACCACATCAAACCCCTCACACCTTCATTGTCCCACTGGTCTACCTAAAAACTGAATATTTCCGCTAACAATTTCCTTAGCATTAGTAACAAAATTACAGAACTATATGTTTGGGGCATCACAGTATACCCCTTATATTCTAGCTATCACACAAGCTTGGCTTAGCTAATAAACCCCACAAGAAAGCAAGTGGAATACCTCTAATGCATCCAAATTATCATAATCTCTCTCCCTATTCACACAACATCCCTAACTTCTAAAATGCTGAAATACTTATATCACTGCTAAAGCTTAACATTAAAAAATCTTATGAATTGTTGCAGTCTATATCCCACCTGGGAATAATATACCAAGTTTAGACAAATCCTCTTCTGGACAACTAATAATATAACTTATGAAAAATTTATACTAGGAGATGTAAATATTAGCTGTCAAAACCTTATATCAGGCATCCCCTCAGCTAATATAAACCTTCATGGTTGCACACAATGTATCAAAACACCAACTAGACTTAATACCAACAGTAAAGGTGCAAGTCTAGAGTGGATATTGGTCTCTGACCCCAGTAAACTTACTGCCTCTGGAACTTATTTATAGAAATACCATCCACAAACCTAATCCTCGCCAAATTAAAACACCCCCAAAACTTTCTAAATTTAATAAAGAATCCTTCATCAGTACACTGAAAGCCTTTAATTGTTCTGCCCACAAAATTCTCTCATTCGACAAGGTGGTCAGTACTTTTAATGCCTTACTCTTAAATACTCTAAACAGCCACACCGCACTCTACAACGAAAAGAGTCAACATTAACCACTCCCAAAGGCTTACTGCCAAGATAAAAACTACAATGCCTAACAGAGGCAAAGCTTGGAAAGAATGTCTCGTACATAAAACTTCCTGTAATCTGCAACTCTATATGAATTATGCAACCTGAGAAAAAATAAAGAGGTTAACTTAGATAAAAAAAAACAATATTATATCCACCTACAACTTCAACACAAAAATGTCTCAAAACATCCTGACATCAGTACATAACCTGTTACATCTGGGCTCAGATAAGGAACCCAGCCCTTGTCATAATAGCTTCCCACTAGAAATGTATACCTTATTCAGTATCTACTTCATAGATAGCATTGCCTCCCTAACGTCTTCACTCACATCCAGTGCCCCCCCCCCCCAACAATAACATCTAACCTCAGTATTCATGTGATCTACAGGTTAGACTAAACCCAACATTCCCCATATACCACATACACTACCACTTCCTTTATCCCCCCTCCCACACACACACACACACACACACACACACACACACACACACACACACACACACACACACACACCTTCTGCACATGAATCTAATTCATCCTCTATATTTATGGGTAGCAACTTCCACACAGGGCCTGTTTGTATAGCAATGAAAAAAAACTCCTACTTAAACACAAACCTTGCTCCATTGCAGCTGACAACATCCCATCTTTGTACCTAAAGACAGCTGCTGATGCCATAGCATGCCATATCTCTATCCTAATTAATAGATCAATTGCTGAATCCTAAGAATTCTCATTATGGAAAAATCATATATTATTCCTCTTTATAAAGATGTCATCTCTACTGACATCTCCAACTTCTAACCTGTAGCAATATTATCACCCCTCTCAAAAATTCTTGAAAGATGTACTCACAAAATCTCCTGCGTTATCTGCTACAATAACAACTCTTAACATCCACCCAACATGGCTTCTGCCCAGTTCACAGTACAGTTACAGCCCTACTATAATTCACTGACATAATAAACAAATAACAGGGAAGCTTGTTTCATCCATATTCCTTGATCTGTCTAAATGCACTGTTACAGTTTCTTCCACTAAACTCATGTAGAAAATGTCTCAGCTTGCACAATCCCTTTCTTCATTACTGTGGTCCGACAACTATTTAACTGGCAGGCTCCAATGTGTAGTACTCTCCCTACTTGCACGTCTCCACTGGTGTAGCTCAAGGCTTGGCTTATTCTTTGTGTCCTTCTCTTTAGTATCTGTACCAAAGACCTCTATACCTCAGCAGGTAAATTCTATTTGTAACCTGCCTCAGCTCCTCCATATTATACAAGAAACATTTTCATAGGTTCATAGGTAAGTACCCATGGTGGTGGTGCTGCGGTAGCATTGTCGCCTCACAGTAAGATGCTGTCCAGTTTGATTCTCAGCTAGAGCGTCTTCTGCATGGAGACATGCATGAATGGGTGTACCTTTGTTGAAGGTTGTGCGTCAGGGCTGATAACTTGGCACATAAAAATCAACTACCAATCATTAGCGGACCGGAGTTCTGCTGTGGCGACCCCTAACCAGGAAAATCTGAAAGACACAAACAAATAGGTTCATAGGTATGTACTATGCTATTGGCCCTAGGGCCTATACAAGCCTAGCCAAAAAGGTACCCTGGCTTTCGCCACCCAAGAAAATTATTTTCCTCTGCCCCTGTCAAGCAGAACCACAAAAATGATCCCCAGGGTGAATTTCCTATTACCCATACAATCATCAAGATTTTTCTTGAAGAGTGCTAATTAGGAGCTCTGTTTGACATAAGTAGGTAGTCTGTTCCAGAGTATGGGAAGTCACTGGGACAGAAATCTATCCCTTCAGCATGTTCTGTTTATTGTGGTGACAAGGTTTAGGTCTCTAGAGCATGTAGCTCAGAGGGATTGGGATTTCTTTAAGTGGAGCATGTCCAACAGCTCTGGGTTTGACATAGCTTTGTATGTTAGGCAGAGATCGCCTCTGAGTAGGCGATATGCGATGGAGTAAAGCTGGAGTTTTTTGAGATGGTCTGAGTAAGGCATCAGTTTGAGGCCAGTAATCCTCTTTGTGAGGTATTTTTTCAGCCTTTCCAGTTGCTGTAGATGTCTTGTGAGGTACATACCAAAAGGGGCATTGTACTCTATAATGGGTCTAATGAGTGATGTGTAGAGGGGAACAATGACCTCTTTTTTCTGGATGAGAAACCTTTTGTGATGAGGTGTGCCATGTAGAAGGATTTCCTGACCACTGTGGCAATGTGATTATCAAAGGAAAGACTACTGTCCACCTGTGTCCCAAGGTCTCTTATCACACTTTCGGTGTTAAGTAGACTACCGCCTATGTGGTAGTTAATGGGTACAGAGGTTTTACCAAAGGGGATGGCAATGCACTTTTTGGCACTGAGCTTGAGACCATGTCTTTGACACCAGGCATCTGTCTCAGTGAGGCCCTTTTGTAGGATGCCTGCATCATTAGAAGTTTTGATTGTGGCTCTTAGTTTGCAGTCATCTGCAAATTTAGTTAGCCAAAGACCTTCTGTGTTAGCCTGTACTTCAGAGAAGTAGATACCAAACAGGAGAGGACCCAGGACTGAACCCTGTGGTACTCCACTTGTCTTGTCACTGGTCTGAAGTCTGATTTGGAGTCTGCTACTTTCACAGTGTGGATTCTGTCAGTAAGCCAGTTGGCAACCCATCTTGTGACATAGGGATTTATACCTAGTTTAGTGAGTTTATCTATAATTCCAGAGTGGGGGATGGTGTCGAATGCCTTGGCGAGATCTAGATAGGCTGTGTGAACCACCTTACCCTCATCTATGGCTTTGGTGACTACTTCAAAGAAGTCTATCAGGTTTAGGAGACATGATCTGCCTTTTACAAACCCAAACTGTGTGGGGTCCAGAGTTTGGAGATCTCCAATATCTTTGTTTATAAGTTCCATGATGATACTTTCCATGGCCTTGCAGACGAGGCTCGTCAGGCTAATGGGGCGGTAGTTCCCGGGGTCTGTTGTGGAGTGGGATAACTGTCGCAGTGTGCCATTCAATGGGCACAAAGCCTGAGGTGAGGCTATGATTGAACATGGTACTTAGGTGGGGTGCCAGTTCATTCTGTAGTTCATGTAGAAGGCAGACTGGGATGTTGTCAGCTCCCATGGATGCTGTGTTCTTGGCTTTGGAGAGTGAGGTCTTTACCTGTGCAGCCGTGATTACAGGAACTTTGCATTCCTCCGGTATAAAGATGGGCCCTTTAGGGGGTGAGAGGGGGGGTAAAGTTAGCACTGAACCTATCTGCCAGGATGTTGGCAATATCAGTTGGTTCTGTATATTTAGTGTCATTGTGCTGTAACTCAGAGCAGATCTGAGTGTTGCCATTGAGATTTTTGACATAGCTATAGAATGCTTTGTGGTTGTCTTTAGAATCAGTGGCAATTTTGTTTTCATAACTAGCTTTGGAGGATTTTATGAGGGATCTCAGCTTCTTACTGAGGCTGACAAGGGAGTTCCTCCAATCATGGGATTTTACTCTTTTTTGCAAACAGTTTCTTTCTTCTGTAGTAGAGTTTGTTTATGGCAGAAGACCACCAGATTGGCTTCTTTTTTTTGGAGGATAGCATCTTGGTTCTGTTAGGGATAGCACAATCCATGCACTCATGTAAGTGCTTATAAAGTGCATTTGTGTAGGATTCAGCAGTTATACCTCTATTGTCCATCTGCATGGGTGTTGTGAAGTTTGCCATTTCTGTCTTAAGAAGTGTGAAGTTGGCTTTGGAGAAATTTTTTACGGTTGTTTTCCTAATGGGGGGTGGGAGCTGGATGTGGATGTCTAGAGTGATTAGCTTGTGGTCGGATCTGACCAACGAGGAGCTGACCTCTGGTGTGGAACACAGGTCACCCATGTTGGTGATGACCAGGTCTAGGATATTGCTGCCCCTGGTGGGGGTGTGGATAAGTTGATCCAAGGCATTGGAATTGATGATTTCCAGAAAACGTTGAGCAAAAGAGTTGGTACATGAGTAGTTTTTCCATCAGTACAGAAATGGCTGTATAATGCCCAGCTACTACGCAAGCCTTATACTGCTATTTTTCCTCAACTCACTCATGCCTGGCAAAGCAAATTTCAAAATCTTTTCAGTAAACAAAACTGAACTTGGAGTAGTCTCCCATATGAAACTTCTTGGACTGATTATGGATGATAACCTTAAATATGACACCAGAAACTGAAAAGTAGCACAACCACCGAGTGTGAGGTATAATGTATACTTACTAAAGAATTAAGCTCTTTCATCTGACTATAATGTTAAACTTCTTCAGAATCAAACATCATCTTCACATTCTCAATTTAATTAATCAAGAAACAAGTCACATGATTAATTAAAACCAATCACAATTGGTACATAATTAATAAAAATATGTTTGAAAGTTGGGGGGGAACCTAGGATGACTTGATTGAGTCTTGTGAATTATGGCAGCAAATAAAACTTAATGCTACCTTCTTCTCAGGATTAAATTACCATGTTTCTATATCTAGTGTGCTAAAGTCACTTTCTTATCTTGTTTAAAATATACATTTTTAGTTGATTTAAAGGCTTGGTCAGCAGGGTGGATTTATATATATATATATATATATATATATATATATATATATATTTTTTTTTTTTTTTACAAATGTATTTTTAGATAGGTATTTTTTCACATAGGCACAGCTTTCAAACAGCTTAAATCTAATGAACAGCTATCTTCTCAGCATATATAAATTCCACAAATCTTTTGTCCAACATCTTTATACATACTCAGTCACTTAAAAATGTAATTCTCTCCTTCTGCAAATTAGACCTACCTCTAACCTTGCTGAGTTCAAACACATTCTGTCTAAAAGACTACCTAAATAAAACTTGGCTCTGCTCCTGCACAACCTCAGGCTGAACTAATGCCTCCCATCCCACTCCTGCATACTTCTTACTAATTCCTTTTCTCTGAACATAGTTGATATATTCTTTAGGTAAAAGACTATGTTATCTAGTCATATCTGCGTATACTCAGTGTGTATAATGGCATCTCTGAATAGCAAGCTATAAATTCTTTAACTATTTACAATGTTCTTTTTTGAACGTATCTCTCTCCAAATATTTGCACACTGAATGTATAAGTTCACACAGTATGAAATGAAGTTATGATATTTCACGTAGTTAATATGTTGTTCTTCTATATAAGATTTTGTAATAACTTTGTTATTTAACTGTAACTGTATTATGTCAATGTGGAGAGATTTTTTCCCCAGACCTCTGGTGAAAATGGGATATTATTCTACTTGATCTTTCCTGGTAAACAAACATTAAATAAAAATAAAGAAAATAAATGTCGTACACTTACAGGCTGAGCCTTATTAGTGAACCTATATTTAGTGTAGGAATCCTTAGCTCATTTTTGACAGGTTTATTGGCTTTACATCCAGCTTTTACTCAAACGAGCTGTACCAAGTAACCCTATCTGAGTAATAGGATACCACTTAGTTAACTGGCCCAGGACTGCTGGGCTTTATGGCAGGCACATATTGTCAATATGTGATGCAAATACCCTTCTCACTATTGTGCCTGGCATAGATTGGATTCGGCCAGGTCCTGAAGCATTTAGCAGTGACAAGTACAAATGCATCCTTGGCAATATTAGTTAACATGACCATATCACCTAGAGTCAGTTTGCACACTGAGATGCGATTAGGCCTGATGCAGCATGCAGTTTGTGGTCCCTGTTCTCCTGTCTAGTGGGTAATATGCACCACAGTCGATGCCTAAAGTGGTTCGTCCACATGACTCTCCCCCAGTTGGTACCCCAGGGAGTCTGTGCTGCTGATGCCCATGTTAGTGTTTATTTTTGGGTGCATTCTGCTGTCAGATCTCCCAGTTCAACCAGGAGAGCTGGGTTTGAACTCAGTGGAAACAATCAGTATGTTTTTGGGAGTTGGGAGGAACTCCATACAGACATAGGGAGAATATGCAGACTCCATGCAGACAGTGAGCAGAGGTTAGCAAAAAAACTCTGAACCCTGTGTCTGTGAGGTGAAGGTCTTAACTGTTGCACTACCATGTCTTCTAATTACTGCATTATGGCATGCAAGTAGGTGTTAATATGCTAACAAGAGTCTCACAGTCCCTTCCCATAGAGGGATAAAATCCTGACTGCACCCCACACAACCCATGTTTGACTAGTAGCACATTAGCAGAAAGGACTGCGCAGGGCAGGATGGGAGTGAGTGGCTGATGCCAGCTTTCCCATGGGAGGGGCGGAGGCTGTCTTTGTTCACTAGAGTAGTAACATGAAGGCCCTGTGAGTTCCATGCTGCAAGCAGTATACTGCCTGATCTGGAGGCTGCTCATGGACGGAAGCAAAGACACTCACAGAGGAGCTTGCAAGACTGCTATGGGGTGGTGGAGGTTAGAGCATATGCCCCAGCAGCATTATGACTCTACATCCTTGATCTCCTCACTCGTCCAGGTGGTGGGTTGAGTTAAGTCTGGGGGAGGCAAAGATGGCTCTGAAATACCCAGTGAAGCAGAATAAAAAAAGAAGAGAAGCTGTTGGATGTTGCATTACTGCTCTCCTCCTCACACAAGAGTCCACCAGTGGCTGACATGCCACCACCTACATGATATGAATAGTGTCATTCACTACCATGTGGACAGAGGCACCATATGGGAGTTAACAGACATGTGCCACCTACACATGGAATCAATGGGGATGTATAGACTGTCAATCTCAGTTTACATGAAAGTTTATGTAGCATTAACCATCCTTGCTATATGGAACAGTCAGAGTCCAAAATGGACATGTTATGTGTTTCCTGGGTGTTGGTGTCATGAATCCTATACCATTTCCTTGATGTGATGCTGCAGCATGTGGAGAAGCACACTCAGCTTCCACGGACAACAGCAAAGAGAACCCCCAATGTGTGGGCATTCTACAAGATAACTAATTTTTCTGTGGGCTGGGGTTCCTTTGAGTGCACCCATATTTGGGCAGACTGAAGGCCCTGTCACTGTACTCTGTATCTTATAGGCTGCTGAGAGGTGACTTGTGCCTGGCCTACAGAGCAGTCTCGGACCCTGCCATAATGGAAATGCTGCACATCCACAAGTCAAACGGGACAAGATTCACTCACTCTGGGGATCTTAACCTAGCCTGTGACAATAACAGGACATGCTGGAGAGAGAGATATGTCTCCCAGAGATTGCCACTCCTCTGTAACAAACTCCCAATTCACATAAAACAGAGCTCCTCAATAACCATGTTTAAGCTGCACTGCAGCTAAAATTTTTATCTTGGATTTGGCCAAACAAGTGGACATAGCTGCAATAGGTTTGGACACATGCAGGGCTCCCATATGGGGCAGCATGGGGTGTAAAATCATTCTTTTCCTGCTGCACAGGGACCATTGGAAGTGCCTGATAGTGGAATGTGAGGGTCTTATTTATAACGCAGATGCCTTATACCAGTTTGCCAGAGAGGTGAATGATGGTACTGGCAACAACTAGTCTGGCAAGCAGTGCAGGCACAAATATAGTGACCTAAGGAGGGGCTACCCAGACCTTCTCCACATGTGGTAAGAAGAGGTTAGGGAGAGAGAGAGAGAGAGAGAGAGAGAGAGAGAGAGACAAACACCATTTTATTCTAAACATTCTCTTCTTGGGTTGGAACTGTACAATAGGTCTAGCTGCATCTGTAGCTATAATTATTATCTACTGCCAGGGATAGGCCGTGCTCATTAATGTTTATTTTACTTTTTCCACTGCTACAGGAAGTTGAAGAGAATAGGACTGCCTGCCACAGGAAGTGATATAGGTTCTCCAGGCAGCAGGATAAGTGTTGTGTATTGCCAGCAGGAAAGTATTATTTTAAAAAATAGTGTACACTTCATCAATACAAATTCTCTGAACCAGTTAGCCCCAGTCCCAACCAGAGATGATAAAATCCTGGACTTAGTCCTCACCAATATGAGATAGCTCTGCTCCCTAGCAATTGTATCTCTGTCTCTCTCTGGTCAGATTAGACTGTAAATCAGTCATGTTCACCTTAAGACTGAAGCCAGAAGCATCCTCAATACCTTGGGGTTCACAGATTATGTCAAGACTAATCTACTAACACTGAGTGATGACATGGCTAAATTTAGTATCCCCTTGCAGCTCAATGACCCCCCACTATTTTTGCGCAATCTTTTACTGCCAAATTCTATGCACATGTGAATAGCTGCATAGACACTTCTGTCTCCTTTCAAAGTAAATGCAATGCCAAATTCAAAAATGAACCCCTGTGGTGGAAACCAAATATAAACAGCTTCTAGAATTAAAGGGAAAAAAATGATTGCATGCAAATATAAATGTAACTCCCAAGATGCAAAAAGATCTCTTGCTAAACTTAACAGGGAACTCTGGGCCTTGATCAAATCAACCAAACCCAGATATGAGGCAAAACTGCCATCAAGGTAAAGGACAACCACAAACCCTTCTTTAACTATGTCAGAAACCTCAGAAGCAATGCCCAGCACTGTGCAAAGCTAATTGTAAATTATATCATGTACTTGGACCCAGAGGATGCAATCAATCTACTAGTGGACAAATTTAGCTCTAAGATCACCCCCCTCTTCCCTCTTACATTCCTTGACCTCATACCCACATCTACACCACCCTCACAAGTCCTCAAGTCACTATCCAAGGCCAAGAAGGGTGTTTCCTTGCTTCCATGGGGCCAGGCAACATACTGGGCTGCTTACTGGCCACCTGTCAGACCTCCTACAGAGGCTAAACTAGATTTATTGTTTTTTTTTTCCAGAGCAAGATGTTCTGCATTTTGACTGGAAGTTTTGATAAAGCTAGTCTGTTACTTTTGTAAGTATTTAATAATGTTCATAGGGCATGTAGGTCCTTGTTGTTATGCAATGATTTGTCTTTCTTTATGGTTGTTCTTACACTTTAGACCATTTCTCTGATAATATACAGTTCTGATTGGTTACTGGTACAATAGGAGTGTAGTGTGTGACATTCTTAGGGGGACATTATATCCCCGCTCTTGGTCCGATTCACTGTTAAGTGTGGAAGTGGGTATTTTCCCTGCCTGCAACAGGAAGGAAAATTTGAGACTTATCCTGTGTGCTTCTAGAACTGTCTCTTTTTAATTTCTCCAAGTCTTTTGAGTTTCTAATACCATGACAAAGATGGATCTCATTCCTAAGTGAAAGTATGATTAAAGTTCATGAAATGAGTATTGTTTCAATCTCTGATGTTAGCCAGAAGTGCTCTTTGCAGCATGCCCAATGTGCCCAGTAATGACTCTTTCTGCATTTCATATGGAGTTACATGTATTGGTAACATATCTAAGTTTGTTTGTGTCTTTCGGCTTTTCCCGGTTAGGGGTCGCCACAGCGGAATTCCAGTCCGCTAATGATTGGCAGTAGAGTTTTACATGCTGGCTTGCCGGGCCTAACGCACAACCTTCAACGAAGGAATGCCCATTCACGCATGTCGCCACACAGAAGATGCTCTAACTGAGAATCGAATGGGCAACGTCTATGACTGCAAATTCTTTTTTATAGGACCGGTTGTTGCTGCTACTACTGAAACTGTCTAGGTATCCTTCTTCCACACTGCCCTCATTTCTGCCTGCAAATCTTGGTATTTTATGACTTTGTGTCTCTCTGTACATAAGACACTCCAGTCACTGGGTGTAGCAAGTTCAATGATCAATCCTGCTTTTGTCTTCTTTTCATGGACTACTATATCTGTTTTTCTCACGTCTATTTTTTTGAAGTGTTGGTAATGGGTAAACCCATGTGTTATAAACTTCATAATTTTCTATAATGCTTTGTGGTTCATGTTTACTGTGTTTTTCAACTACTTCACTATAATGTTTGCACAATCCCCAATGCAACAGTCTTGCCACATGATTATGCCTTTCACTATACAGTCCTTCTGCTATTAGTATATCACCACCAGCAACAAAATGGCAACTGTTTCCAATTCTGTTTTACAAAACCTACATTTGTCTGTTTCGCCCACATTTTCAATGGACTCTGTAAACCAATGTGTATGTAGTCCATTATCTTGGGCCGCCGATATTAACCTTTTGTCTTTTGGTTTAAATTCACCTCTCCTTAACCATTCCTGTGTTAGATCCTGATCAACATGAGATTATTCCAAGAGTTTTCTATACTTGCAGCTGTATTTATGCATTTTCCACATTTTATGCCTTCTTATCTGATCCTTCACCTTATATTCTTTCGTTTTTGTAGCGCATTCAGTTGCTGCCTGATTTTTATCTACTTCTGGTTTAATTTCCATTTTTTCTTGGCACTGATATGGTTCTAATAAATTAAGCAGAGAAGTCATCTTATATTTATTCTCTTAATGTTTTAAAACTTTCACTACTTTTGGATCTTGTGAGGTCAGCAGATATGTATGCAGTCCCATGATTGCAGATCTATACATGAAATAAATTTCGGGAAGGCCCATACCTCCTTTAGAATGATGAATATATAGTCTTGGTATACACTGATTTATGTCACAAGATGGGTTGTCAACTGGCTGACTTACAGAACCCACACTGTGAAAGTAACAGACTCCAAATCCGACTTCAGACCAGTGACAAGTGGAATACCACAGGGTTCATTCCTGGGTCCTCTCCTGTTTGGTATCTACTTTTCTAAAGTAAAGGCTAACACAGAAGGTCTTTGGCTAACTTATTTTGCAGATGACTGCAAACTAGGAGCCATAATCGAAACTCCTAATGATGTGGACATCCTACAAAAGGACCTCACTGAGACAAATACATGGTGTCAAAGCCATGGCCTCAAGCTCAATGCCAAAAAGTGCATTGTCATCCCCTTTGGTAAAAACACTGTACCCATGAGCTACCACATAGGTAGTAGTCTACTTAACACCAAAAGTCAGACACAGGTGGACAGTAGTCTCTCCTTTGATAATCACATCGCCTCAGTAGTCAGGAAATTCTTCTACGTGGCACACCTCATCACAAAAGGTTTCTCATCCAGGAAAAAAAGAGGTAATTATTCCCCTCTACTCATCACTCATTAGACCCATTATAGAGCACAGTGCCCCTTTTGGTATGTACCTCACAATATATCTACAACAACTGGAAAGGCTGCAGAAATACCTCACAAAGAGGATTACTGGCCTTAAACAGATGCCCTATGCTGACCGTCTCAAAAAATTCCAGTTTTACTCTGTCGCATATCGCCTACTCAGAGGCGATCTCTGCCTAACATA
This sequence comes from Protopterus annectens, assembly GCF_019279795.1. Classification (NCBI taxonomy): domain Eukaryota; kingdom Metazoa; phylum Chordata; order Ceratodontiformes; family Protopteridae; genus Protopterus; species Protopterus annectens. The sequence continues at coordinate 907,818,501 of NC_056747.1, read as the reverse complement.
CAAAGCTATGTCAAACCCAGAGCTGTTGGACATGCTCCACTTAAAGAAATCCCAATCCCTCTGAGCAACATGCTCTAGGGACCTAAACCCTGTTACCACAATAAACAGAACATGACGGAGGGATAGATTCCTGTCCCAGAGACTTTCCATACTCTGGAACAAGCTACCTAACTATATCAAACAAAGCTCCTCGTGAATAGTTGCATACTTGAGCTGTTTAGTTAGCTTTTACATACCTACATCAACTTTATTACAAGCTGAGATAACTATAAATTTGCAGTGTTATAGAATAGTACTGCATTTTAATTTTTCTGTTTTATTGTTTCATTGAATATTGTGTTAAAACAGTACTGCATTTATCTGCTTATTTATTTGTTTCTCTGAAAATTGTGAGCTCTCTGTCTGCAATTAGTGGGCTTATTCTTCTCACTTCATTGATACTCAGTGTAGACGTCAGCCTAGAGGGTTTCTCTGTGCCTTAAAGTCTTAGTCCCTTATCTCTGAAATTATTTCTGCTGTATAGCTGCATACTTGAGTTGTTTGGTTAGCTTTTACATACCTACATCAGCTTTATTACAAGCTGAGATAAGTACAAACTTGCAGTGTTATAAGATAGTACTGCATTTTATTTTTTCTGTTTTATTGTTTCATTGAATATTGTGTTAAAATAGTACTGCATGTATCTGCTTATTTATTTGTTCACTGAAAATTGTGAGCTCTCTCTCTGTCTACAGTTAGTTTTCCCAGCCACCCTCCCTGTTCTTGTTGTGGTATTAATCTTGGTGGCTTTGGAATTGACCGCCCCTCCTGTAAATTTGGGTTTGAACACTCCTCCTGGGCCCATCTCATTTGCTCACTCAACCGAGTACAGTGAGATCATATTTTGATTTCAGACACTCATACCATTCCCATCTGTTCAGCCCTATCCCAGCTCTATCATAGTCTAGTCTCATTAGCTCATCCTGCCTAAGAGAAAATTTGAGTAGGCATACCCACTTAGGCCTGAACTTGTCTGATTGAAGACTGCTGGAACAGGGCTCAGTTCTGAGGTTTTTTACTGGTTAATTTGGTAATTTGTTTAAATCAGTTTGCTTGTTTTCTATTGTTATATATAAAAAAATTTTTTTTTTACTTTATCTGCTTTTACTGTATTTGTGTTTCTTCCTACTTTATTACCTTATTTTGTTTTGCCTCTTCCTAAAAGTACTCAATTGTGTTTATTCTGCTGCATTTATTACTGCTTGGTAGTAGCCTGATTAAATTGTAACTGTTATTCTAAGTCTTTTGGTTAAAGCACTTGGGCTTCAGACCAGTTGTTTTACATTAAGAAGGTTTGTGGACTGCATTGTTGTGGCAGGACAGGTAGCTTACATCCTTTTAAGTTGGGAATTGCTGATTGAAGGCTCAGTGTCTGTTATTCTAAAAGTGTATTAGTTCTGGTTTAAGCACTTGGGCTCCAGGCCAGTTATTTTACATTAAGACGGTTTGTGGTCTGTACTCTTGTGGGAGGAGAAGCTAGATTCTGCCCTTCTGAGCTGGGAATTTCTGGTTAAAGGCTTACTGTGTCTGCTTATTTGAACTGTTTTTGTGATACTGGTGCGCCTTGTCTGCTGTACTATAGACTAGATTCAGGCCTGCTGAATCTAACTTTGTTTGTATAACTTGAGCAGTAATCCAGGCCATCTTTTTTGGAGAAGGTTTACTCTTCAATTTTTCCCTTGGAACTAGACAAACTTTCAACTTAAACACTCAAACCATTCATTTCACAGCCCAGCACTTGCTCAAAACTCATAGCAAGCACTAATTAACCCTAGCACTAAACCCACCTATACTGTCCAGAAGGACAAGGCTCTCTATTTGTCCCTACCAGCCAATCAGTAAAACAGGTCACTTTACCTATTCAGGCATGTCCAAATGGCAGTTTCAGGTGTACTCTCCAGTTCAACTGGTGAATCTGGGCATTTTGAGGCAATGTTACAACTGCCTCATGTACACAGACAACCCTCTCCTCCTACCACCAAACACTAATATATGTGAAAGATGCAATTATACAGCCACACTGGAGGCAAAGCTCTCTCAACCCAAGACTGGAACTGACAGTCAAGAGGAGAAGGGAAACCAACACCGGCAAATAACACACATAAATACACAAAAGCATACTCGGAGGCTCTAAATAAAAATCTGCAAAAGCAACAGAGACCTCCAAAGCAGACACCCAAGCAACCTCCACACCCCATCACAAACTATGAAACACATACTTCACATAATCAGTGTGCCATGCAATCACAGCCCTTAAGGCAAAATAACATACCCAACACACTAGTAATAGGTGACTCTATAGTCAGGCACACTGATGTCCCACTAACTAGGCTGGACAATGAGAAAGTTACAGTTAGCTGCCTGTCAGGTGCCAGGATCTGCCACATAACACAAGCACTCAGGTCGCTCCAGAACAAGTACAAATATGACTCTGTCATTGTCCATGTTGGTGTGAATGACCTGAGACATACCTCCCTGGACTACATGAAAAGAGACATGGAAGAGCTTTCTGATCACGTAGCCAAGGCCAGTATGACCCTGACCCTGAGTAGCATCCTGCCCTCACCAAAATGATGCCACAGTATAAAGAAAAAATTATCAATTTCAACAATTGGCTAAGTTTCTGGTGTCATTCAAAGGGGATCCAGTATCTATCTGCCTGGGATGACATGCTCGACAAGCCACATTGCTTTGCAAGAAATGGCTTGCACCTGTCACCCTTAGGCTTTCGAATACTGACCAAGACTTTTGCTGCCCCCATAGTGCCTGTTTAGGCAAGGCTCAAAAGACAAACCCACCACCGTAAATAGCACAAGTAACCAAAAACTGAGGGTAATGCTACTCAATGCCAGAAGTCTAAACTTCAAAATGCATGCACTTAAGACACTCCTCAGTATGGAGAACATCGATATCTGTGCAGTAACAGAAACCTGGTTTAAGGCTCCAGAGAGCACCCCAGCACTACCAGGCTATAACTCATACCATACTTTTCGGCCACAGAACCTGGACTGAAAAACAAAAGGCAGGGGTGTATCCATATTCATCAAGGATACCCACACCTCCAGGTTAGTGGCACAGCACGATGCCTCAGAGATCATTCATGTGCAACTAACAATGGGCAAAACTGCAATTCAAATTGTAGCTTGCTACAGATCACCCACCATGATCCAGGACCCCCATTCCGTGTTTCTGGAGACACTGGAGAATATGAAGGTCCTACCAAATGCCCTAATATTGGGTGATCTCAATTACCCAAACATTAACTGGGACAACTACTCAAGTACTAACTCCCTTGCCCAACACTTCCTAGAATTTATAAACTCGAATGCCCTGGATCAGCTGGTCAACACCCCCACCAGAGGTGACAACATATTGGACCTGGTCATCACCAACATGGGTGACCAGTATTCCACACCGGAGGTCAACCCCTCACTGGTTAGATCAGACCATAGACTAATCACTCTGGATATCCACATTCCGCCCCCACCCCCAATCAAGGAAACCACCGTGAAAAACTTTTCAAAAGCAAACTTCACGTTACTTAAGACCGAGGTGGAAATATTCACAGCTCACACGCTAAAGGACAATGCTGTCCAAGTTGCTGAATCCCTTACAAAGGCACTCTATGAGTACCTGCAAGAATGCATGGATCGTTGCTATCCCAAGCAACACCAAGAAAAGTAAACCAGTCTGGTGGACCCCTGCCACAAACTAGCTATACAATAGAAGTAGGAAACTAGTACAGAAAAGAGTAAAATCCCAAGAAGGAAAGGCATCCCTGATCAGTATCAGCAAGAAACTATGATCCCTCATAAAATCATCCAAGGCTAGCTTCAAAAGAAAAATTGCCAAGGACTATAAAGATAACCACAAAGAGTTCTTTAGCTATGTCAAGAACCTAAGTGGAAACTCTCAGATCTGCTCTGAGTTAGTGCAAAATGGCATAAAATACACTGAACTGACTGATATTGCCAACATTCTGGCAGACAGGTTTAGTGCAAACTTCAGCCTCCTCTCACCCCCTAAGGGGCCCATAACCATACCAGAAGTATGTACAGCCCTGGCAATCACTGACAAACAGGTTAAAACAGCCCTATCCAAAACCAAAAACACAGCTTCAATGGGACTGGACGGTGTCCCAGGCTGTGTCTTAGACGAGCTCCAAAATGAACTAACCTCTCACCTAAACACACTGTTCAAACTCAGCCTCTCTACAGGCTACATACCCATAGAGTGGAGCACAGCAACAGTTATCCTGCTCCACAAAGGTGGAGCCACAACAGACCCAGGGAACTATCACCCTATAAGCCTGACTAGCCTGGTCTGCAAGGCTATGGAGCGCATCATCATGGAACTCATTAACAGAGACATTGGGAGCCTCCAAACATTGGACCCTACACAGTTTGGCTTTGTTAAGGGCAGATCATGCCTCCTAAACGTGGTGAACTTCTTTGAGACAGTTACTAAGGCTTTAGATGAGGGAAAGGAGGTCCACACAGCCTACCTAGACCTTGCAAAGGCTTTTGACACCATTCCCCATTCTGGTATTATAGATAAGCTCACCAGCCTGAATGTAAACCCCTACATCACGAGGTGGGTTGCTAATTGGCTCCCGGATAGAATCCACATGATGAGAGTTGTAGGCTTTAGGTCTGACTCTAAACCAGTTACAAGTTGTGCCCCCCCAGGGCTCAGTCCTGGGACCCCTCCTGTTCGGTATATACTTCTCAGAGTTACAGGCAAGCACAGGAGGACTATGGCTGACCAAGTTTGCAGATGATTGCAAACTGGGGGCCATAACTGACTCTCAGGCTGATACAGACATCCTCCAGAAGAGTCTCACTGAGACGGATACCTGGTGTCAAAATCATGGCCTCAAGCTAAATGCCAAAAAGTGTGTAGTCATCCCTTTTGGAAACAACAAAGTACCCGTGAACTACCACATATGTGATAGTCCCCTAAATACAGAAAATGTAATAAGGCATCTGAGGACCCAAGTAGATAGTAATCTCTCCTTTGATAATCATATTGCCAAGGTGGTTAGAAAATCCTTCTATGTGACCCTCCTAATCACAAAAGGGTTCACATCTAGAACAAAAGAGGTTATTGTGCCCCTCTACTCATCACTCATCAGACCCATCATAGACTACAACGCCCCATTTGGGATGTACCTTACAAGACACCTGCAACAGCTAGAAAGACCACAGAAGTTCCTCACCAAGAGGATTACTGGCCTGAAACAGATGCCCTATGCATCCTGACTGAAGGAACTCCAGCTGTACTCGGTTGCATACTGCTTACTCAAAGGTGATCTCTGCCTGACATACAAGGCCATGTCCAACCCAGAACTGATGGACATGCTCCACCTAAAAAAAACAAATCCCCGAGAGCCACACACTCTAGGGATCTAAACCTCACCACAACGATAAATAGGATGTGCTGGAGGGATAGATTCCTGTCCCAGAGACTCCCCATGCTTTGGAACAGGATTCCAGTCTACATTAGGCAGAGCACCTCACTAACACTCTTCAAGAGAAACCTTGACAAGTGGATGGGAAACAGAAAATTTACCCTGGGGATCACTGCAGTGGCTCTGCTGGACAGAGGCACAGGGAACTAATGGCTCTGCTGGACAGAGGCACAGGAACTAATCTAAGGGGGCGGCGAAAGCCAACACATTCTGGCTAGGCTTATAGATGCCTTCTGACAGATAACCTAGTACTTACCTATGAACCTATCAACCTATTAGCACTTTTCAAGAAAAATCTTGATGATTGGATGGGAAATAGGAAATTCACCCCGGGGATCACCTCTGTGGCTCTGCTAGACAGGGGCACAGGAAAATAATTTTCTTGGGTGGCAAAAGCCAGGGTACCTTTTTGGCTAGGCTTATGTAGGCTCTAGGGCCAATAGCCTAGTACCTACCTATGAACCTATGATTAGCATGAAGCATCCTTCTTGTTTTCCTGTCCAACCAATCCATCACCGTTTGGGGCCAGTCAGTCACTCCAAAACTGTAAGCTTGGACAGGAAGAGCAAATCAGTTTATAACTTGGAGTTTGTACCTAGATGTCAATGCTGTTTTCAGTATTAATTTTAGTCTTCGGTCTTCTAAAAGGTTCCTTACTAAGTTTTATTTGCATTTTGTTCATGGTTTATCATTGATCCTTCATCAATTCCCAAATATTTATACACTCCTTCTTGCTCAGTTTCTTTATATCACATTATTCAGAGTGGTCAGTAGTGGATGAGAGCGGAGTAAGTTCTCTCTACAATACTCGCTCCTTCTCTAGCTAGCCTCTGTGCTATAAATTGGTCTCATCCAGTCTGAATACCACACATTAGAATGTTAACAGTTCAAGCCAACATGGTCTTTACCAAGTGGCAAAATCAGACCAGCATAATTCAGTGGCAGAGCTCAAGGCAGTGTCCACCACATCTTGGTGGATGAATGACATATACATAATTTAATTCCTGAGCATCTCCACTTTGTTTGTTTGATGGATATCAATGTCAAATGAATGCTGTATAGATCAGCATTTGGTAAGTGGCCTGGGAAATGTTTTGTCTCATGTGCCAATCCAGCAAAAAGGGGTGTAGCAATCATGTTGGGCGAAGACTGAACTGGACAATTGAGGGGGAGGTTAGTAGTAGGTGACTAATATTAAATCTTCATGCACACTTTGGGCAACTTTTATTGGGCAATTTTTACAGTACACATGAGTCTAGCTGGAACCATCAAAGCAGTGCAACCATTCCAGGTCATAATACTGCTGGGGGGGGGTCATTAATGCAGTCCTTGACCCTTGATTTTATAGCCTCCCTGCTGATGTAGACAGACTACCCAAGATAACGAAAAAGCTCAAACTAACAGTACAAGATTAGGACCTAGTGGATGTCTAATGAGCCCATCACCCTGTTGATAATGATTATACCTTTCTAGGCATGGGGTGAATAGCCACTAGACTCAACATGTGGATAGTTTCACACAAGCATACAGTGTGGGTCAGAAGGGTGAATATCACCCCAGCAGGACTTTCTGATCATGCCAAACTGTACATTATTCTATAATCTAATTACTTCCCCTGTGGCGAAGACTATTCAGATTTGATCTACTTCTGTTAAGAAACAAGATATTTGACAAATCCTTAAAGCAATGGGTCCAGGCCTACTGGCAATGCTGTGATCAGCATACTGGATAACTTGTAGGTGACTGTACTTTTTTCAAACAGTATTGCACAGACTGAATTAATAACTACTTCAGTAGTTTGAGGCAGAACTGTAATCAGATTAAAACAAACTAGGAACGTTATATTCAAGGTAAAGAATAATTGTATAAATTAAGGGGTTGCATAGACCAACAGCTGTATTCTGACATTGTCCAGCTTATAAAGCAATATGGACAGCTGCTGAAGTTGCAACTAATTGGGACAGGTAGTGTATGTTTTATTGTGCTAAAGAGACTGTGTCCAACAAGCTGCCTGCCCTCAAGGACTGGGAATGGCAAAAAAAGATTACTATGATGGCTATTAGGGATAAAAGTGGCAAGTTCAGAGATGACCCATGGGGTATCACCTCCACCACACCTCTCAACTGTCCAGATTTTTGCAGAATGTCTGGATTTTTGCCTTATATTTGTGGTCTGTTTCTCATAAAATCTGTGGTTTTCTGGCAAATCAGTAGGATGATCTGAGGAATGAAGTCACTAAACAATGACATACATTTGAGTTTCAGATTTCATATTCTTTGAAAAAATGCATGCTAAAACAAAACCTGTTATTCTATCAACTTTCAAAGTTTATAAGGGCAATATTTAAAATATGTGCCTATTTTTAGGACTTTGTCCACATTTTGTCAAGTTTTCTAAAGATTTCTTGTGCTAAGAGATTGGATAAGTATGGCCTCCACTCTAGGAGAGGGATATCTTACCTGCATGCAACTATCCACCAACTGGGTTCCTCCTGATTTCAATGAAGGTGGCTATTCACATTCCCAGGATAGGAAAATAGACCTCTGTTCTGCTTAGCCACTCCATTAAAACCTCAGAGATAATATATTTTATTGAGTCCCTGCCCACAGGAAAAGACCCCAGTCTAGCTGGAATGACTTCAGATTTCATACCAGAAAATGTGTTAAACTTTCGTAAACCATTTCAATATCCTATAGTCCCAGCTAATTACTATCTCTTCTCCCACCTTCAAACTGAGCTTAAAATGTTTGCTAAAAGTCTTAGCTAACAGATTAGAATAGTTTAACTGGATCCCAATGGGGAGCATTTGTAGTTTATTAAGGGCAATGCTGGTAGCCTGACTCTTGTTCATATGTGGTTCAATGTTCAAGCCCCTTGTGCCGCACAGTTTTCCCTAGAGGCAGTAATACTGTTAGATTTCTCCACTCGTGTTTGTGAAGACAGTGTTTGTGTTGGACTGTTGCTTTTAGACTGCATTTATCAACTTTGGAATCAGATCACAGAGGTTATCCTTCTCCCTAACTACTGGGTTTTTGGATGATTCCGCCATTTGGATTGATAACTCTACTCAGCATGTTGACCCCTTAATAACTTTCATCCATGAATCATTCAGGTTCACTGGGCCTCAAATCAATGTCTACAAATTTGAAATGTTCCATTTGAGTCAGGAAGTCTATGCTACTTTGTTAAACAGCCTGAATACTCATCTTCAGAAACAGTGAATCTAGAGACGCGTATGATGCTAGGCATGGATAAAGTGATCGAGCTTAACACTAGTCCTGTAATTTTGGAAATCAAGAACAAATTCTCTTAAATGAACAATCACAACTTTTTATGCTTTAATAAACTTTTTGTGCTTTAATAAACAATACTACCTAAACCTCCAAAACATGTACAAACAAAACCCTAAGAAATTTTGGAAATCCATTTCATCTATAACTAACTGTGGTACAATAAACAACCCATGCCCGTTCCCTGAAAAACCCACCAGTGAAATAGCCACCCTCTTCAACTCACACTAACACTACTACTAACCTTAATCCATCATCCCCTTACCCCCAGGTAGCACCCCCCAACTCAACTACCTTTTCTTTCTCCCCTATTCCCATCACCGCCATAAGTAAACATCTTCTTAAACTGAAGCCTGGCTCCTGTGTCCCTGACAACTCGCCTCCAGAATATCTCCAAATTGCAGCAAGATCTAGTGCCTATCCTATCAGTATACTTCTCAATAGAGCTCTCCAAGAGTCTTACATTCCTACTATATGGAAAAAAGCATATGTTCTTCCACTCCACAAAGGAGGTAACAATACAGATATCTCTAACTTTAAGCCCATTGCAATTCTCTCCCCTCTCTCCATAATCCTTGAAAACTTTATTCATTATCAACTTCTAAACCACCTACTGCTAAACAATCTCCTCTCTCCAACTCAGCATGGCTTTAGACCTGGTCACAGCACCTCTACTGCCCTTATTTCCTTCATAGATACCATCAATCAAGCCAGAAATCATGGTAAATTTGTATCCTCCCTCTTTCTAGACCTATAAAAAGCCTTTGATAACAGTCTCCCACCCCTTACTTCTTAACAAACTCTCCACCCTAGGAATCTCCACAACAGCTATAAACTGCTTTACAAATTACCTGAATGATAGACAACAATCCACTAGATGGCACAACCCCTTCTCCCCATTCTTTAACTGTACTACAGGGGTCCCCCAAGGCTCCATACTAGGTCCCCTTTTAATTAGTATTTTTATAAACGACTTCCATACCCACCTCACGCAAGCATCTGTTGTACAATATGCAGAAGATTTGACCATTACCTGCTCTGCTAAATCAACAGCAGAACTTTTGCAAATCTGCCAAAATTCATTTACCACTACCAAAATCTGGATGGCTAATAATCATCTAGCTCTAAACCCAAATAAAATAAAAATGATAGCATTCACTCCCAAGAAAAATCTCTCTGTCAACAAGACAGATTTCGCCATTCATTCTCAAACCAACACATCTATAGAAGTTGTCTCCCACAATAAATTACTAGGGGTTATCATCGATGAAAACCTGACATTTGACCTCTATATCCATAATAATATAAAAAAAAACAAATTATAAGCTAGGCTCCCTTTATCAACAAGGATACTACCTCAACTGCTTCACCAAACGCACTCTTGCCTTAACTTTTCTCTTACCCTCACTAATCTACGGCACTCCTCTCCAAAACAACATCAACTGCACCCTAAAAACAAGCTTGAGACCTGTTACAACAAGGTTGCCAAATTTGCAACCAACGCAAATTACTCTTCCCATCATTGTATTTCCTTAAAATCACTCAACTAGCTCAAACTTCCCCACCATCTTACCTACCTACAGCTAATCACATCTCACAAAATTATACACAAACCCTCAGACTGCCCAGCTCTCTCACCCACTACCACCTCAACAGGCCACTTAGATCTGAAACTACTACTACATGTATAAAAACCTAAACTCCCTGCCAGGACTATGCTTCATTCTTTCTATGTTGCGAAGCTTTGGAACTTTACCATTAGCTATCAGAACCTCTAGTTCAATCACATCCTTCAAAAAGGGATTGCAATTACACCTCTCTTTCCTCTGGCAATGCACATGCCTCTATTCTCATTCTTCCATAACCTGAATGCATACACTCAAAATGTATTCACACACTATGTTACACCCCTCCCCTCTGCAAACTTATTCATACTCAGTACCAAAACAAACCTCACTAAACTTTTACTCTACAATCCATCTTTTCTGCATCACCTATCACTGCCCTTCTTCCCATCCTTTTACTGACCAGCTCTCTCAAATACCCTGTATATACCATTTAATTATGTTAAAAAGTCAATTACTCTTCTAGTTTTGTAACTTATACTAGTTTTATTCATATGTGCATATAATTTGTGTGACACCCTTACAAGTATGGTATATTACTATGTATGCATTATGATTACTTGCTTGTATCTGGAAGCTGTTTTATATTGTTTTACTGTTTGTTTCTTTTTGTACTGTTATACTGTGGAGCTTTTCTCCCTGGGCCACAACTGAAAATGGGTTCTTTTGGCCCAGTGGACTTTCCTGGTAAACAAATGCCAATAAATAAATAAATAAATCTAGATAGTGAAAATATTCATAATGCCTAAGGTCTTGTTCATAATATGACACCACCCACATGCCTTTATTTTAACTTTGTTAAATAGTATCACTCAATCAGCAGTAACTTCTTATAGCAAAGGAAACCACCCAGACTTAGCCACATGAAGCTAGTGGCCACAAAATATTTGGGTGTATTTGGGCTGCCTGACTTACGTGCATATGGGGTTTTAGTGTTAGGATGGTATTATTACTGAGCTAGAGTCAAGCCAACCCTTATCTGGCTCCCATTTGAACTCTTACTGAATGGATTGTCTCATGCCTCCCCAAATCAACATCTTCTCACAAAGTTTGGGACTCAGGAAGACTTGAGAGGTGGTTCTTCCTTAGCCAATGGGTCCAGCTAACTACATGCTTAATATTACCTTCCCCTCTTCCCTCTCCTCCTTCTGGAAACATGATCTAATAAGTATAAACCATGATGGGGTGAAGTGGGGGACTAAGTTACAGTTGTCATTTTGTTTATAAAAGATATTTATATTCAGCACCTTAAAATATTCTCACCTTTTCACAGCTGAAGGAGAGATTCTCTCAAACCAGCTTGCATTGGTGATGATATCTTCAATTAAGAGTCAACAAAGGATCCATGTATGGATTTCCACAGAGCAATCTTGGTTTGCCCCACCCTTATCCACTCAAGGTCTCCTACAAGTAAGTAACATGATGGGAGGAAAACTCAAATTCTGGTATCTTCCAGATATTAACTCCACTCAGGATGCAACGATGGATCTTACTACTAAATAGAACACCTGTTTCTCATTTGCAATACCCCCAGAACTTTGTAAGAAATGTCCAAACTCGGTTTATGTCATTGTGCAATAGTCTGTGATCACTACATCCATCCCTGACTCCAGTGCTGCAGAGCTCTCCCCAAGGCACAACTCTCAAATGCTTTCACTAAAAATGTTGTTATTGTACAATAGCCTCAGTTACTACCTCCATTCCTGACTCTAATACTGCAAAAGCTCTGCTGCAAGGCCCAACTGTTGAATGTTTTCACTGAGAATATTGTCATTGTACAATGTAACCAAGTTTAACATGAAGAGCTTTGCTGTGTATTATCTTTAACGAGTCAGATACGTGTCTTCCCTGTGTGGGAAGAAGCTGTGACATTTCCCCACATAGGATTAGTCCTTGTACTCCTCTTACTAAGTTGGCCACTGTCCTTTCTCTTGACCAACAAATTACAGTGTATATGCCAGTTACTTTGTCTACTTAGCTTCCTGGTTTCTGCATTCAGTAAATGAAAGAAAACCTATTCTATTTCGTGCCTCCTTGTTAATTGCTCTCTGCCAGCTATAAACTGATTGCCGTGTGTAATAATGGACCTAAGGCTGACCTTCCACCCACTACTTAACTCGACAGCAGTCAACTCCCCACCCCAGTAATGTAACTTTTGCCACCATAAATATTAGAAGCAGAAGAAATGAAACTACTGAAATACATGCCTGGATTACCCAGCACAAACCTGATATTCACGCTATAACTGAAACTTGCTTTAAACCCAGTATAAATGACTCTGAAATTACACTCCTTGGCAATAATATCATCTGTAATGATTGTATAAAGAGGAAATATGGTAGTATTGATTTAATATTTCCCAACAAGTGCCACATTTCTGCCTACAACAAACTACTAACAAAATTCAGTTCAGCAGAGCTTCTTATTACTTTCTGAGTATAAATATAAACAAATACATATTATTGTTCTTTACATCCCTGCTGATGACAATACAGCTACACTGGAAGATATCCTACATTGGATAGCCATAACCAGTCCACAAGAAAAAAATACCACAAGGTAACATCAATATCAAATGCTTGGGCATAAATAAGGTTTCACACAACTAATGAATAGCCCCACACATTATAGCAAGACATCAAATTCTTTATCAGACTGGATCCTAGTATCAGATTCTAGCAAATTCACCACCACAAATATATTGTCAGACTCTCTCAGTGATCATCTCCCAATCCATATAGCAGGACATCTCTCACACACCGTACAAATTGCAGCAGGAGTCATTACTGGGCACATTGCAGGTGCTGTGAAGAGCACTTTTAGCTGACACCAAAGAGTGAAATAATACTAATTTCATGAACTTTAATTGTACTTTGACTTAGGAATGGGGTCCATTCCCTTCATGGTATTAGAAATCCAAAAGATGTGGAGAAATTAAAAAAAAAACAGACATCTGTCACATCTACTTAAATAACGTTTATAAAGCAACATACAGCCTGTCCAAGTTTAATCCAGAAATATTCATTACTAATCTATCATTTATTAACTGGAGCATCATCAAATCTTCCCCTTAGATAATGCTGTAAATGAATTCAGTACAGCTTTCCTTAATAACCTAAATAGCCTTCCCCTAGAAGGAAGAGGCTAAAAACAAATAATGCAATTTGGCTAGCCAAAAAGTGTAGAATGCAAATATAGGATAGAGAAAAACCATGGAAAGAATGGCAAAAAAACAAAACACCACACTATCTAGAACACTTTAGAATGTTCCATAACCATACAAAAAAGCATATGAATTAAGACAGAAAAAAACTATACTGTATTAACATTTAGATCAATAGTAAATGCAACCATACCTCTCAACTGTCCCGATTTTTGTAGACTGTCCAGATTTTTGCCTCATATTTTTCATCTGTTTTTCATAAAATTTTTGTATTTGGCAAATCACTGAGGACTGAAGTCACTAAATAATGACACACATTTAAGTATCAGAATCATAATCCTCAGAAAAGGCACTGTAATACAACGCCTTATATTCTATCATCTTTGTAAGTTTATAAGAGAAGTATTTAAAATGCGTTCCTATTTGTGGGGATTTGTCCCCCATTATTTTTGTTTTGTACAGATTTTTTAGGCTAAGAGGTTAAGAGGTATGAACACAACTCTAAAAAGTCTGGCAAGCCATTAAAGAACTCTTACATGTCTCCCAAAAAAAATCAACCCCAAAGCTTTTTCCAATAACTCACCACTTGAAACTTTAATAGAATTCAACTCTTATTTCATAAATAGTACAGCATTCCTAACCAAAGATTCTCCAACATCTAATCTCAGTCCTGTCCAACAGTCACTTATCACCAAGTACACTTTCACCTTCAAACCTGTGCCCACATCCTATATAAAACTAATCTTAAATAAACTCAAACCACTCTCTACTTCAGCTGATGACCTTCCAATATAGAAGCCAATAGCATTGCCTATCCTATCTCAATCCTTATATATAGGTCAGTCCAGGCATCCCACATTCCCTCTGTCTGGAAATAAATCACACAATCTCTACACATAGGAGGAAATTCAACAGACATTTTTAGACCTATAGCAATCTTATCCCCACTCTCCAAAATGCTTGAAAAACGTATTCAAAAACAACCACTAAAGTATCTCCTGCAGGATGAATTCCTATACACCACACAACACAGTTTGTTGTCCCTCCCATAGTAATAACAGTGAACTTCTAACCTTTCAGATGCTGTCATTAAAGCTAGAGATAATGACAAACTAGTCTCCTCCTTATTTCTAGACGACTCAAGCCATCAAAAGTATGTCATATCTAACTACTACTTCAAATGTCCTCACTTGGTCTATCTCAGCTCCCACTTTTGTGGTTCAAATTCTACTTGTCCAATAGGTATCAGTCAGTCAGTAAAATAGCACTCCTCCATCTGTCCATACCACCCAGTCACCACAAGTGTACCACAAGAATCTATCCTTGTTCCCCTCCACTTGAACATTCTCACCAACACTCTCCACACATCCACACAACATGCCTCCCTAATACAATATGCAGATGACTTTACACTCATATGCACACCAAACAATCTGCATATCTCCAAAAAATTATTCAGGTAGCTTTAACGACCACTGAAACATGACTTTGTAACCAACAACTCATGTTCACCCCCACCCAGAAATACTTATTTTCCCCAAATCTTCCTCTAATTAAAAAAAAAAAAAAATTAAAGTCCTCTCTCTTAATGATACAACTTAAGTCACTCCTCATAGCAAATTATTACGAATGATAGTGGATGATAATTTTAAATTTGACCTACACTGACAAAAATTGCATTAAAAAACAACACAAACTATGGATACTTTACACTGCCAAAAACTTTCTCACCAGCACAACTAAAACTCTAAAACTACATTCACCACTACTTACCTCATCCTCTCACTAGTTCATGATGTTTCCATCCTTACTAACCTCCAGGCATTACAAAAAACAAGACGTGAAATGCTATAATAAAGTCACGACATTTGCAGCAAATACCCATTTTAGAACCCACCACTGTACAGCAATAAAAACCCTATATTGGTTAGAACTACCTCATCAACTAACATTCACGCAGCTTCTTACCAGTTATAAAATTATCCAGCATTCATCTGCTTGTCTAGTACTAAATAGCATTCTACACAACTATGTTCACACTCAGTCATTATGATCCAGTTAACTATTGCCTATCAAATCTGCTGGGCATGATCTGTAATCATACCATGTTCCTAAGACCAGCAACACTTTACCTGCATCCATCAGGTCAATACCCACCCCTAGTTCTTTAAAACCATTCTGAAAGATTTCCAGGCCAAAATCTGTCTCTGTTCTTCCTCAACTCTGGGATAAATTATATCCCTAAATATAAACAAGTACCGTTTTACACCTAACACTTCTTTACTCCCCCTCCTTCCAAATAAAACCACAACGTTCGAGAAACAACAGTATTCGGTTGAGGAAAAAACAGCTAACACAAGTACCAATTGGCACTGTCACCAATAGTATACAGTTGAGGAAAAACAGCTCTCACAGGCACCAATAGCGTAATAAACTTTAATAACCGCTTTCGTCAAGGGACTTCTTCAGAATACATTTTAAGGTTCACAACACTACTTAAATACCCTAATACTGATTAACACTCAATAATTCAATTAAAAAAGTTAAAAAATACTAATTAAAAAATCTAATTTCAACACTTTTATCAATAAAGAGCTTACTGTTTTTTAAAAAGCATTTAATATTTATAGTGTCATTCAAACCTGGGAATTTGTCAGATTTTAGCCTTATTTGCCACAAGGTCTCCCTTTGTTCAACATAGTTTTTGAAGTCACCCCCTCTCAAATCAGATTTACAAACTTCTATGACTGAGAACATAAATTTCTTGAAATTGTGGCAAACTAAAGAATGTTTGAATAAAGCATTCGTTTCATCCTTACACTTTATACTATAAATGTGTTCACGAATTCTTGTCTTTAAGCACCTGGTGGTCATACCTACATAAAAGGCGGAACAGGTGCTACAGGTACTGATGTAAATGACACCTTTAGTGTTACAGTTGACATATTCAGGTACTTCAAAAGTTCTATCCATTGTCTCTATCACTATAAATGACCCTTGTGAAATAAATCTACACATGTTACATTGAAAACAGGGAAACATGCCTTTCTTACTTGTCTTGCTGAGTTCTAAACCTTTACTATTATTTTCTAAGGCTTTTTTAATGTTAAATGTATTTCTGAATACAAAATTAGGTTGTTGTCCTATGACTTTACAAATATCAAAGTTCCCCTGTATAATTTTCCAGTTCCTCTCAAGTAAACGTCTTATCTTAGTGCTGTCAATGGTCATATCCAGAGAACAGACTAAATTACTGTTAACACAAGTACTTGTTTGTACTGGATTTGAAAAAGTATCTCTGTTGTTTAACAATGCTGGATAATGTGTATTCTGCTTGTTTAAAACTTCTTTTATTATGTCTTCCAATAATGGTACATTATATCCCCTACTGATAAACATGTTTTTAATAAAGTCTATTTCTTTATGTAAATCTGCTTCTTTTGTTGTCATACGACAAGCTCTGATGAACTGTCCCTTGGGTATATTTCTAATAATATGTGTGGGATGTCCACTTTGATAGTGAAGGTAGCTGTTTGTAAAAGTTCTTTTCCTAAAAATACCACTGTGAAACCTACATTCTAAGGTGTCCCACCAGAATGATACATCCAGATAATTAATTTTCAATCCTATTTCTCCCTGAGTAAATTTCAAAAAATCCACAGACCCGTTGATAGAAGAGAGAAAATATTTAACTGTGTCACTGTTTCCTTTGATGATAAAAATCAAATCATCCACAAACCTGTAGTAAAACAAAATGTGAAACGTGATCTTTAGAGGATTAAGGAACTCCTCTTCCCACCAAGACATTACAAGGTTAGCATATGAAGGCGCTGCCGGAGACCCCATAGCTACACCTCTTTTTTGTCTATAGTAGGTGTCTCCAAATAAAAAATAATTATAATGTAACAGGATATCTAAAAATCTACAAATTGTGGAAACTTGACCTGCTTCATATTCTGTTTTCTTACTTAACAAGTTTCGTATAGCTTCAACCCCTTCTTCATGGGGAATACATGTATATAGAGAGACCACGTCCAAGGTAAAAATGATGTGATAGTTGGGGTCAAATATGTTTCTATCACTAAATTCTTTTAATTTTTCCAGAAAGTGCCAAGAATCCTTTATGAATGATTCTTGCTTGGAAACCAATGACCCTAAAGTGGCGTCTATTACTAGTGATATCCCCTCTGTAACTGAGTGTGGTGAAGATACTATTGGTCTAAATGGTGGGTCTAACAAATTTTTGTGTACCTTCGGTATTCCAAAGAGAACACCTTTCCTTGGTTTGTCTATAACACAAAATTCGTAGACTTCTAAATCGATCTCATTTGACATCAGAGCATCGTACAAAAAGGAATGTATTAAACTGTATTTTTTGTTTATTTCATATAATGAAACAACTTCATATTCATCGTTGTTGTTTAATATTTCTAACATTTTCCTTTTGTAGGAGTCCTGTGTCATAATGACTAAATTACCCCCTTTGTCACTTCTCATAAACCTTATTGTATTATTTTTCTTACGCAAGTGGTGAAAAGCTTTTCTATCATTGGGTGTTAAGTTATGATTCATTTTGGTATTCTTTGTTAATACATTTTCAAGTTCTTGTATGCATACTTCTTCAAAAACTTTGATTGTGTGAATTAATTGTGGATTGTAAGTGGAAGGTTTAATTAAAGCTTTATTTGCCATTGGAATGTCATGCATTAAGTAGTGTAAATTTAACTTCCTGGCATATTTTTTAATATCCACCACTGTTTTACAATAATCTGCTTTGTTTGTGGGAACAAAATTGAACCCAAGTCTTAAAACGTTCATTTCATAATTATCAAAGACAACATCAGTTAAATTTATGATGTCAAAACTGTCTGTCTGTGGTGTTACGTCTCGTCTGCTGAGGAACTTGACCCCAGAAATGTACGACTCCTGGTCAATATAGTTTTTTTCACTGGGGGTATCTTCTTGGCAAAAAAAGTAGAAGTAGTTGATGTTAAACTGGTTGTAGAAGCACTATTAACACCACCAGTCTTAACCCTAACATTATTTTCATCAGTGATTTCTTTTTCTGGAGCTTTATTGTCAATTAATTCATGATCATTGTCAAAATCAATATTGTCGTCAATTCTGGTGTTCTTTCTGCTGTTCACACTAGTTACAGCTTTAACCAATGTAGTCGGTTCTCTAACTCCGGTCCTGATATCATAACCAGCGCCTTTGGTGTTAACAGTCACGGCTGAACTGTAATTACATGTGTTTGCTTTTTGAAACATTTGTGTTTTAAAGTTACTTTCTCTGTTACCTGGGACAAAATGATTGTAGGCAGATTTAGATTCATAAGATGTAATGTCCCGCAAAAGTTTAGAGTGTTTCCTGTTGGTGACCTCGTCTGCATGTTTTTCAACTTCGTTGACTAATTTGTTGAAAAACTCAACTTGTTTTTTGTTATCAGTTAACATTGATTTGATCTGAGCCTCTATTTGGCAAATTTCGTCTCTTAGAAGGCCCATTTTTACTGAATTGTTGTCTATTAACAGCTTTAAAAAGGATAACCCTGCCTCATTAAAAAAGGTTACCAAAGTATCAAACATCGGGTCTCCAATAAATACGCCGTTAGGGCATTTGAAAAATCTCAGCCCTTTCGGCATTATGCCTAATTCAATACAACACTCAAAATAGCAGTTTTCAATGAATAAAGAGCGATATCTTTTTAGCAGTTTACTCAAAAGTTCACTTCTCTTGTTAACTTCTTCATTATTGTAAGACTGTATGTACCCAGAGTATCCGCCAAACGGATTGTTGAAAGTTTCCAATATAGGTTTTAAACCAAGTTCACTCTGTTCATGACAGCGCGCACCATAACCTCCACGTTGTTTCACTTGATCTGCGGAAGAACCGTTGTTTTCCATAGTTTCTATGACGGTATCCAGTTCATGAAATGAACCAATAGGACTCGAGGCATTCGCCGCTGGCTGCAATGTAGATTTAGAAGCCTTCGCTACTAAAAAATTCAAGGAGTTCTGGATGTTAATTAAAGTTGCAATTAGTAAATCGTTGGTATTAGATGAATCTAATCCTGGTGTTGGATGGATGGTAAGGTTCAGTAGCTGTTCATCGCTTTCCTCAGCCATGAGTAGCAAAAGCAAAAAGAAACCAAATAAAACCACAACGTTCGAGAACCAACAGTATTCGGTTGAGGAAAAAACAGCTAACACAAGTACCAACTGGCACTGTCACCAACAGTATACAGTTGAGGAAAAACAGCTCTCACAGGCACCAATAGCGTAATAAACTTTAATAACCGCTTTCGTCAAGGGACTTCTTTAGAATACATTTTAAGGTTCACAACACTACTTAAATACCCTAATACTGATTAACACTCAATAATTCAATTAAAAAAGTTAAAAAATACTAATTAAAAAATCTCATATCAACACTTTTATCAATAGTCCAACGATTTACTAATTGCAACTTTAATTAACATCCAGAACTCCTTGAATTTTTTAGTAGCGAAGGCTTCTAAATCTACATTGCAGCCAGCGGCGAACGCCTCGAGTCCTATTGGTTCATTTCATGAACTGGATACCGTCATAGAAACTACGGAAAACAACGGTTCTTCCGCAGATCAAGTGAAACAACGTGGAGGTTATGGTGCGCGCTGTCATGAACAGAGTGAACTTGGTTTAAAACCTATATTGGAAACTTTCAACAATCCGTTTGGCGGATACTCTGGGTACGTACAGTCTTACAATAATGAAGAAGTTAACAAGAGAAGTGAACTTTTGAGTAAACTGCTAAAAAGATATCGCTCTTTATTCATTGAAAACTGCTATTTTGAGCATTGTATTGAATTAGGCATAATGCCAAAAGGGCTGAGATTTTTCAAATGCCCTAACGGCGTATTTATTGGAGACCCGATGTTTGATACTTTGGTAACCTTTTTTAATGAGGCAGGGTTATCCTTTTTAAAGCTGTTAATAGACAACAATTCAGTAAAAATGGGCCTTCTAAAAGACGAAATTTGCCAAATAGAGGCTCAGATCAAATCAATGTTAACTGATAACAAAAAACAAGTTGAGTTTTTCAACAAATTAGTCAACGAAGTTGAAAAACATGCAGATGAGGTCACCAACAGGAAACACTCTAAACTTTTGCGGGACATTACTTCTTATGAATCTAAATCTGCCTACAATCATTTTGTCCCAGGTAACAGAGAAAGTAACTTTAAAACACAAATGTTTCAAAAAGCAAACACACGTAATTACAGTTCAGCCGTGACTGTTAACACCAAAGGCGCTGGTTATGATATCAGGACCGGAGTTAGAGAACCGACTACATTGGTTAAAGCTGTAACTAGTGTGAACAGCAGAAAGAACACCAGAATTGACGACAATATTGATTTTGACAATGATCATGAATTAGTTGACAATAAAGCTCCAGAAAAAGAAATCACTGATGAAAATAATGTTAGGGTTAAGACTGGTGGTGTTAATAGTGCTTCTACAACCAGTTTAACATCAACTACTTCTACTTTTTTTGCCAAGAAGATACCCCCAGTGAAAAAAAACTATATTGACCAGGAGTCGTACATTTCTGGGGTCAAGTTCCTCAGCAGACGAGACGTAACACCACAGACAGACAGTTTTGACATCATAAATTTAACTGATGTTGTCTTTGATAATTATGAAATGAACGTTTTAAGACTTGGGTTCAATTTTGTTCCCACAAACAAAGCAGATTATTGTAAAACAGTGGTGGATATTAAAAAATATGCCAGGAAGTTAAATTTACACTACTTAATGCATGACATTCCAATGGCAAATAAAGCTTTAATTAAACCTTCCACTTACAATCCACAATTAATTCACACAATCAAAGTTTTTGAAGAAGTATGCATACAAGAACTTGAAAATGTATTAACAAAGAATACCAAAATGAATCATAACTTAACACCCAATGATAGAAAAGCTTTTCACCACTTGCGTAAGAAAAATAATACAATAAGGTTTATGAGAAGTGACAAAGGGGGTAATTTAGTCATTATGACACAGGACTCATACAAAAGGAAAATGTTAGAAATATTAAACAACAACGATGAATATGAAGTTGTTTCATTATATGAAATAAACAAAAAATACAGTTTAATACATTCCTTTTTGTACGATGCTCTGATGTCAAATGAGATCGATTTAGAAGTCTACGAATTTTGTGTTATAGACAAACCAAGGATAGGTGTTCTCTTTGGAATACCGAAGGTACACAAAACTTTGTTAGACCCACCATTTAGACCAATAGTATCTTCACCACACTCAGTTACAGAGGGAATATCACTAGTAATAGACGCCACTTTAGGGTCATTGGTTTCCAAGCAAGAATCATTCATAAAGGATTCTTGGCACTTTCTGGAAAAATTAAAAGAATTTAGTGATAGAAACATATTTGACCCCAACTATCACATAATTTTTACCTTGGACGTGGTCTCTCTATATACATGTATTCCCCATGAAGAAGGGGTTGAAGCTATACGAAACTTGTTAAGTAAGAAAACAGAATATGAAGCAGGTCAAGTTTCCACAATTTGTAGATTTTTAGATATCCTGTTACATTATAATTATTTTTTATTTGGAGACACCTACTATAGACAAAAAAGAGGTGTAGCTATGGGGTCTCCGGCAGCGCCTTCATATGCTAACCTTGTAATGTCTTGGTGGGAAGAGGAGTTCCTTAATCCTCTAAAGATCACGTTTCACATTTTGTTTTACTACAGGTTTGTAGATGATTTGATTTTTATCATCAAAGGAAACAGTGACACAGTTAAATATTTTCTCTCTTCTATCAACGGGTCTGTGGATTTTTGAAATTTACTCAGGGAGAAATAGGATTGAAAATTAATTATCTGGATGTATCATTCTGGTGGGACACCTTAGAATGTAGGTTTCACAGTGGTATTTTTAGGAAAAGAACTTTTACAAACAGCTACCTTCACTATCAAAGTGGACATCCCACACATATTATTAGAAATATACCCAAGGGACAGTTCATCAGAGCTTGTCGTATGACAACAAAATAAGCAGATTTACATAAAGAAATAGACTTTATTAAAAACATGTTTATCAGTAGGGGATATAATGTACCATTATTGGAAGACATAATAAAAGAAGTTTTAAACAAGTGGAATACACATTATCCAGCATTGTTAAACAACAGAGATACTTTTTCAAATCCAGTACAAACAAGTACTTGTGTTAACAGTAATTTAGTCTGTTCTCTGGATATGACCAGTGACAGCACTAAGATAAGACATTTACTTGAGAGGAACTGGAAAATTATACAGGGGAACTTTGATATTTGTAAGGTCATAGGACAACAACCTAATTTTGTATTCAGAAATACATTTAACATTAAAAAAGCCTTAGAAAATAATAGTAAAGGTTTAGAACTCAGCAAGACAAGTAAGAAAGGCATGTTTCACTGTTTTCAATGTAACATGTGTAGATTTATTTCACAAGGGTCATTTATAGTGATAGAGACAATGGATAGAACTTTTGAAGTACCTGAATATGTCAACTGTAACACTAAAGGTGTCATTTACACCAGTACCTGTAGCACCTGTTCCGCCTTTTATGTAGGTATGACCACCAGGTGCTTAAAGACAAGAATTCGTGAACACATTTATAGTATAAAGTGTAAGGATGAAACGAATGCTTTATTCAAACATTCTTTAGTTTGCCACAATTTCAAGAAATTTATGTTCTCAGTCATAGAAGTTTGTAAATCTGATTTGAGAGGGGGTGACTTCAAAAACTATGTTGAACAAAGGGAGACCTTGTGGCAAATAAGGCTAAAATCTGACAAATTCACAGGTTTGAATGACACTATAAATATTAAATGTTTTTTAAAAAAACAGTAAGCTATTTATTGATAAAAGTGTTGAAATGAGATTTTTTAATTAGTATTTTTTAACTTTTTTAATTGAATTATTGAGTGTTAATCAGTATTAGGGTATTTAAGTAGTGTTGTGAACCTTAAAATGTATTCTGAAGAAGTCCCTTGACGAAAGCGGTTATTAAAGTTTATTACACTATTGGTGCCTGTGAGAGCTGTTTTTCCTCAACTGTATACTGTTGGTGACAGTGCCAATTGGTACTTGTGTTAGCTGTTTTTTCCTCAACCGAATACTGTTGACTCCCCCTCCTTCACTCATTTCCTTACTTCAAACAATTTTTCTCTCCCCTGACATTCTAACTAAAGAAGCCTTAACCCTGTTTTTTCCTCCCACTTCATATAGCAATCCCTGTTTGTATTATACTAACTTAGCTTAAATTTCTCTAAACTGGCTAAACTTTCTCTAAATGTTAAATATTAAATCATTGTCATATAAGTTGTATTTCTCTTTTCTTAACCATTAGGTTTAATTGGTATAATTATTTAAACTGTAGATGTTTTTATACTATTTTTGAAGATTGTAACATTATTGTTCTTAAAATGTTTTTGTAATACTTTGGAGCTTTTCTTTCCAATCCTCTGCTGAAAATAGGCACCTACCCAATCAGACTTTCCAGTTAATCAAATGTTAATAAATAAAAGATCTGTGCCTACCATTGCCTTTGCCATCTCCCTTGTAAAATTACTTCATTGCTGGTAAAATGCCCCAACCCACCATTACAACATAAGCTGTAGTCTGAATAGCAAATGCTGGAGATCCCTTATTGTTGATGTGTACTATTTCCACTTAGTATGGGTCTTGTGTTTTTGTCCAACCATTGCGGCTTACATGAGTAAACAATATCAAGAGAGTAAATGTTAATCTCCCCAATACATACAACCCTGCATTCTGGCTGCTTGGTCTATACACAAAACATCTTAATGTCAGCTGTTTATCATTCTTTTGGATAAGGAATGTTACACTTAAAATGGTTGCCTCGATTTTTCAGTTTTTGGAAATACCCTGGACGATTGTGTTCTATTTTCACAAGATGAGCTTTAACTTGAAAAATTGGTCTAACCCTAACTTGGACATGATATGGCGGAATGAAGTTTTTTTGAAATTATTCTTTGTCTTTGACAATATACATATAGGAATATAATATGCTAGACCTTAACTTTCAGCACTGAATATTTTTCTCATATGTAATATGTTTCCTAGATTTTTGGCTAGTTTGGTATGTAGTGACTGTTGTTTTCTCTCTGGTTGCAACTTATTAATGTAAAATGTAAATTTTGAGGCTGTTTTATAAGTTTGGTCAATAAAGAGGAAGTGTATATAAAAATGTAGATTTATAGTATATCAGAAATACACTTATGGTGAGGAATGCTTAAAATATATGTAGTGAGGGATGTCACACAGGATGTGGAATATATTCTTTCAGTTCTGAAAACATGTTAATATGGTTTTGATCAAAGTAATCATCCATCCAACTTTGAGACCTCTTATGATTTATGACTTATTCTGGCTTCATGTAGCAAAGTGGCATGTAGGACAGACTGTAGGTTGTATATTTAATTTGAACGTGGAACCCTGAATACCTCTTTAGATTCCCTCTCCACCACCAGCTTCAGCAGCCTCCTGAATGTGTCCATAGAAGTAGTTTTGGAGATTTACAGAGTAGTTTCTGACTTAGCAAAGCATATTTTTTTCACTTAAATGATTACCTTTTATCCTGGAGATCTCAAACAAAATAGATGCTTGTCCTTCAAGAACCAATGTAGTAAAAATAAACTCTTATTGGCATTGTTTTAATTAAATAATGGTTATGTCTTTGGGTGTATCAGCATCAGGGTACATTAGCCTGTGAATCATAATGCAGGACAGAGCTCTAACAGTGTAATCTCATGCATGTATGTGATTATCTTTCTAATGTCCATCCAGCTATATATAATGTAAAGAACCATATTTGTTATTTCACAAAGCACATTATTTCTGTAGGTTCTCATTACTGTGACCTTCTGGCTACAGTCATGTTTTACCTTCCTTCTACTGCCTTCAGCAACATCTGCATGACATTTGCTTACTAGGCAATCCATGCACCTTTTGTGCCAGTTCCCCACCACCACAACCACCACAAAGCTTTAAGTAGTCTGCAGCCTAAAAAGCTACATTCCAACAGGTATAATTTTTCTAATTTTGAAACCATGAATGTGAAGGGGAAGTGCATGATATTCATGTATTCATTCATTCATTCTGTCATAAATTCATTCATTCCTCCATCTATCCATCCATTCATAACACTAATGCTATTTTTCCTTTATCAAGGAACATGAGCTAAAGACCAAGGCACCACACAAGTTGCTTGTCCTGGAAATGTCACTGACTACATAAAGGTCATGAACATCTTATAACTGCTTAGAATGTAGACTGCTGAAGAAAGAAAAAACATACAAAACAAACAAAACATTAGTAAGTTAGAGACAAATACTCAACACACGAGTCTGACAAGACAGATACAAGCCAATACAAGACACATCAAAAACACATTTGTGTAATATCAAAACATACTATCATATTCAAGATGCTCAAGAACATAAATAGAGTCATATTAGCCAAAGTTTTTGATTTAAATGAATGTTAGAACTTATTTTTCTCTCCTCTTGATTTCTAACATCAAGATTATTTGAATGCTATTTGAATACAAGTGTTTTATATTACATGGATGTATATAGCAGTATGAACAGTTTTTAAAAAAAAAAAAAAAAAAAAGGTTTATTTTAGTTTATATGATGCTGTTTTACCAAATGTGTAGTTTTGTCTTGCTAGATAATTGAATTGAAAACTGTTAACTTCAGTTAAATATAACTAGTATTAAATTGATAAGGTGGTAGCTGACGTACTGCTGCTTAGGGTAGGGGGTTAACTTGAGTGGTAAATACTATTCTAAGTTGGAGTTTACAACTCCAGGCTGGATGCAAGGTTTAATCCTTACATTATTTTCACTTGTTCATTGTTATTTGTATATAGTTTTGACATCCACAATATATTTTGTACATTCATTGTCACTACAAACAAAATTGAATCCTATACGAAATCCCATAAGAGATTCAATAAATACAGCTATATTTAAAGGTACACCTAAAGGAGGAGATGTAACATTACTTATCTTGTTATTTGTTATTTTGATCATAAGATTCTTAAGTTTTAAAAATGCCAAATGACATCTTTAAAAGGAATTTCTTTAAACATTAATGGATTGAATAATCCATGTAAAAGGGCAAGCCTAATAAGATACATTAATTTACATAAGGCCAACTTAGTCTTCCTACAAGAAACCCATCTCTTGAAAAAAGATATTGATAAACTAGCCACAAACAAATATACAGCATTGGTTAGTTCAGAGCACACTCAGAAAAAAGAGGAGTGGCTATTTTATGGAATAAAAGTATGCCCATTCCTAAAACCATTAAGTCTTATCAGGATGACAAAGGAATGTTTTGTATGGTTACAATACAAATTAATGGGAAGACTTACACTTTAATTAATGTATATTGGATACCTGGAATTGGTATTAATACAGTGAAACATCATCTTGATAAGATCATATCATTCTCTATAGGAGATATTATTTTAGCTGGTGACTTTAATTGTATACTACATGAAAGTGATACTACCACTATAGGAAAGAGAAGAATTACATCTAATGCAAAACATTTAAAGGATTTTGCTAATTCTTATCATTTGAATGATATTAATAATCAGATAGATTCAAAATCATTACCATACACCTTTTTTCTAACAGATACAAAACTTATTCAAAAATAGATAGGGTCTTTATTTCTAACCAGATGGTAATAGATTTAATTAATTCCAAAATCATTTCATGTCCTATATCTGATCATAATTCAATTGTTTTTGAATTCATGATAAAAATACTCATAATGTTCAGATCAAAAGGATACCAGCATACTTAACTCAACTAAAAGACTATAAAGAATATATACTTTCAGAAGTAAAACATTTTTAGACATAAATAACACTCCTGAAGTCTCCATTGTTTATGTTTGGGATGCCTTAAAATCATATCTATATGGACAAAGTATCAGATGGTATAATAATAAAAGGAAATCTTGGGATAAGGAATTGTTAGATATTCAAAGTAAATTAGACTCTTATAAACATAATAATAAAGGAAATATTATGGACAAGAAAGTTATTGAAGAAATAAACAAACTAAATGAGAAATGCAAAGAAATTTTAACTCATAAAGTTAAAATAACTTTAGAGAAATACAAGTTTTTGTCTTATTCAATAAGCCCCAAATACTTACATAGACTTAAAAATAAAACAAAAAGGTTGAATAAACAAAACCATATCAAAGAAATCCTTTCTCTAAGGAAAAAGAAGAATGTTTCTAGTATACCAGAAATACTAGATGAATTTAGAAATCACGTTCACAAAATTAACCATAATAATATTAACATGGAACCTAAAGATAAAATAAAGGAGTTTATAACCACAAATATGAATAAAAAGCTTAATAAACAACAGATTAAACTATTGGACAAGGGTATTTCATATACAGAAGTTATTACACAAATAAATAAGCTTAAATCAAACAAAGCACCGGGTAATGATGGTATTATACCAGAGATATATAAAATCCTTTCTAAAAATACATATTCATTAATACATAAGGTTTTTATTTTGGCCCAAACTGAGTTAATAACCCCCCCCATCTTGGCAATATACATTTATTTCGCCAATTTTAAAACCTAATAAAGATCCAACTAGATGTTCTTCATATCGCCCATCTCATTACTTAATGTTGATTATAAAATGTTTATGAATATCTTTGCTGATAGATTGAAGACAATCATTCCCGGCATTATAGATATAGATCAGACAGGCTTCATTGTAAATAGAAATACTTTTGATAATATAAGAAGAACTTTAACATTAATAGATTTTGCAAATAGGAAAAAGAAAGATTTAACACTTATTAGTCTTGATATAAGTTCAGCATTTGATTCAGTAAGTTGGGACTATCTGTTTACCTTAATGAAGTGCACAAACTTCTCGGATGCATTTGTAAATCTAATTGAACATTTATACAAAGTAACGTTGGCTTGTATTAAGGTAGGAACATATGTTTCACAAAAAATACCCATTCTTAAAGGTACAAAACAAGGATGTCCACTTTCTCCACTATTATTCACTTTAGTAATGGAGCCTTGGGCTAATTTGATCAGAAACAGTACTGACATAGAGGGTTTTGAAATAGATGAAAATACAACACCCAAAATTCAACTTTTTGCAGATGATGTTCTAATTACATCAGCAGGATCTAATTCTTCTATACAGTCTCTATTTGATAACATGATGAATTTTAAAAGTATTTCTGGTTTAATATTCAATGAAGAAAAAACTAAAATACTACCTATATATACACGAAAAAATATTCTCATTAGTGACTTTACTAAATATGTACCCAATTCAGGTCAGATAACTTATTTAGGTATAATACTATCCAAAGATATTAAATCTATTATATATAATAATTATAATACCTGTTTTCTTAATATACAAAATCTTTTTAATACCTGGAATAATATGTTTTTACTATGGAGGAGAGACTTACAATTATTAAAATGATAATATTCCCCAAGATTTTATACTTAATACAATCAATAATACTTCCACCTACAAAAATAATTATCAAGAAACTGAACACACTAATGTTAAATTTCTTATGGGCACCTAATAGACCTAGGATTGCATTAAAGAAACATACTAATAGCTGGTCTCAAGGGGTATTTCTTTTCCAGACTTTAATTTATATACTATCTCTTCTATTGTAAAAGTTATTACTTTATTAATAGATCAGTCATATGTCACAAAATGGAAAGATTATTGGGAGCTAATTAGTATACACTTCATGAAAATCTCCTTAACACATAAAAATATGATTGTAAATAACTCCATGTTATGGTTACTAAAGGAATTTTGTACTTCACCTATTACACCTAAACATATGATTTGTTACCCATTAAATATTATTATTAGTTATCGTAACTTTATATTCATGCACCCTAAGTATAGGGAATGGAATTTTATTGTATTTCCTATAATGTATACTCAGGGTATGCTTTTGTCATCTACATCTGAAGGAACTCATTTAGCTATAGATAATGATCTAAAGTACTGGTATCAGTTGATATCTGATAATAAAGTTAAAATCTAGATTTCTTAAAACAAGAATTTGATCTAAGAGAAACTTGCTGGTTAGAGGTTCAGACCTTTAGACAACATCTCATTAATAAAATAGATTTAATGTCTATAACTGTTAAAGAATCTATTCCAACACTGATTGATTACTTGATATTAAATTTACAACATAAAGTTTCTGATAAAGGTAAACTTTCATACATACATAAAGTTATCAGACAAGAAACTTTTTACAGTGTAGATTCATACTGGAATTATTTCACTTCTATTAACGGGGACCCACCAAATCAACAAGATAAACAATATATATTGGAATCTGCTTATAGAACTACGTCTTCCATTGTCTGGAGACTTTATACATGGAAATTTTTACATAGATCTTTTTATACACCTTTGATGATGAATAAAATAAATAATAAAGATAATCTATGTAAGAGATGTAATATAGAAATTAATGCTGACTGGGCTCATATGTTTTATGACTGTATAAAATTGAAAGAATACTGGAAGTCAATTAATGAATTTTGCAGGCTCTTTTACAGATAATTTCATTATTTCTAAATCTCTTATATTATTCAACACACCTGTACCTCAAAGTGTTAAAAAGGTTAAGCTTCCCTTGTTATGGTCTATTCTAGCAGTGGCTAGGAAAATAATAACTAGAAATTGGATTTTAGATACACCTCCTTCGTTCAATGAATTTAAAAATGTTATGAATATAGTGTGCCATATGGAAATAAACACAATTAGGACTAGAACAAATAGAAAAACATCTTATTTTATTGTATGGGATAATTTACAAAATTTGTTAAAAAAATTTAAATTTCAATAGCATGGTATTTTAGTTTAATTGATTGATCTGATTGTAGTGGATGTCTTTGTAAATATTTTAGTTGTTTTGTTGAATATTATAATAATACCTATTTTTAATTACTTGTATAAAATTGTTATGATATTTCTCTTATATGTTAAAACAATAAACCTGTTTTGAAAAAAAAAAGAACATAAATAGAGTTTTATAGTCTGAGAAAGGAAATTACATTGTAATGGATGAAATAAAGCTAACATAAATAGGAAGTCAATATTTATACTGATAAACTAAGCACATAATGTTTTTCAGGAAAAGGCAGAGGGGATGATAAATATCTATTCTGGGGGGAGGTACACAAACAATCTGATCACGATGGGGAGGGGATGAAAATTTAATGTATTTTTAAACTAGAAATAGATAGCATGACTTGTATTTTATTGCTGTGCAATGAGCTATTATTCATAAATTTTTGTAATTAGTATATATTTCTGATCCACTGACCTTTCAAGTTTTTATGTGCCCAAATTTACTTGATAAAAAAGGGATACTTTTAGTGCACTGGAGTTCAGTTTCAACCTGACACTGTACACATGAGCCTCTGTATAAATTAGTCCATTTGTACAACATCATATTGGAGCTGTTCCAAAGTCTCCAAGGCACTTGTAAATTTGTACTTTCTCACTGGGGGGGGTTCAGTCATATGCAGAATGAGTCTTCTGTGGCAAAATTAACCATTGCTAGTGACTTGTAATTTACTAGCATTATTAAAGTCATAGAACAGATCCAGTAAGTGACCCAGTCCATTTAGCTCCCCTAGTGCCAGAGTAGTTGTTATGGAGCCATACAGGTAGGCTGACAATCCAGCACTGACCTTTCTCTCTGACATATTTCCATAAGCCAGTCTGTTATTATTATAATTATTGTAGAATCATTTTACTATTCAATTTGTCTTTGAACTTTTCCTTTTTTTTTGCAGGAGCCAAGCCCCCCATACAACAAAACTTATATATAGTAACTCAGAGATTATCATACCTTGAAGAAAAGGGAATATTCAGAGAAATTATTATCTCAGACTTAATACATGTAAGTCTGTTTTATCGGCCATTTAGTCTCAGCATTATAGGACTCACTAAAGTGGGCCCTGACATTTTTAAATGGCTATTGGATCACACTTTATTGTCAGGAAATGTGAATCAAGAGGTATTACCTGACAAATTATGATTCTGGATGGACTACCTGCTAATGCACCAGCTTTTTGAAAGTTGTACTGTCTCCAGCAGTTTGTAGTTTGCTTGCTGATACAGTAAACACAGGCACCATGCAAAAATAATGTAATTTTCATGCTGGTGACTTTAACCCTCCTGCCTCTAACTCCTCAACTCATACAGCTTACATAAAATCCTCTGAGACTGCCCTGTCCTCACACTCAAGTATTAAATGGACAGCAGCTGGCAAGCACTGGTGTTTTATCACCACCACAATCACCCCAAAGCCAAATGCAAAATGAGTCATTGTAAGGTAGAAATGTTTGACATCAAGAGTTTATTAGCTAAAGAAATATAAACATTGGCTTTGTTGGGAAATAAGGTCTACTCTGTCCAAATCCATAATGATCAGATAAGTAGACCATGAAGAGTTTACATCTATATTTTGTTTTAGTTGCAGTCTTTGTAACAATATAACAGTGACCTTATGTTAGTACCATGCATTCTTGAATTCTATAATCTTTTTGAATCCACTACTTTTTCAAGTAGGCTTTTGTTTGGTTTTCTAGTCACATGCCACCCTTTCTGTGAACTAATACTTGTTTGTATGTCAGTGCTTAAAAGTGTTTTGCCCAACTGCCAAACATTTGTGTAATACATTTTTCTCCTGGTTATTTTTTTTTTTGAGTTCTTCTTTTCATTCTGTTGTTGTATAGTACTTGCTCATATTTTCCATGTGTTGTCCACCATGCTTTGTCAAACTGTGTCCTTTTATTTCATACATCTCTTGTCATGAAAGATGGTTTCTACTTGTGTGCATCTAAAACCCTTAAGTCACGACTGGATTAAAAAGTGGACTAAATGAGCTGTGACTTCACACCCCTGTGACTGAAATGGACATTCTGCAGTGATGACACCTACTCAAACTTCATGTGTCCCTATGTTTTCATGATGGCCTGTATTTCTCTTATATTCATTCAATAACTACAGACTATAGTGAATATGTGGCAGAGGTTTTTCTGCTACCATAGTCAAATTTTAGTCTGTTGTAGTCTGTCTTACTCCTACCTACAATTTACTTGGCATCATAGCAATCTCCATATTTCACAAAGTAGTTGGGGATTCTACACAGGGGTCACGGGCAATCTTTGGCTCAGCTCAAGTGGGCATTATTGGTCTTATAGCCACCAAGCAGTGATTGATGAATACCATATCTAGGATCTGGAGGTGGGCCCATTGTCCCTGTTCCAAGTGATATCCCCTGATTATTTTAAGTAATCCATCTTGTGACTCAGATTGTTACATTTGTGGTCCTTGCCTTGTCTCTCATTTTTTTTTACATCTATTTGACAGTGATCACCCTACCACAAAGCAAGCCCCAAGCTCCAGACAACATTGCTATAAGGATCACAGGCGTGTCTAATCTTGCCTTCTGTTCCTGATTTTCATGGACAAGAAATCAACGTGCAGCTGAGCTATACCAAGTATTGTCCCATCAATTTAATACAGAAGTTGTAATATTCACAATATAGTCATTTTGAAAGGTCAATAGAAGTTGTATGCAAAGAAGTAGCAAAACAGTACTTTCTTAGTTTGCTATCAAGTTTTATTGCACCAACTAAGAAACAGATTCTGTGATCATAATAGTCACCTAGAATGCATATGTACATAGTAAAGAATTAAACAATACCCAACGATGGGCATGCCATTCTTATTACTATTGATACTGTAATACTGCTGTGCAGAGATTAGACTTACTACTGATATTGTACTACTGTTGTGCATTGATTAATCTTACTACTGTTACTGTACTACTGTTGTGCAGTGATTAGTCGTATTACTTCTGATACTGTACTATTGCGCAGTGATTAGTCTTAGTACTACTGATACTGTACTACTGTTGTGCAGTGATTAGTCTTATTGCTTCTGATACTGTACTATTGTTGTGCAGTGATTAGACTCATTACAACTGATACTGTACTCTTAAAAAACAACTTGTATAAATTTATTGTTTGGTTAATTTACTTATATTAATTAATGGAGAGTATATAAACTTGATGCTGTGTGTGTTATTTTATTCTGATGAAACCCTGATGATAGGAGAAAGCACTTAATCTCTAAATAAAATTACTGGATTTTACTTGGCTGTCTCCCTCCATGTGTTTATCAGTGCACCTTGCACCAGGTCACTGGTTTACTTGTTTTTACAGTGTTTTGTTGGTGATCTTGCATCTGTTTTTGGTGATTAGTCTTACTACAACTGATACTGAACTACTGTTGTGCAGTGATTAGTCTTATTATGACTGTTACTGTACTACTTTTGTGCAGTGACTGGTCTTATTACAACTGATACTCTACTACACTTGTACAGTGATTGGTCTCAGTATGACTGATACTGTACTACTGATGTTCAGTGATTCATCTTATTAATACTGATACTGTACTACACTTGTGCAATGATTACTCTCATTATGATTAATACTGTACTACACTTGTGCAGTGATTAGTCTCATTATGATTGATACTGTACTACAGTTGTGCAGTGATTAGTGTCATTACTACTAATACTGTACTTCTGTTGTGCAGTGACTAGTCTTACTGTGTCTTATATTATAATACTTTTGTGCAGTGATTTGTCTTGCTACTGATACTGTACTACTGTTGTGCAGTGATTAGACTTATGACTGATACTATACTACTGTTGTGCAGTGATTAGTCTTATTACTACTGATACTGTACTACTGTTGTGCAGTGATTAGTCTCATTACTACTAATTCTGTACTGCACAACAGTAGTACAGTATTAGTACATTATTAGTCTTATTACTTATTACTTATGATACTGTACTACTGCTGTGCAGTAATTAGTCTCAATACTACTAATGCTTTACTACTGTAATGCAGTGATTAGTGAACAGTAGTACAGTATTAGTCTTATTACTTCTGTTACTGTACTACTGTTGTGCAGTGATTAGTCCTATTACTGCTGATATTGTACTACTGTTGTGTGGTGATTATCTTCATTACTACTAATATTGTACAACTTATGTGCAGTGACTAGTCTTACTATGTCTTATACTGTATTACTGTTGTTCAGTGATTAGTCTTACTACTGATACTATACTACTGTTATACAGGAATTAGTCTTATTATGGCTGATACTATACTACTGATGTGCAGTGATTAGTCTTAATACTGCATTATATTGTATTACTTTCGTGCAGTGATTAGTCTTACTACTAATACTGTACAACTGTTGTGCAGTGATTAGACTTATGATTGACAGTAGTATGCTGTGCAGTGATTAGTCTTTCTACTGATACTGTAGTGCTGTCATGCAGTGCTTAGTCTCATTATGACTGAGACTGTACTGCTGTTGTGCAATCATTTGGCTTATGTCTGATACCGCACTACTGTTGTGTATTGATTAATCTTTCTGCTGATACTGTACTATTACTATTGTGCAGTGATCGATCTTACTACTGATACTGTACTACTACTGTGCAGTGATTAACCTTGTTATGACTGATGCTGTACTACTGTCATGCAGCGATCAGTCTTCAGTTTCTTTTTCTTTTTTTTTTCTCCTGGACATCAAGCCTTCCCTGGTCATTCTCAGTGCAGTTGTTCTCCTGTACTGCTCTCCCTAGCTCTGGGCAATGGCTGTCCAAAAAAGCCATCAACCTTACAGCCATGGGTTGTTTGTGCCCTTGATGGCATACTGGCAATGAGGGGATTTTCTTTTAAGGCCTAATCCCTTTTCTTGTATGGGAACTTGTGACCCTTGTCACTGCAGGGGCCACTGGTATTCTTCATATTTTCACAACTACTAACTTAAGCATCTCTGTTCAGGACTTGTTGAATGTATGACCTAGGACTACCCCTAAGCATCACCTTCCTTCTTCCAAGAAATTGCAGCATAGGAAAGTCCTGTTCTGCCTCTTCCCATGAGGATTGGTGCTACACATACCTCTCAACTATACAGATTTTCTCAGAATGTCCAGATTTTTGCCTCATATTTTTGGTCCATTTCCCATAAAATTGTAGTTTTTTGGCAAATCATTTGCAAATTATTGAAAGCTGAACTCAGAAAATAATGATAGACAGTTGAGTTTCAGACTTCATACCCTTCAGAAAATTCATGTTAGAGCAAAACCTGTTATTCTATAAATGTTCTAAGTTTATATAAGCAATATTTAAAAAGTGTCCCTGTTTTTGGGCCTTTGTCCCCCATTTTGGATGTTTTTGTCCAGATGTCCTGCCCATGGATCACCTGGATTGTAGCTTTAGGGTTATGTTATATATTCAAAATTCCAAAATGTCGACTACCATATGTTCGAGACCATATGGTTGATATGTGAAAGTTCGAATATATAATAAAAAAAAAAAAAAAAAAAAAAAAAAAAAAAAGAAAAGAAAAACATACCTTAACAGTGCTGCGCCCCCCACACCCCCCTACTTAAATATACCAACTGCGAGACTGCACTTCAGTGCAAAAAAGGGAAATTCTCCCATTCTGCACCGTACGGCGCTGTTAAAGTCAGCTTTTGAACAATTGAAATGTCGATCATATGGTCTCGACCATATGATGATCATTTCAAGCATTCATTTATCTGACATAGACCCAGTTTTATCCCTCAGTGGCAACATGACAAACCAGTCTTCAATTTCTCATGCTAATTTTATAAAACTAAAGTTAGTTTCATTCAAGAAAATTGAAAGAATGAAATTTATTGAGTAGAAATAGGCAAAGGACAAGCTTTGGTGAAGCAGTGACATTATTTAATCCATAAGTTTTGGCAGACTATACTGACCTGACAAATTTCAACACCTTCACAGTTGTTGGAGGCTGTACAGAAGGTACTGCAAAAATATATTACTAAAATGCAACATGTTCAGATTATATTACAAAGTCCAGGCCTATTAAAGAATTAATTAATTATTTAGTGCAGTGGTCAAGTTTTCTGACGTTGATGATTGGGATGATGGACTCTTTGGTATTCAGTCCTGTTTTTATCTGGGCCATTAGATGAATCTGCCATATTAGTTCCTTTTTCTCCAGTAAATCATTGTAGTTACCATCCAGTGGTTTTTTAGGAATATTGTCGAGGATGTGGAATTTGAAGACATTGGGCCCTCCATTTTGCTTTGCATGTACAGCAAGTGGGTTTGAAAGGTTGAGGTATCTTAGGTCATGAAGGTGTTTAGCCACTCTTGATTTTAGTTTGTTGATTGTTTTTCCTACATAAAAATCTTTGCATCTGGTGCACTGTGCCCTATATACAACACCTTCGGTGTTGCAGTCTCCCCTAACACATGTGGGGAATTCAATGTGGTTATCTTGGGACAGTAAAAGTTGTTTTTTGGCTCATGTAGCCACAGTAGGCCCAGGGAGGGTGCCATATTTGTTTTAGACTCCATGGACTTCGTCCAGAAAATCCCTCATTCATTTTAGACTCCATGGATTTCTTCCAGAAATATCAAGAACACCCCGGCCAACAAGGATTTCTTTCTGGTCACCATCAATGTGAGGTCCCTCTACAAGGTACTTCCCGACAACTACTGTATCCAGGCCATGATTGAGGTTCACAGCAGGGATTGTGCAGCTTTGCCTGGTGAAACAGACATTTTTGGAAACCTATTAACCATTCTACTAACAAACAATAACTTCAGGTTCAATGAGCACATTTTCAAGCAGACTACCATTATAGCAATGGGGGCAACCATGGCCCCTAGCTTACCTAACACAACACTTGGGAAATGGGAAGCCAAGAACATATACAACTCCCCCTTTTATCAATAAATGGAATGCTATTTCCACTATATTGATGATATCTTTTTCATTTGGAACAGCAACCTCAGCATGCTCAACAGTTGCATCAACCACATTAGTATCGTAGTTGCATCAACTCAATGAACTTCCTCCGATTTACAATAAAATACATCCAGGACAAGATAGAATTCCTTGATCTGATGGTCAGCAAAATCCAGGCACTGCTGAACTAAATCATGATCAATACTGTAAGCCTACAAAGGTAAACCTTTTATTACATGCACACACTATGCACCCCCACAGGCTGAAAATAAATGGTATTCAGTCTCAGGGACTCAGAGCAACGAGAGTATCAAAGGAACTAGAAGACTTCATGAGGAAAATCACTAACCTGGAAAAAGATTTCCTTGCTAGGAGATACTCCAACAGACTGCTTAAAGATATTTTAACACCCATTATCCTAAAAAAGTCTAAAGGCGAATTAAGGACATTTCCCATGTTCAGAAACCCATGTGTTACCTGCCTATGATTGAACAATGACAAATGTGACTGTAACATGATATTAAACTACTTGCTGGATTACCAAGAAACCATCAAAGTCATTCTAGACAATTTGTCCATCATAAGAGACAGCACAACTATCAGGCATGTTTTCCCCCACAGACGAAACTAGACTCCCAGGAGAGGTAAGAACATCAGGGATT
Organism: Protopterus annectens; assembly: GCF_019279795.1. Classification (NCBI taxonomy): domain Eukaryota; kingdom Metazoa; phylum Chordata; order Ceratodontiformes; family Protopteridae; genus Protopterus; species Protopterus annectens. Next base: position 907,780,269 of record NC_056747.1, on the reverse strand, counting down.
TTCTATTGATAACTGAGCTAATGACAACTATGGTAGGAGGAACGTTCCCCTGCAGTAACCTTTTCTGTGCCTACAGTGGCTACATGAGCCAAAAAAAACAGTGTTTACTGTCACAACAACCACATTGAATTCCCCACATGTGTTAGGGGAGACTGCAACAGCGAAGTTGTGGTATATAGGGCACAGTGCACCAAGAGTGGCTAAACACCTGCATGACCTAAGATACCTCAGCCTTTCAAACCCATTTGCTGTGCATGCAAAGCACAATGTCTTCAAATTCCACATCCTCGACCATATTCCTAAAAAAAACCACTGGATGGTAACCACAATGATTTACTGCAGAAAAAGGAACTAATATGGCAGATTCGTCTAATGGCCTGGAAAAAAAAACAAGACTGAATACCAAAGAGTCCATCATCCCAATCCTCAACCTCAGAAAACTTGAGCACTATAAATATCACTAAGGATTAAGACCACTTTCCTCATTAGCTTTTTGCAGCACTGGCTCAGCTTATAGTTTGGGACTATAAGGCTTTCTGTTGCCTTTGCTTAAGTTTTGGAGTACTACATGTTATTTTTTCTATTATCTTCAATATAGCTCTAGCTAAAATTCTGACATAGTAGATTCTATCTTTTTATCTCCACTGTATCTTGCTCCTGGTTTCACTTTTTACTGGTAGGTTTTCTCATTTAATTCATTTACTTGTTTTTTATCTGTACTTTTTATTTGTAATTCATTTGAAGTGATTTGAGATTCTTCGTATTTAGCAGTTTCAGTCTTTTCTGTTTTGATTATTATTTTGATTATTATCTTGAATCTCTACAATTATGATTTTTTTTTTTTTTTGCTAAAAACCTATTATGCCCACCTTTGTGGTGGTTCAAGAACCTGGAGAGAAATCAGAGAAACTCCCTACATGGGCAGTGCCAGACTGGAGACAGGAATGATAAAGTACAGCCAGGGTGGGGTTATCCTGTAGTCCATAACTGTGAACATGTGGATTTTATGATGCCATAGCACCTTCTCAGGTGTTGGGGAAGCATTTCATTTTTCCTCTTTTGGGGCTGGTTGGACTAAGAAGAGAAAAAGAATTAGGAGCAAAAGGGATGAGACAGGCCATCAACAGTAGTGAGGGCCTATTTCATCCTAAGGAGGTCATTGATCAAGTTCTTTGAAGCCAGGCTAAAGACCACTTCCTTCCCAGAAGTGGACATTCACAATCTTATTCTTGAGCTTTTCCTTGAGGGTGACAGTCCTGGCTGCATCATTATTTGCCAGTCCAATACCACGCCTGTGGATTTGGCCCATATGTTACCATATGTCAAAACAACCTACAATATTGTGGGCCACGTGGAAGCCCACCTTAGAATCCATCATCAGAATCTCCATGAGGGTCTCCTTCAGCCCACAATCAGAAGAGCTCTCAAGCTTTACCTGGACCACTAGATGGGACTGGAACATGGATGGGTGAAATGAATAGCTGAGGGCCCTAATGTCCAGTATGGCAGAGCAGTTCACAGTCTTACTACACTAGTCCTTAAGTTTGTCCTGGAGGTTAAGTCTTAGGAGTGGGGTGCTTGATTCTGAGTTAATCTGACCCATGGTTCGATGACTTAAGATGACAGTTCTTGGAATCAGGTTGGGCACTGTCTCCAATTGATTTAATGTGGGATTTATGCTGCTAGCACTGGGGGGCGATACCATGTGGACCTCCTAAGATTCTGTTGTTTTTGCCAAGGCAGGCGACTAATGCAGATGCAATTGCTAGCCAAGAATGAGCACAAGCATATCAGGTGCTAGGGGACTGGTTCAATACCAAATCTGGAGGAGGAGTATGCCATGGCCTACTTTCTGAGTATCCACACCTGTGACAATGGTCTGGTTTGTGCTTGGGGCTAAAAAGCAAATTCTTCTAGTAGTCACTGTATGAGGATCTCCCAACAGCTGTCATCTTGTGGATCAATAAGGCAGGTAAACAATTTTTCCTTTGGCAATCATATTTGACAGATCTGAACCATGAAACTTATAACAATGTTTCATATAGTGCCCTTTCCCAAGGCAGCAAAGGTAATTCTATTGCAGATGTTGAATGGAAATTTGACAGGCAGGCAGATACTTTATTGGTTTATAAGATCTTATAAATGTAGGAAATATCTGCATTGAAAGTTCGTTCAAGCTTTTTGACAGAAAAGAAGTGGATATCACAAGTGAAGGATAAACATATTTCCCCAGGAATGGGACCTTCCTGGCTTTTTGCCAAAGTGTGATGGATGGAAAACATGAGCTCAGCAGAGAAACATCAACACTAATTTTCAGTGTTAGGAGTGTGACACTGCCTGCCTTGCTTGTATACACACACACACACACACACACACACACACACACACACACACACACACATGCATGCATACATACTCACTGTGCTTGCCTCACTGTATGATAATGTCGACATCACTAACACATATGCACTATATTTCTTGATTATACAATGTATTACAGTTTGCATTGTTAACACAGTCAGCCTGTACAATTATTAATGAGTGAGTCAAGAATAGTTTCCCATAGATTTGTTCAAGGACAAATACAACACAAAATAAACAGACAATGTAATGTACACAATTAACCAGCATGTTTTTCAAAGATAGGAAGAAACAAGAATAGCCAGAATAAAACCCCTTGCCAGAGTTGAGTCAAGCATAGTACCAGCCTGCAGTATCTTGAGCACCTCTTAAAGATGGGCAACTGCCAAGCTTATTGTCTGTTGCCAGGAATAAACATTTTGTATGTGATCTTGGGGAAGGGGGGGGGGGGCAACAAAGACATAGTGAGTAGCTTTGTCACCTCACAGTAAGAGTTTTCCAGTTCAGCTGTGAGCTGGGATGTCTTCTTTACAGAGTATGCATGTTATTATCCATGCATTTGTGTGGATTTTCTCCTGGTAACCTGTTTCCTCCCACCTCCCAAAAACGTAATATGCTGATTGGTGACATAAATTGTCCCTAATTCTCCCTAAGTGTGCATGCAGTGTTTGCTTGATACATAAGGAAGGCCTGACAATCTACTTCATTTCCTTGCTACCTTAATAAACTCTATGAATGATGACTGCTGTTCACACTACTACAGTCAGAGCATGGATGGCTGGATGGGACCTAGAGAAGTGCTGTTAGAAATTCATCTAATATTCCAGTAGAGCTCCTCAGGAAACACAATGGAATCCTGATGGACCACTGCACCTTGTCACCATTAGTGTTTCCTTACTTAATCAGCTGTAATCCTTTCCCTCCATCCACACCCCATTACAGCCCTCCTAGACTGGTAACTCCTTTCCGAGTTGAACACTGAAGAGACGTATTCATTAACATTCTTACCTGCTCCTTCACTTCTTTGTAATTTTTGTTTCTCAAGACAGATCAGTTATTTTACTACCCACCTTTCTTCATTTTCTTTTATACCTAATAAAACTTTTCACCAAACATTTTATTATTGCTACAATTATTTTTCAATTTATCTGTGGCCTACCTGATTTAATTTGCTGCCATTGTTTCTGGCCTTGATATAGTTTTCTCACTGGTTAACCTCTTAATCTTCCATTGTGTATACTTTTTTCCATTTCCTTAAAAAATACTTTTTGTTTTTTAATGAACCACACTGGTTTCATCGTTCTTCCTGGTTTTGCAAAAATTTTTTATCTCGTATGTGCATGTTACTATGGTGGGCTTTTTTATTGTATATGTGTGTTAATGGGTAGCTTGTAATTTTTATCCATTTTGTTTCTAAACAGCTTGCCCTGGTGAGAGTCACACTTATAGCAAGCTGAGTTGGGTAAACAAAACTTCCCTATCCCAAGCAACAATGACCATCTCATCATGTGGAATGCCTAGACATTCCCAAGAAACTAAGAGGCGTAATCCCTCCAACATATTAAGGGTTCCAGGGGCTCCTCTCATTGGGTCATACCTGTTCACCTCAACTAACTGTTATGAGCCTGCAATGGCTGTACTCTAACATCCCTCTCGACACAGCCATAGCTGGCTTATCTAGTGCTCAGCACTCATTCCCAATGTGGTGTCTACCTCCTCAGCTCCTCAAGTAAAGAGCAAAAAAATAAAAAGGACTTTGACTTACTCTGTAGCAAGCCAATTGGTGCATTTGTACCAATTACCTTCCTATGTCCTACAGCTGATCCATGCACCTCCCCTCAGCTCAAGCAAATGGTAGTACAATAAAAAATAATGACAGAAGTGCACTTCTATACATCTCAGTCATGGCCCCTAACATTTTGCACCTGGGAGACCCGCCCCCTTTACCCCAGCCTTGCTACGCTACTTCCGTCTGACTGCCACGTTCCTTACTCTGTCATGTAGAGTAAACCCAGCTACCTTGTGAATGAACCTTACTTCTGCTGTTGTATCCATAGTTCATCCATTTGGTCAGTATAAAAAGATCATGATCAGTGGTGAGGATGGAGGCACAGACTGACTGCTAAAGTGAGAGCTTCATCCTGTGAGTCAGTCCTTGTTTTACTCCCACAGTCTGGTGCAACACCTGCAGTATGGACAATGCTGCACACATCTACATGTCAGTTTTCCAGTCCTCTCTACCTTTAGTCATGAGCAAGATTCCAAGATAATTAAACTCCACCTGAGGTAGTGCCTCACCTGCAAAGATGAATCCACTCTTTTCTGGAAGAGATTCGTGAACCCTAATTTTGAGGTACTGATTTTTATCCCACCCATTTCACTTGAAAACAGTGATGCTAAACACCCATGACCTCTCCAGTCATCTATTGTATCAGAGCCAAGGTGGAATATACATTGTTCCTCCTAACTCAGAGATTTTACTGTTAGATGAAATGTCTTTCCTGTACCCTGGCACAAGCTTTGGAAATATGAAAACCATACACTTTTTAAAACTGAAACATACCCTCTTATTTCTCTTTTTGACAATGGGGATCAGTGCTCATTCTGCATGTCCATAGATAGCGTCCCCATCCACACAGCATTGAAAAGGTGCACTAACCATCACTAATAGAATGTGGTATGCAAAGTGAAAACAAAACATTTGTTGCATTCATAACAAGTCTATGACTTTTAACATTTCTGTCTGGATATTTCAAATTCACATTCACAGGCTTGCCACAAAGAAAATATTTAATTATCACACTGTTCTTGTCTGCACAACTGAGTCTAGTCTTACCATCTGCTTCTGGCATAGTCTCCTCAGAAAATGGTATATTAACCATATTCATGAATTCCTCAACTGTTCATTCCATTTCTCGGTATTGTCTCCATTCAAGGACAGATCTTCTCCAGCTCGACAGTATCTGAGCTTAATTTCCAGAGTCACTGAATAGTTTGTAGAACCTCAATGATGGTATCAACCAGTTAGTCCTCATGACTTTGATAAAATACTGCACACATGAGGTATTCACTGTAACAACTGCCACAGGTGCTACTTTCCTGGCATGTCAGTATTTGTCAGTCAGATCTGGACAGTCCACAGATAACACTGCATGGAAGGCCTCTTTATTTAACCTGACAGCTTCTCATAATAATTTTTTTCTCACCAGCATGTCCTGAAGCTACGGTCATGACAAGTAATAACCACCTCTTTGTTACAGCACCTTGCTGCAACCTCAGCTAATGGAGGCAGGAACAGGGTTCTCTAAGACTGCAAATTCCGCCCTCTCCAGTTGTACAGGAGAAGATCTTCTGAAGGTGAGACCAAACAGTCAGAGTACTATAACACAGCATGTTTTGGATGTCTAATGAAATTTGGAGTCCCTATGATATTATTTCTCTGTACACTGCAACGCGTACAGTAATTGTGGTTCTTCATCCAATGCTATTAAGTTGCATCCATCTCCTCTAGCTGTGCCTCCATCTATTGACTTTACTAAGCAAATGTGGGATGAAGGTAGATAGCCATGGCATTCCTCCATACTCCATAAACTCACCATATGCACACCCACGGAAAATTTACATTTTCTAGCCACCCCACTGTCTATCTTAATTTATTTATTTTTATTTATTTATTTTACATTTGTTTACCGGGATGGTCCAACTGGGCAGACCCCATTTTTAGTGGAGGCCCAGGGAGAAAAGCTCCAGTTAATGCTTAACATATAAAGGTGTAACAGAATAACAGTACAAAATAAAAAAATAAAACAGTAGTAATAACAATAAGGAAGGAGTAATCAACCAGTAATATCACATAAAAATCATCTAGCAAAAGTGCATTAAAGAACAAAACATTACATAGTAAGATAATAATAGATTCACTTAACCTAGAAGCATAGTAAAAAGAAAGCAGATAAGAAGGAAAATAGAGTTAAAAGTGTCATCACAGGTATATTAATTGTGGACTTGTAAGAGACTAACCTGGAGTATTACATGTGCAAAGCCAAGATTCATATAGATGTGTTTTAAGAGAATTTTTGAATTGACTGAGGTTGCTTATGGATCTTATACTGTGAAGGTGGGCATTCCAGTTCTCTGCAACAAAGTTAGAATAAAGAGAAACCCCTGCTGTACTGGATGGTTTGGTAACCCCAAGCAGATCTTTGTTAGTTCAACAAAGGTTACAATTATTAGACTAGGGTTGTAGTAGATTTTTCAGAGATGGCATATTTTCAGTATCATGCAATATCTTGTGAGCCATTATTAATTGATTGTAGTTCAGGACATGGGGTAATTCCAACCAAGAGAGATATTTTAAACTATGGCAGTGATGAGCTGTGCATGTAGAATCTGTTGCAAATTTAGCAATTTTGTTGTAACATGTTTCCAATTTGTTTAGTTATGACTTTTTGAGGTTGGTGAATATGAGGGAGATGGTTTACTATCAAAAGGTAGAACGAGGAATGTTCGCAGATGGAAACTCGAAACATGGATGTTTGAATTTCCATCTTGCTGAACATCACCATGTGCGAAAGTTTATATCAGCAAATGCACAGTGCATTCGCTGATATAAACGAAGTTCTGTACAGAGATCGCAGTACAGTGTTGTGTGGAAATTCATCCCTTTCCTCACTGTAGTGTGATCTAGGAGTTGGAATATATATACCGGCATCACGTCATGTGTTTGGCAACAGTGTCGAACCTGCTGATTTCGTTCAGCTGATTTGACATTTTGCCATGTTGTGCATTTTGACTTTTGGTGTTTTATTTCATAGTTTCAAATGGAAATAGTTTTAATTTTCAACATTTTAACAGTAAAACATGAGAGGTGTATAGAAGGAGGTGAGTTCTAGCTATACCTATCCTAGTAGTGTCTGTTATGAATTTTTTGTTCCTGTATAGGGTTCCTATTTTCTTATGACCTTTTTTGGATGTGTTTGAAATGTGTATATCAAGTCACAATCTGTTGTCAATTATGATACTTAAAAGTTTTGTTTGGGGTTCTGGGGAGATCCTAGTGTTTTTACTGGGGCTGATATAAACGTTGGCTGGAATGCTAACAGGTTTAGATGGATGGAAGATCATTAGTTTAGTTTTATTAGGGTTAAGTATGGGTTGTGAATTTACTAGCCAGGTTTGTATATCAGAGAAGGCCTCTTGTGTAACTATATGAAGTTGGTTTATTGTGGATGCTGGACATATGAGGGTTGAATTGTTTGCATATTATATGATAGATGCTTGAAAAGAGGTAGTATTAAGTTCATTTATGAAAAGGCTGAAGAGGAGGTGCCCTAGGATTGACCCTTGAGCGACTCCAAGTGTGACTGAAAGAAGTGAGGATAGGTCTTGCTTCCATTTCATTGCTTGCTGCCGAGTGGCTAGATAACTTTGAAAACAGTTAACAGCTGTGGGACTGATATTATGATTATTTAGAGTGGACAGTAACTTAGCATGTGAAACTGCATCAAATGCCTTACACATGTCTAAAAAGACTGAGGAAACTATTTTGCCTTTGTCTCTGAATTTACTCATGGTGTTAATGAAACTTAGAAGAGCTGTAGTAGCACTGTGATGTGGTCGGAAACCATGCTGTGATGATGACAGGAGGTTATTATTTAAAAGATGCTGAAGAAGTTGGAAGTAAATACATCTTTCCAGTATTCTGGAGAGTGGTGAAAGTATAGCTATGGGTCGTTAGTTTGTTAATTCTGTTGAATTTCCTCCTTTGTGCAGTGGAGTAATATTTTCCAAATAGCTGGGACATACTGGTCTTTATAGAGCAATTTATGAGTAGTGACACGGGGAAGGAAATAGCATCTGCTGTTAATTTTAAGTATTCTGCGGGCATGTTATCTGCTGCCAGAGAGGTGGGTTTCAACTTCTTTATTAATTTTACAATAGTTTGTTTTGGGACAGTTTGAAATGAAAATGAGTCAGTAATATTGTGTGAGGTGTTTGGTAATGTTGATGGAGTTGTTTTGTTATTCTTGGTCAGAGATAATATGCTTTCTGTGAAGAAAGTATTAAATTGTTCAGCAATATTACTGGTATTATCTGGTATATTGGGGGGGGGGTTGTGGTTTGACCAGGGTGAAGTAAGTTCCTGACTGTGATCAAGAATCGTTGTGGATTAGTTCTATGTTTCCATTTTAAGTTGGTATAATAGTGTTGCTTGTCAAATGTTATCTGGTGTTTGGCTTGATTTCTAAGTTGCTGGTAAGCTATATGATTTTTAGGGGGGGTTATTTGAAACCCATGTTTGTCATGCTTTATCCCTTTGCTTAAGGAGAGTTCATGACTCATAGGTTAGACATGGAGGGAAGTTTGCTGTAGTACAAATTGTTATTGGACGCGCAAGTCTGTTTAGAATAGAAAGGAAGGTGTCATTGAAGTGTTATACTGCAACATCTAGGGGTAGCTGCTTAAGAGGGGTCCAATCTGTTTTCTCAAGGATATTAATTAAAAGCTGTAGGTTAACATTTTTCTTGTTACGAACTTGGCAATAGATGGATAGTTTAACAGGGTTGGTGTGCTCTCTCAGTAGGTAGGTCCCAAGGTGATCACTTAGGTGATCTGGTAAACAACCAGCTATTTAATAGTTTTGGGGTTTATTAGTTTAGAACCAGTCCAATAAAGATTATTTGTTTGTTCTCCTATCAATTCCTGTAGGGTGTTGAATCATTTGAGAAAAGCCATGTAAATTTATATAGTTGTTAGGGCTTTTAGAGTTACATGTAAGCCAGTCTAAATTAAACTCTCCTGCTATAATGGTTTCCTATGAAATGGTGCTTGAGGTATTTTGGAGAATGTTTTCAATTGCAGAGGAATTGTTTCCTGGGGGAAGGTAGACAGCTATTATGTATATATGTTTCTTTTGGTTTACTTGTAGTCTGGTTGGGAGTATTTCTGCTTTGTTTATGTTATCAATAGTCATGTTTTTCAAGAGTATAGACACACCACCACATTCTATCAGCCTAGAGAATATTGTATACCGGGGGAGGGGGTAATTTCTGTGTCCGAACTACATATGTGGTTGTGTCAAGATTGTATAGTGACAGAGTGGCATGGAGTTCTTGTATTTTGTTGAGTATGCTTGTAAGATTTAGATTTAATATAAGTATATGAGTTTTGTGAGTTTTTATGTATTCCACGGTAGTGCAGCGGTAGCGTTGTTGCCTCACAGCAAGATGTTCTCCTGTTCAATTCTCGGTTGGAGTGCGGGGAGTGCCTTCTGTGTGGAGTCTGCATGTCCTCCCCGGGGTTGGGTGGGCATTCAAAAGACATGTGTAAATGGGCGTGCCTTCGTTGAAGGTTGAACGTTGAGCTGGCACCTCGGCGTTCGTGAAAAATCTACTGCCAATCATTAGCGGACCGGAGTACCGCTGTGGCGACCCCTAACCAGAAAAAGCCAAAAGACAACAACAACATGCGAGTTTTTATGTGGAATTGTTAGCTTGGAGAATTGGAAGATGTGATGTGGACAGGACTTGGATTTGGGTGGATGTCACCACTGATCATTAGTGTAGATACTATGTCAAAAAGCATTTGTAGGAGTCTGGATAGCCGTTTATAGTAATGAAAGGAAATATTAAAGAGGCTTTCATTTGTAAAGAGCAGTTGATGCTTTTTAAGGTCTATGTAAGTAATTCTAAAAACCGATGGGAATACTGAAAAACTAGTTGTTGTTGTTGTTGTTGGGATAGTAGTAATGGCTGTTATTTTGTGCCATATATAGGAATTGTCTAGCTGGAATGGTAGGTTATGAGGCTGGTTATAATAGTTAGGAATAATGTTATTGAAAGGTAAAGTGTTATCATGGTAGTGTTAGTGTTAGAGAGTTGCAATAGACAGATTAGTAATGATGGTTATTAAAATAACTTACAATGATGTTAAGGTCGGAGTAAAAACACACAGGAATTATTAGTGGAAAACAGGGTAATATATGGGAATTGTTTGAGCAAGGTGGGATGTTATTGGTTAGTTGTTTTGGGGAGGGGTGTCACGTTTTTTAGGCTCTGAGTAATTAGTTGATAAGCTGTAATTGGTATTGTAGTTTGATTAGTCTGCTTTGTAGTAGGCGTTGTATGGTTGTGTTGAAATTACAGGTATCGGGGGACAGGTGGGAATCGGGATATGGGGGCAGGGTAGGGTAGCAGGTTGAGCCAGCCTGTAGCAAGGGCAAAGGGACCAGGTTGAGCCAAGTTTAAGGATGTGTTACCCAGAAAAAAGCCATGCAAATGCAAAGAGGAATGCAGAATCCACAAAGAAGGCACCATAGTGCACAAATTAACTGAAGAACCTCAACAGAGCAGCTAAATCTCATTAATGAGGATAATTTCAAAAGTAGATTTTAATGCTTTATTGCATTATATCTATTTAAGACTTAATCTACATGACACATGACAATCATTCTGATTGCAAATCCTGTTTTTGAATACTGGGTTATTAGTTGTTTATTTGTTACTAATTTGATGTCAAGTTTCAATAATTTTAACAAAAAAGGTAATGTTATAAAATAACTTTTCATGTTTTTCTTAGTATAAGCATTTCTCTAAACATGACTTGTTTGGTGAGTCATCAACATTTTCATACCTGGTCTAACGTGAGAGGGCAATCCAATTAATGTTGTGCCCTCAAGAAATATGGAGTTGCACAAAAGCATACGAAATGTAAATGCAGCATATGTGTTTTTCCAGATGATTTGGAAAATGTAACATGAGGCAAAACAGTTAATAGAATCTGGAGCACTGCTGTTTCTTCTGAAAACTTTAAATTCAAAAGGCACTTAACCTGTAATCTTCACATATTCAATGAAGGGTAGCTTAAGGTTGTGATGAAATCAATGAGACACATTGAGTGATTTAAAAGGAATTCATATGCCTGAGGAAAGCTGGGTCTGAAAATTAAACTGGCTACACAAAGTTTATAGCTATATGAAGGCTAAAATGATGTTTTTAGTATTAATAATTGCCTTAGGTCTGACTGTTTCTGGTGAGACTGGCTGACAAGGTACGTTAATAAACATCTTCATTTCTTCTGCACTAAGGCCTATGCTTAGGAAGCAAAGAAACAAGTATTTGCTACTGCTAAAGTCTGTCTTATATTAGAACAGATGTGTAACAATAATACTTGAGAAATTAAAAAATCAACAAGCACATAAATAAATGTATAATTATACCTTGCTGCTATGGAAGGCAGATGTTGTGTATGTATGTGTGTATATATATATATATATATATATATATATATATATATATATATATATATATATATATACATACATTATGGGAAGGTGAGTGTTGAAATATTTCTCCCTAAGACATTAATAGCTGTAGGATGACAGAATCTTGTATCATTGATCCTGAAGCATCGAAAACCATTTACACAGTTTAGACTTTGAAAGTAGCTTTTAAGTTCATAGGTGTTTACTAGACTAATGAAGACAAGGGCCTTTTTAAGCCTAGCCACACATCCCAAATCACTGACAGTTCTGATACCCTTTATAAGTTTAAGAAGGGGCTTAGGAGATGAAACATTAGTGTTAGCTTACTCATAGAATGTTGTATGCAAAGTGAATACAAAACCGTTTGTTGCATTCATGACAGGTTTGATTTCAGTGTGCTACAGTGTATGCAAACAGGCTGGATTAGAATAATTGTTTACACGTTAAACCTCTGTCTTGAAAAGGTACTTTGCTATTGAGATAGAGTTTTATTCTATTTCATTGTCATTTTTTTCCAGAGTAGCTGAAATGTTATCAGTTTTACAGGATAAATGATAGCAGTACTAGAGCTGTACTAGAACCGTATCTCCCAAAATCATACAGGATGATTGGTGAGGAGAAAGTAGCCTCCCTCTCAGATTGGGTGATAATCCAATTTACCTTGTCTTAATCCTTTTCATACAAAACATCTGGTACTTGCATTGCTTTAAAGAATATTGTCCAATGCTCCTGTCATTTCTGCTGATCGACTCCTACTGAGGTCCAGTTTGTCCTTCTGGTAAGAGACTGAACAAATTAGGTCTGCCAGAGCCCTGGATGTGCTTTCCATGTTTTGAATGTAAAGCTTACCAATGACAGACAAACCACCCTTACCGGATCAAGTATATCCCTGTCAATAGTAGTCTATTGTATTCTGTAGGGGGTTAATCCCAGAATCCAAAATCTGGTTTCCTCCCTGTTTGGTAAATGCCTTCTGGTCAACCAGTGTATAGTTTCTATTACAACCTCTCACATGTTCCTAGAAGATATATAGCCAAACATAAATTGCATGCAGTCTGCTTCTGTAGCCTGACAGTGCCAACCCACAGATGAGGAGGACCAACCCCATTTAAACTGCTTTAGAGGAGAATGCTGCCACATGTGGATTAGATTGTTGAACATTGTGAACTGCAACATACCTGGAATATTTTTGGATGAGTGTAGGCTCATCACCTTATACAACGGCTCCTGCTCTACTGAAGTAGGTAATATATAATTTCAGTTCACTGTTATCATATCAAAAACACTTGCCCTGAATATTATTATTTTCCTTATAAAAATACTTATCCTTAGCCCCCCTTTATAATTTCCTTTAATAATTGACCACTTCTTTATACAGTGAAGTATCTGATTATTCCAAACCTGTATGCTATGACCCTTAAACAAAATTTAGAAGGCGACAGCAGTATAATCCAGCTTTACAAAACACAAAGGCTGGTAAAGGATGTTTAAATCCGATAATGAAAATATCACAATTTTATTGTCACAGTCCAATGTAAACCACAATTCGTAATAAATACAATATGGAATGATTAAGTGCTTTTGTGTCTTCGTTGTCCATTGTAGACTTCCATCTTGATTTTGTTTTTTGCTCCCCCTCCCACACACTTTTTCTGAGCCTTGTTCAGTAAGTTAGTCCTGCTGCTTTTTTCTGTAACTTTGCTTGCTAAGCTTAGGAGTTTCCAAGTCAGGTAACACTGATCCTTATGGTATAACTGTCTTGACAAAAGATGGAACTTTGCCAAAATCAAAAGTGCCAGCAGTTCACCGAGCCCCTAACCATTCGATATTGTATTTATTATGAATTGTGGTTTACGGTGGACTGTGACAATAAAATTGCGAAGTTTTCATAATTGGATATGGACAGCCTTGAGCAACCTTTGTGTTTCATATGTTAAGAACCTGCAGCACATGCCTTACTCATAAATATTGCCACCACACAAATCCACAGTTTTGAGGACTAGTCATACTGTGCTGTAGTTCGGCATCACACTTTTTCCAAGTCCTACAGATCCATTACAAACCACTTTCCTTCTGCCTCCAAGCATTTCCAGAAAATAAGACACTTTTCTGTCTACACATTTATGGCCCCCATATTCATCTCCAGTAAATTCCCTCCATCTCAGTTTCTTTCTAATTCCATTCCATTATTTTCTATACATTTCTCCCAGCCTGCTGATCCCCTTCCTTGGTGCCTTTCGATCCTATTCTACTACTCCATATTTCCTTGGTTTAATTTCAACAAATGCTTAGGTTTTTACATACCTTGATGGGAATGGATCCCTTTCCAAAGTTAGGGTATAATTAAAGTTCATGAAATCAGTTTTGCCTCTGTCTTTGACATTTGATATGAGTGCTCTTCTCATCATCCCCAATATACCCAGAATTGCCACTTTTTGCAGTTCATAAGGGGTTATTTTTATTGGTATATTTAGATATGTTTCAGTATTCTGTTTTATTAGCTAATTTGCTCCTATAACTGAGCTATCTGTATATCCTTATTCCACATTGCTCTGTTTACAAATCCTGATATATTACAAATTTATGCTTTTCAGTTTGTAAGACACTGTAGTCATTGGGTGAAACAATTTCAACAATGCTATTTCTGTCTTTTTCTTTTGAACAACAATATCCAATCTGTTTGTGTCTACCTTCTTTGCTGCTCTGTTGCCTCTGTGTGTTGTAATGTTTGGAAACCGTACAACAACCTTGCTAAATTATTATGTCTTTCATTATACAAATCTTCAGACATGTGTGCATCACAGCCTACAACAAGATGTGTAACTGCTTCTAGTTCTGTACTGCAAAACCTACATTGTCTGCATCTCTTACTCCTCTATAGATGTTCAAGCCATCTAGTACATAATCTGCTATCTTGGGCTGCCTGTACTAACCTTTCATCTTTTGGTTTTAATTCCCCTTGCCTGAGCATTTCATATGTCTCTATATTTCTTGCTATAATTGTGGTTTTTCCATCTGTCTTTTCTTTTTTGCCTTATCCCATTCTTTGTATTCTTTATTTTGCTTTTTTGTACTTTTTGTTATCACCTGATTTTTATCCACATTTAGTTTAATTTCCATGTCTGCTTGTTTCCTAAAGGTTTGAGTAAGCTAAACAAAGAGGTCCTCTTCACTTATTTTGTTCATGTTTTAGAACTTTCAATATGTTTGGATCTGATTATATCAATAAATATGTATGCAATCCCACAATCACTGCCATATATGTGTATTCGATTTTAAGGAGGCCGATACCTCCTTCAGACCAGCGGATATATAATCTTAACAAACACTGTTTTTTGTATACCATATGAAGAAAATGAAACAATTTTCCTGTTTTCCTATCAAATTTTTACCCAGCTCTTTTTGTGGACAATCACTCCAAAGCTGTAAGTTAAAACAGGAAGTGCAAGTTGACCTTGATTCCTAGCTGTCAAAGTAGTTTTCAGTATTAATTTTAGTCTTCTAAGATATCCCTTCCTGAGCTTTGTTCTCATTTTTTCATGCTGTATCACTGTCCCTTCATCTATTCTAAGATATTTGTATAGTCTTTCTTGTTCAAAAGCTTTATATTATATTCCTCTGCCCAAGTTTTATATTTTCTCAATTCTTCAGTTTTCTTCTTTCAAATGTTGCTTTCGCACATTTGTCAAAACCAAATGACATTTCTGTGCCATTTAAGAAGGTTTTAATGGCTTGTAGCTGTTGTTCAATGTGTTTATCTGATGAACTATACAATAATTCAAAAAAGTAGATGAGATATCCCATTACTTGATGGTTTGATTGAAGTCAGACTGAATCCATGACGTAAACTGGTGAGTACACCCAGACAACCAGTATTTGTTTGCTTTTACATACAAAGGGCAACAATATACATGGACAAGTTTACATCAAGGATATGTAGAATCTCTTCTCCAGAGAAATGAAAAAAATGATTAAATAAAATTCAGTTTCCATGTGCGTCTACTTAATACAGTACATAGACGATTTGATTCTTACCCTAGCTGTAGACAAGATGCTATTTTTCTTTTAGCAAAACTAGTGGGACTGGAATTTAAGGTTAATAAAGAAAAGTTGCAGTTGTGGAAACCACATGTACAGTATTTAGGACATCTTATTTCAGAAGGCTCTCAGCAAATCTTATCTTCATGCATTATGGCTGTTCAAACTGCAACATGCTCTGTTATGTTAAAAAAGCTACTGACCTTTGTAGAACTGACAGCTGATTTCTAATTATGCAGAAGTAGTAAAACCATTATTATAATTACTAAAGAGAGACACTCCTGAGCCCTTGACCTGGCATGAACTTCATGCAGCCCCTCTCCAGACTCTTTGTGGCACCAACAAGACAGGAGGTTGGCACCCCCTTGCTCCTTTCGAAATCATTTACTTCTGGCTTATGGTTTGCCCTCTCATTTTGGGGAAAAATGCATTAGTAAGACAAAATTTGACTGACTGATATGCCCCTTACATTTCTGAAGTCAGCTGCATTACATGTCTGGAATACAATGTGTCAAAAAGTGCCCCTATTCCTAGCCAGTCTTCAAAAACAGCTCTAGGGACCTTTTTGTTATATTAAGTGGATTTCATTGAATTTTTGTAGTCAAAGAAATTTAAATATATTTTCGTGATTGTTTTCTGGATGGGTGCATACCTCTCAACCTGGAAACATCAAAAAATCTGGACAAAGTCACATAAAAAATAGGTACAAATGGATATTGATTAACACAAAATTTGCATATGTAATTCTGTAATGCTACCCACTCCAATGGAATTGTGGGATTCCAACATTCAAGCGCAAATCAAAGAACAGACAAAATATTAAACAGAAAATATAACCAGAACAATAGTGTTTTATTTATATTAACATATGAACTTGTATAAAACTAAAATGCAATTTTCTTTTATACAAATAAAATTAACTGTTACCCTAATATTAAATAAAATATAACCAGAACAATAGTTTTATATTAACATTTGAACTTGTGTAAAACTAAAATGCAATTTTTTTATAAAAATAAAATTAAGTACTACACTAATATTAAATAACAAAAATATAACTAGAGCAATACTGTTTTATTTATATTAACATACAGCATGTGATTAACTTTGAACCAATGAAACTGAAAAAATAATAATGGCTCATCTTTTTTTATCCTTCATTGCCATATGACCTTACCCTTCTATGCTGTATAAATTTGTCCTTCAGTACCGTATACATTCATTACTGCAAGCACTTACCCTTTCTTCTAGTACACACATATCCTTCATTGCCGTTTGACCTTATCCTATCATGCTGATTTGCATGAAAGATGCAAGTAAAAGAGTTGATAGCGTTTAACTCTGTTTTTAAGCAGGAGGACAGGTAACTTAACTCTCTGACAATGTGAATAACATTCTCCAAAAGTTACACTTACACCATTTAAGTAAGAGTACTGTAATCCATATCTTGAAGGCCTGAGTTGCACTTAAATCACAAACAATTTACAAAGCCTCCTAGCCTCTTGAGAGTCAGATTCCTGTTTGTTGACTTTGCATGTTGAATGGGAGAAAAACAAACCTAACCTAGCTTCACTGTTACAAAGTAGAAGTCTTACTATATGCTGGCATGCTGTGACAGAGTTATGGCAATGAATGAATGAATAACAGAACAACCAGACTGATATTTAATGACACTACATCTTCAAAAGATCTTTGCAAACCTATTTACCTCAGTTATTTTCCACACAGTGCAAATGACAGTCAAAGTCCAAGTTTAGGCATGTATTCAGAACTGAGCACTGTCATGTGCATTTCTTAACTATAAACAGTGATATGGTATGACGTCCCCAGCAAGTAACGTGAAGTGTACTAACAAAATACCATTGAATTGTTCAGATTTTTGCAGAATGTCCAAATTTTTGATTTGTTCCTCATAAAATGTATGGTTTTCTGGCAAATCACTGAGGACTGAAGTCACTAAATAATGGCATATATTTCGAGTTTCAGAGTTTGTATCCTTCAGAAAATGAATGCTAATACAAATCTTATTATTCTAGCAACTTTCTAGGTTCATAAGAGCAATATTTAAAAATTCTCCCTAATTTTGTTGTATTTAGTCAAATTGGGGGACACATTTTACAAGCCAGGTTGTACAACAAGTATGTAAAGTTTTAAAAGGATCCATGCAATATCATTGCCTGCACAGACTCCAAGCTTCAAGAATTTTTGAAAGAATGAATCAGAATTTAAAAACTAGACTTGATAAATTGTGTGAAGCAACTGGTCTCAAATGGCCAGAGGCATTGCCTCTAGTATTATTCAGTGTACATAGTGCAGCTAGTAGCACTAGAAAGTATTCATCACATGAAATGCTCATGGGAAGACCTATAACAATGTCTGCCACACTGTTGCCCAAATATTTGGAGTTACAGAATGTTGATGAATCTGTTTTTCTTTATTGCAAGTGTCTTTTCTCTGTTCTGCAGCACATACATCCTAAGATTATAGAAGCTTAACAGCAGCCAAGCAAAACCTCCTATCATGACATTTTGCCAGAGGACATGGTTTTCATTAGAACATTTTCCAGGAAACTTTTTCCAACTACAGTGGAAAGGACCCTTCATGATTTTGTCTGCAACTGCTACTGCAATCAAATACAAAGGATCACACACTTGGATCCATGTGTCACATGTCAAGAAGGCCCTCCTTAGTGATGGGTATTCATGAGATGCCATTGACGTCATTCCTTTCATTGATGATGAGCCCATCAGCTCCCACACCACAAGAAATACCAGGGAAAACAAAATATCCAGAACTGAGGTCTGGTGATTCAGCAATATCAGTTTGGTCAGAAATAAGGTTTTGTGATTCTTAAAATCAGCCATGTTATCATCAACAATGCTACCAAAAGTGAGGATTAATGATCCAGCAACATCATCTACAATGGACAATGAGTGGAAATAAGCCAAGATCCAGACAATGATTTAAGTGGCCCGGCATTACTTGTATAACTGCAATCATTTCAGAGTTCAGGATGGAGTTTGTTTGGAAATTGATGCCATATGGACTACAAAAAAAAAAAAGTTTTGCAGATCTTCAAGAAGTCTCTCCAGCCCCAGTCTGCTCAGTATTCATATTCACTTATCAGTACTAGTATTTTGGTGTTCATCATAATTTTTCTGCATTTTCTTCTTTCACTAGGAGTCATTGGAACTGTAAGTACCAAACAATTTTTATTAGAGATAAGGACTTGACTAAAATCAAAGATAGATATTTGGTTAAGCTTGAGCAGTGAACACCAGACTGCCATCCTAAGTTTAACACTTTCTCTGCTGCATTGTATACTCATGCAAAGACATTGAATGTCAGTAACATTTGGGTGCACATATACCAACTGCATGGGTCTAGGACTATTCACTGAAAGCACATTTCACTGAAACACATTTGACTGTGCACAGTTCACTGAAAGCTCAATTCACTGAAAACACAATTCACTGAAACACATTTCACTGAAAGTTATATATGGCTTTTCCCCCACAGGTGCAACCCTGGAGTTAGTATATATAGTAAAAGGGGTGTAGGGGGCACCACCCCCACCTATTTTAAATATTTTGAACTATATACATGGATACTTGCAATTCCAATAAGTTACTCTTTTCTGAACATAATATATATCCAAACTATGGTTCCCCCCACCCCCTTACTATATATACTAATTCCAGGGTCACACTACAGTGGGGAAAAGGCCATATATAACTTTCAGTGAATTGTGTTTTCAGTGAATTGAGCTTTCAGTGATTTGTGCACAGTCATTTAACTTTCAGTGAAATGTGCTTTCAGTGAATAGTCCTAGACCCCAACAGCACACAGAAGGGGTATACCAACAACTGAGGCAGAAATAGGAGCAGCATTTTGTACAATACTTTTAACTACAAATTGAAAAGCTAAACATAATTATTTGCACCACACTACCCCCTTTAGAATGTTTCCATTCCAATTATCATTGACTGTGAAGAGACATACTTGTCATGTTAAAAATAGGACACTTTATATCAGACAGAACAATTGCAATTTTGCTCAAAACTATATGATGGGGCTGGAGGGCTGGTTATGACAGTATTACACTCAACAGTGCACTACCCCAGTAAACAAATATAAATAAGCAAAATATATGAGTTTAATTATATTTGTGGAAGCCAAGCTTAACCTTTGTTACCAATAGACTGTTTGGGATGTTGTTATAAAGGCCATGTTATACCAGCTGTTCAACATACAGAGACTTTACCTAGCAGAAAATGTTTCAATGCTTGTGAAAACTGGGGAAGCAAAGGACACTAAAATTCTAGTTCACACCATAGAAAAAACTGCATTTAAATAACTAGCACCAGTGGAGTTGGGTGATGGTGTTACTTAAAGAACAGGAATATTGCCCACTTATGGGGCAGTAAAGTAAATTTGGGAGTTTAGAAAAGTGAATTATTAGAAATATTAAGCAATGCTACTTTTGAATCAATAAATCAAATTATAATTGCAATTACTACCATATACAGTATGGTGCTGCAGAAGACAATGACACTTGACTTCATCTTTGCTTCTAAGGGTGGGATGTGTGCACTCATCAAAACAAAATGTTGGTCATGTATCCCTCATAATGAGAATGCCTTTTGCAGTCACCTAAAAAAATATATAAAAGGCTGTGGAGCCATTTCATGTAAAAAAAGCTGACAGCTCTCAGTGGGCATGGTTAAATAACTTATTTTTTGGATAAGGGATAGGTATTTTGAAATTATTTATGCTAATTGCAATAGTCATTATCTTTTTAAATATTTTATTCACGTGCAAAATGTTAATTGTAAAGCTTCTTGAATCAAGAAAAAATATCAAATTACAAAATGTGCATATTAAAAATAGAGTAGAAACATTGCCACTGACCACAATTGAAGAAAATCATAATAAAGAAAAGGACCATAATAAAAGCGTATTGAGAAATTTTGGACAAATTTATAAGTTGTTTGAGACAGGGGTTGAAACTGAAAAATATTCAAGCCATCTTTCTATTCCATCTAAACATAGATGCATCTTTATTGCTCATAAAAACATTTTTACTAAGTATCTTCATAAGCATTGTGCATGTCAAAGACAGGAAACTTGTGATGAATGACTAATAGCATGTGAAAAAGTGTCTACCCATTTGAAAACCTGTTGTCATTCTCCAGTCTTAAAAATACATTACTTGAGTGATGCTTCTTAGCATCAAATGGGGGACTGTGAAGGGAGAAATTTAATGTGGGAAAAATGTTTAAATACATAATATTTTCTCTTTTTGGAATCCATCTTATTTCAAGATGGATCCTGACAGCCTAGTCCTGTCTTTAGTTTTATTTCTTTGCCAGTATAAACCTTGCCAATGTAGTCCTGTCTTTAGTTTTGTTTCTTTGCCAGTATAAACCTTGCCAATGTAGAGAGTTCCAACATGTAAGATCGGAACCTTTGCCTAATATGGAAAGGCACAGATAAGGAGTCTGCAGATTCTTAATAAGCATAAGAATACAAAGGTGTTCCATTTTAATTGGTCAGAGGCTATAGTTCAATAGATACAAAATATTCTGCCTAGAAGCATTTACAATATAAAAGAATGAAGTTACTGTATTCAAGGAGACAAGACCTTGATTGCTTAGTCTCCCATATAAATGTATTTTTTGCAATAAATTAGATTATTCTACTCTGCTGAACTGTGCTGCATGAAGTCATTTTTGACATTGAGAATATGTTCACATTTCTACACCTTCCTTTTTGAGCTGAGAAAAGGATATATGTCTTTATCTGCCATTTTCTATCCTTGTCATCTGGCTTTATTATCACTTACCCTAAATGTCTTCTCCTTGAATGTCCATATCCCATTCCATCTCCTGTTTTCTTCTGCCTTCCATTCTTTTTCCTTACCGTATCTCTCTCTGTCTCTTACCACTTATAGAATCCTACCTGTTTCTTCTGCCAGAAGTAACCTCAGACGTTTCACAAAGCAGTCTTCCATCTGCCATCTCACTGCATCCTTACTGTACCTGAATCATTCCTCATCTTCTTTTAATTGGTAACAAAACCATTAACTATCTACCCTTCATTAACTCTCCTAGGATCATAGGAGTTTATTAAGCTAACATCCACATATCCTTTTTAAGCCTAGCTATTCATGCCCCAGTTTTCCCATTTATCAAACCCATGGATTAGAATAGCTTTGATATATGCATATACTTTAGGACATCCACAAGCTGCCACTATCCAGAAGGGGCATAGGTGATAAGCCAGGGATGAAATTGCAATTTCCCATCCATTGGTCCAAATTGTGTTTGAACAGGCTTAGGAAAGAGCACTGTTTGAAATGAATGGAGAGTCTGTTCCAGAGAAAAGATAATCTCTGAGACACATAGCTGTCCCTCTAACATGTTTTCTTTATGTTATAGATGAGGTTTATATTCTTAGATTGGGTAATTATAGGGCTATTTATTTTGTAAATATGTAGCAGAACCATCAGGACTGGATCAAAGAATTTCTTGTAAGCTAGGCAAGATCACCCTTCAGTAGTGCGTAGGAGACCAAGTACAGGCAGAGTGCTTTGA
>NC_056747.1:907660512-907753012 GCF_019279795.1 Protopterus annectens | reverse complement strand
CATATATGCAAGGATTATTTATTTATTTATTTTAGATGGAATCTACCCTTGCTGTCCTCAGCTTGCTCTGAATCCTCTCTTTGCCCTTGATGTCTATTCATGTTTATTTAGTGCTGGCAGCTGGACTGCAGATGTTGGGGTCAGCATACTGTAAGGTCTGTGATGAGGCGTAATGCCTACCCATTCAGTTCTGCACTTCTCCATGTTTACATGTAACATATACCCCCTTTTACCCTGCCTTACTTCACATAGCACTAGCATTATGGGGTACATAGAAAGAAAGGTGGTCCCTCCATGCCGCCATCATCACCCTAAAAAAAAGACTAGCTGGTCATTTACTGCTCACTTTTTTACTGCCTTTGCTAATCTTCAGACACTTAGGCTGCTACCTGAACATAAAATAATGCTGCAAGCAGGAATTCTCTCTACAGCATTAGGACAGTCACAGTGTTATATTTTTTATCAAGCTTGCATCTGTGTGAATGGTTACTTCATAGGTATGCTATTTTAACTATTGAAATTGCCAGGAGCAGTTTATTTTTCCCCATACATTTTGGTTTGTGAAGTCAGAAAAAATTAGTAAAGTAATTAAAGTGGAATTTTGTGGTTTTATTGTTTCATCTCTGTATCTTCTGTATGTTGTAGCTGGCGTGCTGTATGTGTTCACTGCTCCAGATCCGTACAATTGCTTGCATGGTTATGAAAATGAAAAGAGAGATTGTGTAGGACTGTTGCTGCTGCTGATTTCTGTTTAGGGGACTTTCTCCTTTCTGCAATGTTGTGCACCCACAGAGTTGGTATATATACATTTGGGGTGATTGCCTCCATTTTGGGGAAGTGGGGGGATGTCTCCTGCAAAAAAAAAACTTTTTCTTTTGAGGTACGTCACTTGGTCACATCTTAATGGCTTATTTTGAGTTTATGCAGCTATTTACAATGTAAATACTGATGTTCCAAGATACCACAACAGAACAGTTATAATTATATAAAAGTATGGTAGGAACACTTTTATCTGGATGTAGTCATTTCAATAGCTGAGCAAAAGTGTAACCACTGACTGATCAGCAGAAAGCACAGCTGAAGCTATTTTCAAGGAATAAAACAGCAGTATGTCTTTCAACATACACACACACACACACACACACACACACACACACACACACACACACACCTCATTTTCCTGCACAGGGTTCCCACTTGCTGTTCTCCATTATAGATATTTGCCCAGCTTTGTACATCCCCCAAATATGAATCCACGTTCATTTTTCATGGTCTCTCCACTTTGTGGCTTCCTTTTGAATCTCCTCATTGTGCTCAGTAGCACATTCTTATTCTGAGTGTCTCCTATTTCACCTCCCCACACATTGTCCCTGTTTAGGAGTGCAAAGGTCATTCCTACATATGTTCATTGTTCCTCTTGTGGAGATTGTCCCTCAGCCTTATAAAATTCCTGAATGCTGCCCTTATTCTTACTGATGGGGATGGGGTTAGTATTTCTGCAGAACTGTATTATTTTCCCTTCCCAGTCTTACTTCTTGTCCTACCTCACTTTGCACAGTTCTTCCCTTCTGTACTGCCGGACAATGTGTGTGTGTGTGTGTGTGTGTGTGTGTGTGTGTGTGTGTGTGTGTGTGTGTGTGTGTGTGTGTGTGTGTGTGTGTGTGTGTGTGTGTGTGTGTGTGTGTGTGTGTGTGTGTGTGTGTGTGTGTGTGTGTGTGTGTGTGTGTGTGTGTGTGCGTGTGTGTGCGTGTGTGTGTGTGTGCACATGGGCATGTGTGCGCGCACATGGGCATGTGTGAGTGCACATGGGCATTTGTGTGTCTGTCTGTCGGTCTCTCTCAGTGTATGCATGTGTCTCTAAGTCTGTGAGTACGGCTTTGCCTTTAATTCTCTTGAAGGACAAGAAAGTGCATGTTGCCATGATGATTCTGAAGTATGTACTTCCATTCACTCATGGGTGTGATTTTGTTTTGAAGCTGTTAACTCATCAAAGTATTGGAGGAAAGAGAATGAAAACACATTCAATAGAGCCCGTTGCCACCTTCCTGTAGAAGTGTCTGGTATCATGATGACTGACAAACTGTAGCACCTGCTCAGGTTTCAGAACTGTGTTTTTTCCTATGCATATGCATACAGATTATGGCCTCTGTTAATATAGCACTTGATACTCAGGCGGCTGAGACACTTTAAGACTAATTGAAGCAGGGTGATATGCATATAATTATGGCATTGTAGTGACTGCTGAATGGCTGGCTAAAGGCTTAGATTCTTTATTCAGTAGTGTCTGGCTTTCTGTTAGTGACTGCAGACCAGTGGAGTGGAAATGGGAAGGGGGATCAAGCAAATGAGTGCACATTTTCCTATTCTTTGTGGAGTATGTGGGTCACTGCACTGAAATACATGGGTCTAGCTGGAGGCTCGAGGTACAGAAGTTTCCTTTGCAACATGTCCTGTGCTGGCTTACTTATCGGTACAGATGTGCAAGTAATGGAGACATTTTTGAGGCATCACACAAGTGCTATCCCTAGAGTAGGTAAGTACACTTTGTACAGTCACCAGGTAAGCATGACTTCTCCTGGTCCTGTTGCCTTCTGTGCCAATTGGGGCTATAAGAAATATGATAATGGTGTAGAGTCCAGAGGAAAATCTGTTGTATCTGACCAAAGCTATATCTGCAAAACAGACCATAGCATGTCATAACCTCAGTTCTCTGTGTTAATCTACATTTTACATTATACACTGAAACCCTATTTGACAGGATGCCACTTAGCCATTGCACCACTTCTATAAACCAGCAGTCATTAGCATAATGCAGAACTTTGTCACAGTGAAATGAGCAAGTGCACAACCAGTTGTTCCTGCAGATCCATGGTATCCTTTGCAACCATCTCCATGGATATGCAGTGTGTAATGCTTTATGCTTATCATCATGTATACCACATTACAGACTCTCTCTGTGTCCCACTCAATTAATTTAGAAATCTGGCAAAACTCTGTTAGTCTACAAAGCTCTGGTGTGTACTCACTCAAAAATGGCTTCATTCTTCATTGATTTTTTTTTTATGAAATCAAAGCAATTTAGCTATTATAGATTGCTTTGGATTCAAATGGCTTCATGTACTTCATAGATTTCATAAAGTTTACAAGCCAGAGTCAGTCCATGGGCCATAATAACCTTCTCAGTGTCTACCCTTATAGGGTATTTCATACCTCTGTGTAGGCAAAACAAGTCAGGCTAAGCATGAATTTACTGTGGCCAATGTTTGTCTTAAAGGAAGTAAGGCATCACTCTGTTTTATATGTAGCATATGATTATTCCAGAAATGGGGAGAGTATTGAATAATAAATCTGTCCCTCCCATGTATCTTGTTTATTTGTTGATGAAGAGTTTTTAGTTTGAGAGTTTGTGGAACCATTTGTTTTGTGGAGGCATAGGAGATCCAGATTGGTTGGATCCTATGTAGCAGGGAATGCTAGAAATAAATCAGTGAGCAGGAATCTGTAACAGATAGAATATAGGAATAACGCTTCAAGCCTGTCATAGCAGCTAAGGGTCTTTACTTTACTGACATTTTTAATCAGGAACGTCTGGGGTCTTATGATTTGTTTTGATAGAAACATACTAAAATAGGTATTATATTTTATAATTGGTCTGATCAGGGCATATTACAGAGGAATGATAAAGTCTTTTGACATGGATAATATACCTTTAGGAATTAATTGGACTAGCAAGATTTCATGATGAGTGTTGCTACATGGAGATCTACAAGTAGGGAGTTGTGAACAAAGGTGCCAAGATCTCTGACGACTGCATTGGTCTGGATTGGGGTGTTGTCTATAATGTATGCTGCTGCAAAGATTTCTTTACCAAATGTAATGCTACATATCTTTGCATTTAGTAAAAATCTGTTTCTAATACACCACTGCTTTGTATGGCACAGCCCTTGCTATATTAACACAGTATCAGATGTTGAATGAACACACAGCTTACAGTTATCAACAACATTAGTTAGCCATTTGTCTGGGTTATTGAATTTGAAGATCTGAGGAGAAGATATAAAACAAAAGGGGTCCCAGAACTGATCTTTGAGGACTACCACTGGTCATCTTTTTGCTTTCAGAGGTGGCACCTATTATTTAACTATATGTATTCTATAGCTGACAACCAGTTTGCTGTCTACCACGTAATGTAAGTGTCTACATTTAGGCTTTTGAGCTTCTTTACAATTCCAACAAGGTCAATAGTATCAAGGCCAGATTCAGGTACACTGTGTGTACAGCATGGCCACTGTCTACAACTTCAGGGACTTCCTTTAAGAATTTATTAAATTAAATAGACATGATTACTTTTGAAAAAAAAAACATAGTTTCAGTTTTATATTGAAACTTATAAAATCAGAAAAAATATATATTCCACGCCTTTGCAAATTAAGCTTGCTAAGCTGATGGTCTATAATTGTAGGGAGCTGAGCTGGGAGTCCCTTTATGTAGGGGCCTAATGATAGTAATTTTCCATCCCTCAGGAAGATACTCTATGGTTATGCTTAAGATGAACAGTTGTGGGATGGGTTAAGAGAGCATGTGTTTTGCACTGTTAATTGAGCAAACATATATATTGTCAGGGCCGATAGAAGTGGTATTTTTAGCTTTAAAGAATGCACTAAGGATATGTTTATAATCTTTGGAGAGGAAGGGACTGAGGAATTTGTGCAACTCCGATGACTGTTTCTGTGAAGTTGGCCCTAAATTTATCTGCAAGTATATTAGCGATATCTTTAGGGTCAGAATGGATCATACCACTATGAATGAATGTAGACTGTTATTGAGAGTCATTTCTTAATCATCTAATGTAGTTAAAGAAGGACTTATGATTATCCTTAGCTCCATAAAATATCTGCAATACATTGATTATCCTTGGCTCTACAGGATATGTAACACTGCCTTGAAAGGACTAATATTAAGACTTTTAGTGCCAACAAAAGGCACAATAAGGTAAATGTCCTATATATTCAACAAAAACTCTCTGGTTGTAATAAGTGAACCAATACTCTTCCATAAACTCGTTTGCATGAGCAACTCATATACAATGTGTTTTGCAGTACAGCCTCCTTTGGTCAGAATGTGCTTCTCTTTTATTTTTGTAATAAGCAAGCAGGGTATCACTGCACAAGAAGTGGATACCCAGTGCTGCACATAGATATAAGGGAACCCAGGGAGGGCAACCTAAACCACCCCAAATGAGTCCACCAGTAACAAGGGAAGCCACTAGTTCAGGTACATGGTCAGCATCAAGGGTTAGATATTTTAAATGTAACCAGTGCAGCCATGTATCAAATAGATGCCCACAGAAGCAAGGTGGGGAAAAAACTGGGGGAGCCAGCAAGTGAGAATAACAGTATGCAAGTGGTAAGTTGTCTACAGACAACAGGGGTACCAAACTATCACCAGAGTTTATATATTTTCTTAGTGGATAGAAAACAAGCCACTGCTAAGAGAGACAAAGCCTCTGACATAAACATTGTGAAGTCTGCAGTGGATAGGGTGGGAAGGTGGCATAATGGTTAAGGTGTTTGCCTTCCA
Organism: Protopterus annectens; assembly: GCF_019279795.1. NCBI lineage: Eukaryota > Metazoa > Chordata > Ceratodontiformes > Protopteridae > Protopterus > Protopterus annectens. The sequence goes on along the minus strand of NC_056747.1, from coordinate 907,747,432 downwards.
AACACATGGTGCAGGGTTTGATTCTCACATGGGGTAATTGGCTAGACTTAAAATGGCCAACAAGGGTAGTTAGCCTAGTACTAGTCTATGAACCTATAAGAGGAGCAGTACCTGCTTGGGCAGTCCACTCCAGTCAAAGCTTTAGGAGGGACCCCATTCCAAATACCTTTGGCCAGGGTTCACACTGACTGGGAGGGTGGAAAAGGAAGCAAATAAGTAGGTGTGATTGAAGATATCCCTGCAGATGTCTTGATAGGTAATGCTTTTGATAATGCAGTAACTTGTGTGCATGCAGTTACAAGCAGTCAGGTGTGGAGACAGACATGTGGGACTAGTAGCCTGGGGATGACTCAGACAGACACTCACACCTGAAGCCAGGGCTGGTGAGTTGGCTATTTCAGGGAGAGAGCTACCCTGTAGCAGTGAGCCTGAAGGTGAGCCAAAGCTGCTGGTATGTACTGATGTTCCCCTGGACAGAGTGACTGCAAGGGCAGAGGTGAGTGTAGTACCCAGGCTGACAGTGAGGCACTACTGTCAGAGGATACCAGGCTTCCTGTGGAAATAGAGCTGGGAAGAGTCACAAAGACAGAGATGAGACAGGCAAATGAACAAATAAACCAACTAGTAAAAGAAAAACTAATGACCGGATTTAACAGATAAATCCATCAAAATACTTGTTATAAAATCAAGCCAAGCTTTAAAATATATTCCTTTATTAGATCCAAAAAGTACTGGTTAGCGCTTTTGTTTAATGAATTATTAAACTTCATCAGACAACATATTAACTGAGTCACTTCCTTAAATATTCTGGTGAATCACACCATTGGCTAAAACCAACATCCATCATTTTTTTTTAATTCATTATACACATTCAGTGAACTATTGCCTCTATACCTCTCTAAAAATGTAAGTAACTAAAATAAAACAGAAGGTATATATTAAATACCTCTTATCAGAGCAAATCTAAAAAAGTTATTGTATGTGTATGAAACAAACCCATGCACTAATGTACATTATGATGAAACTTTCTTCCTTTTGAGTGCTTTTAATTTTAATATGGGTGAAATTGAACTATGTTCGTTTAAGCTCAGCCAACTACCTGCCTGTAGGCAACTTTAAGAGTTGAGACAGGCTCAGCTCTTGGACCCTACGCTACAAGGCTTGAGGGAAGTGACTAATGAAGCGCATGATTCTCAGTGACAAGGAGAGTCTGTATACTGGAACAAAGGCTTATTGGATAGAGAGTGGACCCCTGAGGGAAGGCTAGAGGGTGAGGTATTACAGCAGTTGGTAGTGCCTAGAGCCTGCCATCTGGCACTTTTATCCATAGCCCATGACATTCCTGTTGCAGGTCATATGGGCATAAAGCATAGCAAGAAACATATTATGTAGAACTTTTATTGGCCTGGAGTTGCAAGGGATGTCACAGGGTACTGCAGGACCTGTGAGCAGTGCCAAAAAGTAGGCAAAGCAGGAGACAAGGTCAAGGCTCCTGTTATGCCTTTGCCAGTGATTGAGTAGCCATTTCAGAGGGTTACTATGGATATTGTGGGGACTCTGAGTACCCCAAGTTTTCACAGGGAAGAATTATGTCCTGGTGGTAGCAGATTATGCTACTAGATACCCTGAGGCAGTGGCTCTGTCCTCCATCTAGGCAGAGAAGGTGGCAAATGCTTTGTGAGAGATTTTCAGCAGGGTAGATTTCTCAAGAGAAATACTGACTGACAGAGGTTCCAATTTCATGTCAGACCTGCTGGCTTGTCTGTGGGAGCACTGTTGGGTGAAGAACCTAAAGACCACACACTACCACCCCCAGACTAATGGTCTTGTGAAGAGGTTAAACTCAACACTAAAGGCCATGTTACAGGCATTTGCAGACCAGTTTAAGAGAGTGAGACAAATATTTGCCCCATCTGCTCTTTACATACAGTGAGGTACCCCAGGAATCCGCAGGTGTTTCACCCTTTGAGTTGCTGTATGGGCATAGGGTGAGGGGGCCTTTAGATTTGATTCATGATGAGTGGGAGAGTGAGTGTCAATCTCACAAGAAGTATGTTGTGGCATATGTCCTAAACCTCAGGACAAGGCATAGGAAGCTCATGGGCTTGGCCCAAGAGAACCTGGCAAGAGCTCGACAGCAGAAAAAGGCCTGTTATGACAGGAATGCTCGAGCCCAAGAGTATGCTGTGAGACAGCAGGTTATGGTTCTCATTTCTGTCAGACACAATAAGCTGAAGGCAGCTTGGGAGGGACCCTTTGAAGTGGTAAGAAAGGTCAGTGATGTTAATTACATGGTAAACTTGATACCAAAAAACACACAAAAATAATTACAACTCAAGAAATGTGGCGCTGAAGCAGCAATCAAATAAAAAACGGACAGTTCAAAGAAGTGCATAAAGCCTTTTCATTTAATCAACTTCCGCTTCAGCACCAAATTTCTTGAGTTACATGGTAAACTTGCTTGGCAGGAGGCAGGGTCACAAATTGTACCATGTTAACATAATGAAACCTTACCATGGTAAGAAGGCTCTTGTGCTATTTGCAGTGGATGGCAGGAGGAGTCTGAGGGGGATCTATGGCTACATCGAGCCGGCCAGCAAAAAGCCAAGTTACTAAGGTGGAGCCTAGGGTTGCAGGCATATGACATGACAGTGCAGCACTGTAGTGGGTTCACCAATGCAATGCAAATGGAGTCTCAAGACAGGATATGGGTGATGTATTCCCAGACAACCTCATTCACCTCAAGCCATGTTTCTACAGGGTCATTTGAGAAGCTAGCTTGAGTTTTCAAAAGGAAGACTGATGTGACAATGTGAGGTATTGCCAGCTATGCCAAGAGAAGTAGGACAGTGGATATGTGACATATGCCAGCATAGATAGCTTGAGTTTTGTAAATAATTATATGACATTGGAATATCAAACTGATTTGTAGAGGTGCTTGTGTTGAAAATGTGTTTGCAAAGTAGCTTGTGTTAAAAAATGTACCAACAGTGGGTCACACTGGATAGAAAAAGAAATACATCTGTATATCAGACTGTATTGTAACTGTTGAAATTAATATTGTAACAGAGGATACTGAAAGCTAACTTTGAAAAAATATTTTGAAATTAAATTAACTGGTTCAGGCCATAAAGATTGTATCTTACAGTTCTGATTGCAGCCATAGACACAATGTCTGTAAAAACAAGGACTAGGAATCTGATTGTATTGTCATTAGCAGTGAACTAATTGCTACCCTGGAAGGGTGGAAATGTTGAAATGGTTTTATGGCCTCCAGATGCTGTAACACATCTCAGCAAAGCTCTATATGTGTGCATGGTAACACAGCTTGGTTTTGTGAAGGGTAGATCATGCCTGCTCAACTTGGTCGACTTCTTTGAGTCAGTCACCAGAGCTGTGGATGAAGTCAAAGTGGTTCATACAGCTTACCTTGATCTGGCCAAGGCCTTTGATAGCATTCCCCACTCAGGAATCATAGAAAAACTCACTAAGCTAGGCATCAACCCCTATATCACTAGGTGGGCTGCAAACTGGTTCACAAACAGAACCCACAGTGTGAAAGTAGCTGACTCCAAGTCAGACTGCTGACTAGTCACGAGTAGAGTCCCACAGAGTTCGGTCCTGGGTCATCTCCTGTTTAGTACCTGCTTCTCTGAAGTCCAGGCCAACAAGATGGGACTCTGGCTGACAAAGTTCACAGATGATTGCAAGTTGGGAGCTATTATTAACTCCCCAAGTAATGTTGACATCCTACAGAATGGCCTCACTGAGACTTACGATTGGTGTCAGAACCATGGTCTTAAGATCAATGCCAAAAAATGTGTCATCATCCCTTTTGGGAAAAACCCAGTTCCCATCAATTACCACATTGATGATAGTCCACTGAACACAAAAGGCGTTATAAGAGATCTGGGAACAAAGGTTGACAGCAACCTTTCTTTGATCACCACATTGTCACTGTGGTCAGAAAGTCCTTCTATGTGGCACATCTCATTACTAAGGGTTTTGCATCCAGGAAGAAAGAGGTCATTGTCTTCCTCTACTCTTCCCTCATTACACCAATCATCGAGTACAATGCTCCATTTGGAATGTACCTCACTAGACACCTGCAACAACTGGAGAAGCCGCAAAAGTACCTCACAAAGAGTATCCTAGGCCTTAAACACTTGTCCTATATGGACAGACTAAAAAAACTCCAACTATTCTCTGTCTCATATTTACCTACTTAGAGGCAATTTCTGCTTGACTTGCAAAGCCATGTCTGACCCAGCTCTGTTAGAAAGATACATCTAAAGAAATCCCAATCCCTCCACACTACACACGCCGGAGACCTCAACCTCATTACCACAATCAACAGAACGTACTGGAGGGACAGGTTCATAACCCAGAGATTGCCATGCTATGGAATAGACTTCCCATACATGTCAAGCACCTCACTGACCCTCTTCAAGAGAAATCTTTATGAGTGTATAGGAAATAGAAAGTTTACCCCAGTGGCTCTACTTGACAGAGACACTGAGAACTAAGGTTGGGTGGCATGATGCCAGAGTAATCCTGTGGCTAGGCTTGTAAAGGCCCCAGGGCCATCAGCCTAGTACACACCTATGAACCTATGAACATATGTGTGAGATTCTAGCTCAGTTTCTAGTAAAGGGGGGCAGTACAGGAAATATAAGTCAGACCAGATGTATGTGATCTCATTCTGTTTTCCAACACTGAAATTATCTTTTAATACTACTGTATTTCTTCATAAATAAGACCTAACCACAGAATAAGGCCTAGCATGGTTTTTCAGGGTGGTCATGATATAAGCCCTACCCCAAAAATAAGCCCCAGTTAAGATAGTCAACAACACACAACAGACATTATTATTATAAAATAATATTATTGACACCTGTTGACTGAAGTTATCGTACTCTGCTCGCTATTTTAAGACCATTCGGGCACCCAACTTCTTCTCTTTGCAGAAATTCATAAGATTCTTTCCCTGAGAGTCCTCCATGATTCTTACTGTAACCCTAATCCTCACTCACACTTGACAGTTGAGATCCTTGGCCCATAAACACTGGCAAGTGTACATTGATTGGTCAAAGTACAGACAACGCACGTAAAAAGTGCGCACTTGATAACGAACGGTTGTGATGTCTTCTTAACCATCGCCATTTTGTGTTGCCACTCCTGTCTTGTAAGTCTTCAATTAACCCCCCCCCCCAGACAAGATGAGTGCAAAAAGAAATAGCCATTCCATAGAGTACAAGAAAGGAATCGTGGCGGACTCCCAGTATAAGAATCTGATGACTTTCTGCAAAGAAAAGAAGTTGGATCTCTGAATGGTCCGAAAATAGTGTGCAGCATACAATAACCTCAGTCAACAGGCCAACGAGGGAAATGCTAAGAAGTGCAAGTGTGGATCAGGTCAGCAACCATTATTTCCTGAGCTGGAAGACATCATCTGTGAATGGATTGCTAACAGGACAACAAAGGCTTTGGTTGTACGCAGGGCTGATATTCAAGCATTTGCCCTTGCAATGGCACCACAGTTAGAAATATACCCAGAAGAATTCAAAGCATCACAACATTGGCTGGATGGATTCTTTCAGCAATATGAACTGTCTCTAAGAAGACCAACAACACTGTTCAAACTGGAAGATACTAACGTTATTAAACATGCAGTTGCATTCAAGTCCTTTGTTGATGGCATCGACTTTTCTGAATACCAACTTTCCAACATGATTGCTATGGATGAAACTGCAGTGTTTATAGGCCAGGGATGTCAAACAACAATTGATCAGAAGGGTGCCTCATCAATCTACAGTCCCTCCACTGGTTACAAAAGTTCATGTGTTACCTGTATTTTGGCAATTCATCTAGATGGAAAGAAAACCCCACCTCTAATCATTATTAAGGGCAAGAAAGATAACACTGAACGTGTTTCAGGCATTTACATTCTTGAAACCGATAAGGAAGTGGGTTGATGTAATGCTGCCACTTGTTTTGTGAGGTTGCGAAAGAGGTCTGCTAGTTTGGGATTTAGCCAGCACTCACCACGCTAAAGACATGAAAAAATTCCTTGCACAGAGATGAATAGATCAAATAATGATTCCCGCAGGAATGACTGCCGATCTCCAGACTCTTGATATTACAATAAACAAGCCATTCAAGGGCCATTTGCATATGGAACTCAATGACTACATTGAAAATAGAATGGAGAGAAATCAGCATGGAAACTTTGTGAAGCCTGGCCTACAAGAGGTTGTGACTTGGCTGAAAAATTCATGGGATAAAATCACTGACAGCTGTGTTGCCAGTGCACTATGAGCAGGCTACTTGGACAAGCAGTGCTCATTTAAGGAGAGCTCTGTTGCTAGGCATGACAGATTGGGGCCAATGGTTCTACAGGAAATGGAGTTGCAAGAAATTCAGGCCAGAATTCGGGGGTTGGAGACTTATGGCAATGTTCCAGAAGAAGATGACATGACTGTATTTGAATAACTTTTCCATTATCGGGGCAACAGAATGGATTGCTTCTACTTTCAGCTACCAGCAAGCTCTTGTCAGTTTTTTTTACTTTACTGTATTAAGTTAACATTTCATTATCAAGGGGTAATTACAAAGTAAGGCAACTAGTTCCCAGACTTTATTTTTATGACTTTGTCATCATTCTTCTCTTATGGTTTGGGTAAGGAATAAAGAAAGCATCACCACTCAAAAAGTGGCAGTTATTCACCTGGTTTATTCCCCTCTTCCAATACATGTATTGAGATTTTTCTGCACTTTCTGTTAAGCATGAAATATTGCTCTGTGAAAGCCAAGGTGTAGATATTCTGAAGTTGAAATGTTTGTTGCACTGTTTATGTAGAATGCTCACACAATTGTTAACGCGTTACCCAGAACTGTTGCGCATTAACAGAAAAGTATCAAATATATGTCAATTTGTGTACATGAATAAATGTCAGTTTTTGTACATGAATAAATGTAGATTGTTGTATGGGGGGGTAAATAAAGCATCCCCTAATAATAAGCACTAATGCGTATTTCAGCAGGGTGGAAAATTATGAGATCTGGTCTTATTTTTGGGGAAATATGGTAGATGAGACAAAATTCTCAGTGTGGTCTATTTTTGAAACCTGACAGTAAGGGCCACCTCACCTATATCATCTTGCATTGCTCTACTAAGTGAACTATGGGATAGTAATTCTTGAGATCAGTCAGAAAAATATAGTGAGATTAGTTAAGTACTGATTTTCTGTATCTGTGTGAATCTATCTAACTGTGTTATTTTTCATATTTCCTGTGATTGAAATTCTGGTGTTTATTATACATAGATATTCAGTATTTTCATGTTCTTTTAATATTTATTATTAAATATATTTAAGCTTTTCATTGTGACTGGTCCTTTAGAGAATATTTTAACCTTTGAGAGTACTGATATTTATTTGGTGACACTGTGGCCGTTCCTGAAAGCCTTACTGCATTGGTCAAACACTACCATTTGTATTAGTATTAATTTCCCTCAGTGTAATTAGATACCCTAGTAAGAGCCCTAGAGGTGCTGGCTCTGGAGTGCCTTGGTGGCAGTATCTACCTTATACTCTGGGCACGCGCGCGGGTGTGTGTGTGTGTGTGTGTGTGTGTGTGTGTGTGTGTGTGTGTGTGTGAAAATCAAATCTCAAAGAGCGTGTGTGTCAGCTACTTGGAGTAGGGACAAAGAGCACTGATTCACAGAGACGGTGGTGGAGGACTTGGCCTGGGACACTTGGCTGAGGACTCAACTTTATAGCTGTGCCGGTGGTGAGTCTTACTGGGGGCTTGGGAAGAGTGAGAGGGAAACCCAAACCCTGGACTGAGTGTGTTCCCTGTGTGCTTTTAAGGGAAATTGTGCTTAGTGCAGACAACTGCATCTGAAAATAATGTGTGTATCCATTTTTTTTTCCAAGTGAATGTCCCTCACTAGTGACAGTGTAAGGATTAAGGCTACTTTGATTACTGTGCCAAAGGAGGGGACGTCACAACAGTAAATCTTTGAGGAGGTCACTAAATGCAAGCTTGAGACACCTTCTGGCACTTTTCAAACTGGATGTGGAGGGCATATTTGTTTTATTTGGAATAAGGTTACAAGATAGCATAGTGCAAGGATATTAGGCATGAGTCAATGCAGGTGAGTCAAAAATAGCTTTTCAATAAAGGACTAGTGGCCAATTAAAGGAACTTGATGCTTCAGGGGGTTATAATCTAAAAGTTGTAGCTTGTTTTATGATGGAAATTAGAGAAGCAGAAAGAGTGTCAGTGTAGGATAATCTGCAAAGGGGGAGGTGTCTAGCAGGAGCAAATGTTTCCACAATCAATGCACATAGCATGCCAGAAAGCTAGTTGGATTATAAGCAACTTGGGTGATCTCATCACGGTTTTAGTGGCTGCAAATATTTCCCTGTAACTTGTTGGTTTAAGTAAAATGATATATCAACAAGAGGTGGGCCGTAGTCGATAAATGGAATGTGGTACACTTTATTTAGAACACACATATCTAGAACTGAGTTTCAGGTATGCATCAAGGTTATTCGTGAACTGCTGTAGGCCTCATGGAAGGGAAAGTCTGTCTGCTGTTCTAAGGACTGTAATGAGACATTGTAATAAAGTAGGCTCTTCACATGTAGTAGGTAAAGGATGCATTACTTGTCTGTTATGTTAAACAGTCATAGGCATTCATTGGTCTGTTTATCTTCTGGTATGTTCAGTCATTCTAATTTTATTTAAAACTGAAAGGTAATGAAACAGAAAGTTGATGAATTTTCTAAATGAAAAAATGAAGGGTCAGGATTATTGAATTAAGTGTTGTATTTAACTGGATACCCAACATTCAAAACATACGAAATCCACTTGGTAGCCACATAGGCAAAATACATGCACTTCCCTTAAAACTGGGTTGGACCTGATTAATTTAACATTGACATTGCTTTTTCTCGTATACTTGAATGCATTTAAATTATCTTCACTCCTTTCTCTTGCCATGCATTACCTGTGAAAGAGCTGGTTTTAGCTAAAGAAGGAAATGAGAAAAAAAACATAACTCCTGCTTTGTATATAGAAACATGCCGATTTATGCAATACATTTGAAGGAACATTGTTTATAATTCTCATTTTATTTGTTTTTGATGTCTTTTTATCATATTTCACAAAGAAAGATAAAACTACATTTGAAAGAAATTAGATAAAAGGATGCAGCATTTTTTGTCTGTCACTTCATACTTCTCTGTTTGGAATCCAAGGAAATGTTAGCTAGAAAGTGGAATGTTTCTACTGGGTCATGGTATCCTTGATGGACTGAAGGCCAAAAAAGTAACCAGGAAAAAGTTCAAAGAGAGTATCATTTACCGAGATCACTTTCAACTGGACACATTTCACATAGTATACAAATTGCCACAAAAATGTTTTGCCTGCCTGTCTGATTTATTGGCAGTTAAAAGATGTGACTGACACAGCAGGTGGCTAGTGTTTTGAAGCAAAAAAGCAACCCTGTTTGATAAGAACTGAACCTGGACTCTAAAGTTATACTCATATGAAAAACACTCATGATACTAAACCATATCATCAAAGAAAGCTGTGCTTTGCTCAGAACAGTGACATTTGCTTTTGTTTACTTTCACCGTTAAAGCAGTTTGAGTCGCATTTTGAAATAAATCAGCACTATGGGCATTATATGATCCTGAACTGTTGCTTTTGGAAAAATACTTTGTTTCTTCATTAGTATTAATGGATAATTTCATTTGTTGATATTTTTGCTTTTTGCAAAGTGCAATAAAGTGCATATATAACTTCTTAGAATTACAATAGAAATACTCACCAGCAAGTTCTGAGAAATTCAAATTCTTTCGGTCTTCCCCATCTACGTCAATATATTTCATGAGTTTCTGAACAAACACAGACTTTGCCAAGGCATAGTGAGTTTTATATCGCTATTGCTTTTTGAGTGTGGTTCTGTGAACTTTCCATAGGTCAGGGAGGTTTGACTCGCAACAAGCAGTTAATGGTAGCTTTTTCAGTTACAGGGTTGGTTTGAGGGTAGTGTGCTGTAATGTCTGCCCAATGATACTGCTAGTGAAAATACATGTGAGCAGGAAAAGAAACTACATGCTAAGTAGCTTGGCCTAAACTGTCACGATTCAAAAGAGCGGTATGATGAATCATCTTAATCAGAGTGCTGTCATCTTTCATAATATGACTCACAGTAGATGCCAGGTACAGAATATTATAGGTCATTGTACAGGGCATTCCTTGTACTTGGCAGTTTAAGTCTCAAAAAAACATTTTAGGAGAAGCATTAAAAGGGAGGGTAACCTGATTTCTACAGAAACAGATAACATCATTTTTGTACTATCCCACTCTATACTTGTGATCTTTGTTCCAGAGTTGTATGGTGGAAAACAGAGATCTGGAGTTGTTAGCTTCAAGACCAAAGTACTGTGAAGTACCTAAGACCAGAGCTAGATGACTGCAAACTGTGAGTGGAGACATGCCTGTGATCCTCAGCCACAGATGGGTAGGGCCACCTTGAAATGCAGTGCATCACTTAGCACCTTTGCACAAGCATCATCACCAACTACAGTAGAAGTGATTGAACCTTCTCTTAAAACAAGGAGCAAAATATAAGCTAGTAACTACAACATCCCCCACCTAAACTCCCAGGCCCCTCAGCCATCAGCTGAAGTGTTAATCACTCCAGTCAGTGACTCTGGTGTCCCATACTGGAGCATTCCCTCAGTGCTCCTGTACTAATCAGTGTCATTCAAATGTGATTGTACATAGAGTGCCATGTTACTAAAGTTGCACTAGCTTTTAGGGTGCTGTTATACATATTTCTAAAACCCTGGCCACTGGGACATCATTTAGATTTGTGCGTAAAATCTTTAGTTTTGCTGCCTCGGGTGCTCCATTTCTCTGTACAAGTAGCAATTAAGATGAACTTTAAAGATCCCATGAGACCAGTCATGATCAATGGGGATTCCCCAATTTCAGACCAAATTTCTTTATAGTCACTATAAATATAATCTTGGTCCCAGTATAAAAGTACCACAGGAATATATCTTGTTGGCATAATGAAATAATCAAATTAATTCATTTGCTAACTATTGAGATACTGAATCTGATTATTTTGCTATGCCATACATCATATAAAAGTTATCTTTTAATGAGTTGTGTCAAGTCATCCATGTCAGTCTTGTATGTATAAGCATATGCATGTTATATGGGCATACACACAGACTCACTCGCACATACATACACACAGGTGAATGTGCATGCACGTGAGATTATATTAATTCAAAAAAAGTTACTTGTATATTTTCATCAGGACCTAATTTAATGAAAAAAATTATCAAATACTGGATCTAGAAAATTTGCCAGTAAAACTCAAAAAAAAAAAACACAGTATTCTTTGAGGATCTCACTAGCACCAACACATCCCCATGACTCTAAACGTGCTAACTCTAAGATTACAGTCAGTGACAGTGAAATGAAGACTAGGAAAAACATCCTTCTCACACCTGCACACTACACACATGCACTGCTTTCAACAATGCAGGAATGTTGACCATGATTACCTAGTCCATTTTCAGAAAAGTAGAACATTTGGCTATATATATACATCTATCTATATATGGATCTACTTTTCTTTGTCGAAATTTCATTACTCCGAAAAAGAAAAGTAGATGCCCACTTCAGCTAAAGTGTATTTCAATGAAAGTGCACTTTCGCTGAAGTCTAATCGCCAAATCGGCTGACTAAAAAAAAAAAACACAAAAAAAAATCTTTTGCGGGGGGGCAAGCCACCCTGCACCCCCACACCCCCTACTTAAATATATCAATTCTGAGATTGCACTATAGCGAGGAAAAGGGAATATTCCCATTACACACTGTATTGTGATCTCCGTAGTCGGTTTTCGAAGTTTCAGTACTTCGAACAAGTGGTCTTGCACAAGTGGGTTTTGAAGTACTGAAACTTTGACCAACAGAAGGGAACCCATATATATATATATATATATATATATATATATATATATATATATATATATATATGTGTATATATACACACACACACACATATATATATATATATATATATATATATATATATATATATATATATATATATATATATATATATGGGTCTACCTGAGATGGTCGACAAGCCATTTGGTCGACAATTCATTTGGTTGACAGGCAGATTTGCCCCCTCCACAATGTTGTGTGACCCTGGAGCTGATATATATATAGTTAGGGGGGGTGGGGGGCACAGCCCCCCACATTGGGGGGTGTGGGGGGCATAAAACTGCTTGTCGACCAAATGAACTGTCGACCAAATGAAAGTCGATCAAATGGCTTGTCGACCATGTGATAGGGATCCATAAATATATATATATATATATATATATATATATATATATATATATATATATATATATATATATATATATATATATATATATATATATATATATATATATATATATATATATATATATATATATATATACATATAAATATATATATACATATATATATATATATATATATATATATATAGATAGACAGATATATAGATGCAGATATTTATAAAGATATACACAACAGAGAGAAACAGAGGGAGAGAGAGCAAGATATTCTAGGATTCTTGTTGATAGAGATACGGCTTTTATATCAGCAACAGATGTACTGATCCTAAATGATCAAAACTACAAAGAAATCCATAAAAGTCATGCACTGCACACCTCTGTTACTTAAATAAATCCATAAAGTGCACAACAGTGGAGAAGGGACAAAGGCCACCTACAGTGAAAGCCCCTCCTGTAGCACAGAAATAGTAAGATCGTACATTCCTTTAAATCAACTGACAATTTAGCATAAAATACAGTGGAACTGCAGTATCTGCTAATGCTGCCAGACAGTTTTAAGAACAAAAGCATGTGTTCTTCAGCATGAACTACTTTAATAAAGCATGTTGATTTTTACACACACACACACACACACACACACACACACACACACACACACACACACACACACACACACACACAAACACACACACACTCAGTAATGTGAGCATGATTTCCAGCTGTTACACTTCATTTTCTGTATCCATTAAATAATTTTGCTGATCACCTAGCTTCCATCAGGAGTAAATATTTCTATTTTCCAGTATCATGTTGAATCTGTCTCTAACTTCTACCATCTTTTTCTCTGCCTTACTTTTCTAGGTGCTGCAGTTGCTCATGTCTTCCCCAAATGATGTTGCAAATCCTCCATAGGGCTTAGTGGGTAATAGACAGCCTCACATAAGGAATGATTGGAAATGTGGTCATTTACCTCGTCATCCACACGTGAATCACTTCATGCGACAAAACCCGCGGCTTTCCCTCTCCATTTCACAATTCATCATTTCCTGGGTCTCCTACATCCAGAATGTGTACAGTGTCTTTCCTCTCATTTTTGAATGCTCTCCAGTCCTTACTCCTAAATAACACAACAAAATGGTTGCCTGCTTAATAAATAGCTGCACTCTTACAAATATTACTAACCCTTAAATAAAGACTATTGCTCCAGGTTAGTGCAGAAATTCTAAATGATCTCTGCAGCATTCCCCCATGCCATAGACAAATAGTGCTATATCTCGTCTACTCCGCTTTATCCCTTCACAATGGGGGGAAACATCCTATTCCAAAATGGAGTCTGCAGTTTGGTACATCTTTAACAGATGACCTCAAAAGCACATTATATTATGTAAGCTCGAACAACTGACTTCATAAATGTGTGACTACATAAGCTTTTAGTAAATATCACTGTGATTATGAGTAAACTGATATCATCTGTTAAGTTCAGCAGAGCAAATAGCACTAATTCATTTAAGTAGACCATTATCTACCACTACTGTAACACACTAATTCCTCTGGCCTAACTCATATCCAGCCATCTACACCACCTTTTTCCCCACATTTTGCACATGGGGTTTGGGTGTTACTTCAACAGTAACAATCATCTAGAGCCAAGCTTTACACCCCTGGGTAGCTGCATCTGCCAAAGTAATTATTCCACACCACACACTCACATTCACACCTATGGTCAATTTAGAGTGTCCACTCAACGTACTGCACATCTTTGGAATGTGAAAGGAAACCGGAGACACCCAGAGGAAACTCATGTAAAGACAGGGAGAACATGCAGACTGCACAGAAGGCACCTCAGCCAAGAATTGAACCAGAGAACCTCTTGCTGTGTGACAACAACACTATCTGCTGCACCATGGTGCTACGTTGGCCTAACTTGTATAGTAGACTATTATTTCTTTAGTAACACTGGAACATTGGAACATTGAAATAATACTAGGCAAGGAATCTCTAGTCATATACAGCTATAAATAGATACATTTAAAAGTTAGTGTACATTATTGAACTAGAAAGGTCCGAAAGATACTTCACCATGAAAATTAAAGGCCTTAAATCCCTCAACCGCACCTTTCTCCCATATTAATCAAGGTTATACAATGTACATGACAATCATGGTGTAAAATTGTGTCTAGCCATCCAATCATCAAGACTAGTCATAATAGTAGTAAAAGCAGTACTTTGTTTGGCCTGTATTGATAACCTATTCCATAGTCTTGGAATATATTGAGTTAGGAACCTATCTCTCCAGTGAGTCTTGCTTATTTATTGGTGTAGATTTAGATCCCTAGTGCAGGTGTTTGTAGAGACACTGGTTTTGCAAAGAAACACAAGGTCAAATTGGACTGAGTCTTTCACGGCTTGAAAAGTGAAACACGGATCACCTCTGAGCATCTTGTAGACTATGGAATATAAGGATTGTTGGGCTAATGTATCAGACTAGTTGAAGGTTATTACCTTTAAATTTCTTGGTAAGGTATCTTTGGCACCTTTCTAATTGAATAGCAAGCTTTGATTTATACATCCAAAGGGGGCATTGCATTCAGTGATGGATCTGCTAAGAGTACAGTGGTAAGATGACTTCTTTGGATCTTGAAGATTATGGTGGAAATATAATAATTGAATGAGATAAAATTATCCACATAAGTACTTACGTCTGAGGAGGAGCATTATTTAAAATACATGAGGTAGGAACAGCTTATTTGCCAAATGCTACTATGCTGCACTTTTTTTTAATTTAACATCACCCTGTTTTCATTTCTCCTAGTATATGCATATTCCAGCCAGTGGTATTTAGTATCAGTGGATGAGCAGATAACAGTACCCAGCTTGTAGTCATCAACAAACCTGGTCAACCACATTTCCTGGATATTACACTAGATGTCTGCAAAATAAACATCAAACAGGAGAGGGTCAAGCACTGGTCTCTGTGTTGCTCCAGTAGTTACAGTTTTACTTGCAGAGAGGGTACCACCAAGTTTCACAACATGGGATCTGTTGGATAGCCACTATGAAATCCAGTGAATAACACATAGGTTCATAGGTTCATAGGGTCATACTAGGCTATCTGCCCTAGGGCATTTATAAGCCTAGCCAGAGTGTGTTTGGCTTTCGCCACCCATTTTAAATTAATTTTGCTATGCCCTTTTTCGAGGTTAGTATACTGTGCCTCTGTCTAACAGTGACACAGAAGTGATACCCAGAGTAAACCTACGATCTCCCATCCACTCATCAAGATTCCTCTTGAAGAGAGTCAATGAGGGACTCTGCCTAACCTGGACTGGGATTTTATTCCAGAGTGAAGGGACCCTCTGGGTTATGAATCTGTCCCTCCAGCATATCCTATTTATTTCAGTGCTGAGGTTCAAGTCTCTCGAGCGCGTAGCTCGATGGGATTTGGATTTTCTGAGGTGCAGCATGTCCATTAATTCTGGGTTGGACATGGCTTTATATGTCAGGCACAGATCGCCTCTGAGCAGGCGGTATGCCACTGAGTAGAGCTGGAGTTTCTTTAACCGGGCAGCATATGGCATCTGTTTGAGCCCTTTGATCCTCTTGGTGAGGTACTTTTGGGGTCTTTCCAGTTGCTGCAGGTGTCTGGTAAGGTACATCCCAAAAGGGGCATTTTACTCAATTATGGGCCTGATGACGGATGAGTAAAGAGGCACAATGACCTCCCCTGATCTAGATGTGAATCCTTTCATGATTAGGTGGGCTATATAAAATGTTCTTCTAACCACTTTGGCCACGTGGTTGTCAAATGAGAGATTGCTATCAACTTGGGTCCCCAGGTCCCTAATTACTTCTTCTGTACTTAATGGATTACCACCTATGTGGTAATTTGTGGGCACTTTGTTTTTGCCAAAGGGGATGACTATACACATTTTGGCGTTTAGCTTGAGGCCATGGCTCTGGCACCAGTTTTTGTTTCTATGAGGCCCTTTTGGAGGATGCTTGTGTCAGCTGGAGAATCAATTATGGCACCCAGTTTGCAGTCATCTGCGAACTTGGTCAGCCACAGTCCTTCCATGTTGGCCTGTACCTCCGAGAAATATATACCGAACAAGAGACGTCCCAGGACTGAGCCTTGTGGGACGCCACTTGTAACTGGTTTGGAGTCTGACATGGCTCCAGCAATTCTAACCATGTGGGTTCTGTCCTTGAGCCAGTTTGCAACCCATCTAGTGACATAGGGGTTTATATTTAAGCTGGTGAGCTTATCTATAATGCCCGAGTGGGGTATTGTATCGAAAGATGGGATTTACTTTTAAGTTTGTCTAATTTTTTAACAATACCAGCATGTAAAATAGTGTCAAAACCTATGGCCATATCAAAAATAAGCAGTATCCAGTGAATGACCTCTGTTCTCAGCCTTTACAGCCTTTGCAAAAATGCTTACTAGGTTCAAAAGACAGGTCCTGCCCTTCATAAAAACAAACTGATTGGGGTCTACATTAGTTAAGTTGCCTGTGTCTTCAGCAATATGTTCTACTGTGATATTTAGATGACTTTCTATATAAAGCTGGTAAGGCTGACGGGCCTATAATTGCTGGATCTGTAGAGAGGCCACAGTGGCTGTTCTCCAGGCCTCTTGCACAAAGCCTGTGGCTAGGCTGAGGTTGAGTAATTCAGGTAGACACCCAAGTAGTGCATACTTGGCACTAATGAGAATGCAGCCTGGAATGTTGGCTGGTCCCACAGAAGTATTATTTTTCCCCTTTGGCAGGGATTGTAAGACTTGTAACAAGATGATTTCAAGGGAAACAAAATTTTCAGGGATAAAGGACAACATTGTAAGCAGGTGAGGTGAAGATGGCATTAAATGTGTTTACTAATGCATTGCCTATATCCTTGAGATGAGCTCAGTGCATTGTTGGATATTATGTCTTAACTTCCTGACAGAACTATAGAAAGATTTGTAGTTTCCTTTGTTACCTGTAGCAACCTTAAGCTTGTACTTTGATATACATTTTATAATGGTACTCTTATGTTCCTTACTGGAATGCTTAAGTGTTGCCTAGGAGAAGGGGATGGGGATTTCTTACAACTTTTCAGCATTTTCCTTCTTTTCTTGTACAGTTTATTAATATGTGAGATCCACCAGATTTGTTTATTTCTGAATTTACTATTATATTTACGGCAAATGGGTAAACACTTTTCTTTCCAACTGTTAGATCCAGGTAAAAGTTGGAAGTGAATACAGCAACCCTCTCAGTTGGGTCATTTGCAGGGGATTTGGGCAAATTTTGCATAAGCCTCCTACAATCTGAAGTGGATTTGCCCTGATAAAGTCCCTATAGACAGTCAAATTTGATAGTGTAGTAGTAGTACCGGGAAGATGACTGACCTTTGGTCAGATTTAACCAAAGAAGCAGAGACGTGGGATGCAGTGAAGGCAGGGGCTAGGTTGATAAGGACCAGCTCAAGGATATTAGTGCCTCTAGTAGGTAGTTTTACAATTTCTTCTAGTGCATTGGCATAAGCAAAGTTTTGGAAACACTGAGTATATCTATTTTTATATGTGTATGAAAGCCCTTAACGAGAAAGGATTTGGTTTAATATTTAATCCATTAATGCTGTTATGGTAATTTCCATGATCCTTGGGGTACACTGATGAGGTTCTGTAGCTAGCAGTAATGTAATAGTTGGAATTGTTAGTTGTGGTTTGCATCCAAGTTGCAATCATGGGTAGACTGATATGAGGTGATAGTATTTCTGACAAATACAGATACTCTCCCATAGTTACCCAAGGGCTTAAAGGCATGATAGGTGCTAAGCCCTGGTATAGAGGGAGTGTGGTCACTGCATTGTAACCATGTCTCATTAAATATACAAATATGAATGTATTCAAACATAGCTGTGCTAGATGGACCAGAACTGGATCCATCATTAAGCAACCTAAGTAGTTACCTAGGGCCAATGTTGGCTGGAGGGGTCCCATGTTAGGTGAGGGCCCTGAAATCTCCTGTAAAATCAAAAAGTAAAACCCAACTTATCCTCAGCATTAGAACCTTGCAGAAGACACAGCACAGTGACTTCTGTCACCACACAGCACAGCAAGCCCCAGAAGCCTGCCCCATTCAAAACTGCGGAAGACTTAAGACATCCGAGTGGGTAACAGATCTGAAGGAGTGCAAATTTCATTACTACACAGCAAGCCCCATTAAAAACCCATGTGGGGTGCAGGTGTGTAAAATGCTCCACTTAGAGGGACTGTCTAGTTGAGTGACTTTCTCAGAGTCAAACCATGTCTTTAATTTTAGCAAGCAAGTGCTTTAAACCTCCACATGAACTGCCAGATCTCTTTTATCTTTATTTCTTTTATTTTGTTTGTTTTGTAATTTTGTGGTTCAGTGGTTAGCATTGTTGCCTCACAGTAAGAGGTTCTCCGGTTTGATCCTTGGCTAAGGTGCCTTCTGTGCAGAGTCTGCATGTCCTCCCTGTGGTTGTGCGGGTTTCCTCCGGGTGCTCTGGTTTCCTCCCACATCCCAAAGACATGCTGTAGGTGGATTGGACACTCTTAATTGGCCCTAGGCATAAGTGTGTGCATGTGTGTGCCTTCTGTGGAAGGTTGGGCGCCAGGCTGGCAACTCGACACTGTAATAACTCCAATGTCAATCATGAGCAGACAGGTGATCCGCTGTGGTGGCCCCTAACCGGGAAAAGTCGAAAGAAGAAGAAGACTGAGGACTACAATCTGTCAATGTCAGTCACAGAGTTTCATAGTTGTGTTGTTCAGTATCAGTGGTGCAACAGGTAGCATACCTGCTTTTGGTGCAGAAAGCTGTGGTTTCTCTTCCTACACCAGATACATTGATTGCTGATACACACCACTTTTTTAATGTAACATAAAGAATTTATTTTTCAACAGCAGCAGACAATGAATTTGTAGATGAAGCACTGAATGTTTGCCAACAGCAGCCTCTTCATTAGTTACAGATCTCTTTAATATGGAATTATTCAGATGACTTTTACTTCTGCAGAGATTGTGTATATTGACTGATATTGGTAGATTATAGTGACAGCAGTTTGAGTGGTCTTTTATGGTTGAAATGTTCTGAAATGGGTAGTTTTGTTATTATTGGCTCACATGTTTTGTTTCACTGCTTAATGGAAAAATGTTACAAACTACAAATTCAAAACACTCTAGCAAGTGGTGCTGTATTAAACAATGAATTTAAGGTACTTTTCCGTTATTGGGGCAACAGGTCTAATGAGCAGTAGGAATGTTAGCAGGCTTTTGCTAAGATCGCACCACTGTCAATGATGTGAGTACAGCCTTCACTTTTTCAGATAATACATTTCAACTTCAAATTATGAAGAAAAAAAAGGAATAACGGCACTTTTCCAGATACTTTATCCAGTTCGATTTCTAAAAGACAAACTCCCTTAGTTTTACAGGACATTAGCGAAGGTAAGAGTTTTACAAGGACATCAGCGAAGGCGACATGGTTTTCATAAACCAGGTAATTTAATGTTGCCAGGAGTTTGTAACCTTGACTCCTTCTTAATAACAGACTCCCAGAGTTCAACCTAAGTGCCTAAATCCATTGTATTTTCTTTCTCTGATAAAACACGGAAGAGAATAACAAACACAAAACATATATGCATTATTTTGTGTTGGTAATTGCAGTTACAAAGGTGGAAGGTTCTGAAATCATATACATTATAAAGTTTGTCTCTGTATACTTGCGCGATATGGTTTCAGTCTGGGTGATTATCCTAATGCTGTTTTTAATGATCCCGGTGTTAATAATGACAAGTACTACTTTCTAATTACTATTTTACAATATATTTTTACCTGGCATATTTAATGCTACTGGCAACGGTGCTAATACCATGGTGCCTGGCAAAGTCTGGAGGAAGGAGCATTAACAACATGAGGTAAGTTTGCTGTTATAAATTTCATGATAAATTAAGTGCGCAAATCATCTTACTGTATATAACAGAGAAAACCTTATTTTATGGATCATTGCAACCGCATGCCGACATTCCAACTGTTCATTAGACCTGTTGCCCCGATAATGGAAAAGTACCGAATTTAATTTAATACAATCAGGATGGTGAATTAAAGAACACATGTATTTATGCATAGCCCTAAAAAATGTGTTTAGGTGGCCCATGGTTTGAAAACAGCCCAAAGGTGCACTTAATCCATCACTGGCTAATGAATATGGGTTCAATGTAGTTTCGCAGAATGTGAGTTTCAAGGGCAGAGATGTTTACAGTTCCTCATGCTAAGTCTGTTTTCATTGTGAAACTGTAACAAATGGCAATCAATGTTTGTACTATAAAATTTGAAATAAAAGTTTTAAATTAAATCCAAATATCTGTATCGTTGTAGAGGTAAAGAAGAAGAAAGTAGTACGCACCCTGACAGGTTTGAACAGTGTTTATAGAAAATGGAGAGAGACGGTGAAATAATGGGACACTAGAATGGCTGGGGGGGCTGGCTGAGGGGGGTAATGGGTGGCTGGCTGTGAGGGGGGGTGATCCATTACCCTGCCTAGGGCCAGATTTACCATGATCCATCTATGATCTGGTCCCCTGTGCAGTCTGCAGTTGCCTGATTTGGTGCTGTCCCTCAACTCTATGTTAAGGCCAAAAAAATATGTCCTCTCCAAGGGGAGAAAATAGAAACAGAAAGAAAAGCATTCTCTACCAGTTGAAAGGGAAAAAAATAGTCACTCAGCTGCACAGATATTGTAGCAAATGTCTTGCTACAAATGTAACAAGCAGCTGCTACAGTTATAATACCAGACACAAAGTGCTTCAGCACTTCAGCTGTGGTCTCAAATACAGCATCAGCTTTCGTTTCTGATTGTCGGTATGGCACTACCACCCCATTAGCATCATGTCCCCTAACACCTTACACCTGGGACAGACACCCCCTTCACCTAACTTTGCTACACCTCTTTGTTTGAGTTGCAGGATGGCATCAAGTTCAGGCATCTTCCTCATTAGACTTGTAGCACTGAGTAGTACCATCATGATTTGTTTAAGTCTGAGCTTGAATTTACTACATAACAATGCCCAGTAGGTGGCCCCTGCTTAAAAACTGAACTATGGGGACAGTAAAGGCTTTAGCCAGTATGCAGAGCCCCTGTATTAGAGGTTTAAGCCAATCCTGATAAAACATAACACCTTATTTGCCATTTAATTCCAAGCCAGTGTATAGTAGATCTTCTCAGAATGACACCAGCTATGCAGCCAATTGTTAAAGCCAATTATCTTGGTATCTAGATATCACTCTTGATTTACACAAACTATATTCCAGACTAATGATTTTCCTGCTTCTAACACATGCATGATAAGTTACATCATGTCTCCCTGCATGTCTGTCTGGGCGCAGCACCTCGTGTCATTCACTCCAACTTGGGCCACCAAAAAGTCATTGGAGTAACTGTCTGGTTTAAGGGCATTTAGTGCCCTTGTGAAATCCTGGTTCCTGGCACCAGACAAACAGCTTAGTCACCCTGTTTTGTGCACTCTAGTGAACATGAAGTCAGTATGACTAACTATAGAGTCACCTATGATTAAAACATTCCTGTCTGCAGAAGCAGATTTAGTGGACTTCATGGTCTGTCCGCTGTCCTGGTGACTGTTGGGTGAGCTGTGTGGATTTGTAATATGTGTGAGTAGGTGTTGCCTTGCATGCTGGAGGCTGATATATTTTTGAGTGTGTTCTAGGAGGCTTTGGCAAATTTTCTTTACATCCTCAGCATAAGTTATGGGCCCAGTGATGTGTTGTGATTGGTATTATGATGCTTACTGATAGTGGGGTGACAGAGGTTTGTCTTCATGATTCTGGAATACTTGCTCTCTTCTGCTGAGTTAGGTCCCTAGGGAGTTTTACATTATTTAAATTTTCATGTATATTTTTATTCTCTACACCACTAGTTCCTTTAAGGTACAATCTTTTTCAGCCACCAACACATACATCAATGTAGTAGTAATAACAAGAAGTTATAGTAGCAGTCCATTTTAATGTATTTACTTACTGACTAACATTGTAATTCAGAATCCACACCCTTCCCTATGCATGTCATTCTAAGACTGGATAGTTTTTGTATGTGATGTTTACACTGTTTTATTTAATATGCAATGCTTTGTTCAATGTTCTACCATAAAGCTTCATATACTTTGCCCATCAAGCCTGTGATTGTAGAGTTGTAGTGTACTGTATTTTGCCTTACTTTAAGTGCTCTACTCCATATATTATTACTACAGTGATGATTCTGTCATACATACTATATATTACCACTGTATTTATCTACTAACCTAACTGATTTCCTTCTCGATGAGTAGCAGAGTGGTAGGAATTAGCTGACTCACAGCTGTTAGTTGTCAGGTTTAATTCCCTCCTGGAGTATCATCTATGCAGAGTCTACTTGTTTGACCTGTGTCTCTCTGGTTTTCCTGACATGTTCTCATTTCCTTTCATATGCCAAAGATGTTGGGAGGGTGGCCTACTGGTTAAGGTGTTTGCCTTATAAGCACAAGGTGCAGAGTTTGAGTCTTACAAGGGATAATTGGCTAGACTTAAATTGGCTCGCAAGGGCAGTTAGCTTAGTACTAACCTATGACCTATATATGTGCCATTAGGTAAACTGAAAGTCTTCTAAATTGTGTGTGTGTGTGTGTGTGTGTGTGTGTGTGTGTACGCGTGTATATCTGTCTGTGTATGTAGGTGTGTGTGTGTGTGTGTGTGTGTGTGTGTGTGTGTGTCTCAGAAAAAGAGAGACAGTATCCTGTGATGAACCAGTTTCCCATCCATGGGGAGCCATACAGCTCCACAAATGTCCTTTAAGCAAGTTAAGTTTGTACAAAGTAAACTCAATGAAAACACATTCAGTGTGCTAATGGACTTCTCAGTTTCCCCAATGTTCTTTGCCCATGAGTTTGTATATATATGTTTGGTGGTGTTGGGTTTCCCCCACATGGGTGTACAGGGTGGCTTGTCCTCTAAAAAATAGTTTTAGATTCAGCAGAAGTGGTTTTCAGCAATTTTATATAGCATAAATTGCACTGATAGGCATTAGTTTTGACAAGTGAACATAAATCTCCATCCAGGACTGGTTTTCTGCCTTACACCCAGTGCTTGCCAAGATAAGCTCCAACTATCCTGCAACCTTTAATAGATTAAAAAGAGTAGCCATCAATGAATGAATGAATGATTTGTGTATGCAGTGCCTAGGTTACGGCTGAAACTGGCCTTTCATCCAGAATATCAGCACAGTTCACACATAAATAAATAAATAAAATAATGGGTGATGATGTTATGCTTACATAATGGATGAATGAAACTCAAAAGGATTAAATAAAAGAACATAATAAAGTGGATGAAAGTCTGAAAAAGGCAATGAAAAAGTCAGGCTGCTAACTGAATAGAAAAAAATCCCTAGCACTAACTAGTAGATGTACCCAGGGTAAGGATGCTAATCTCAGTCCTTTAACACTAGAAAAGGCCACTGAAGAAATCAAACACTGAATCTGCACAAGACAACAGAACACATGGGTTTTATCTTACAATTCTTACAAAACTAAGGGGAAAAGTAGTAATGCCCCTAACTAATCATTTAAGAAATCCTAGGATGAGAGTAAAGTTACAGACGACTGAAATAGAATAGATATGATTCCTCATTGCACGAATGGGTATAAGAGGCCAGAAAGTACAAAACTACTGACATGCCAACTAGAACTCAACTGTAAGTAAAATCTTGAAATCACTAGTGAAGAAAGACTCTCTGGCTACACGAAACTAACAGAAATGTTTACCTGTTCTTCAGAGAAGGAACCATAAGAGTGCCCTTTACTGGACTTCCATGATATTAAATAAGGAAGGGGGTTATCTGCACAAATTAGATGAATGTCGAGTGTTTCAGGATTGCTGTGTCAGTAAAATGTTGGATAAGCATTATGACATCTATAATTGGCGATGTAGCTTGTGAGGTAGAGTGCTACCCATGTAAAGCAGACTTTCTGAGTTCTAATCCCATTAAAAAGCACTATATTAAATCCTATTGACCTATGTCTCAAGTTCATTAATAATAGAGCCTATTCAGTTGAATGGATAGTGACCAAAAGAAACACAGCGGTCAGTAACTGGGGCTATTCCTTTTCACTGTTTCAAAAGTGTCACTATAGGATGTCCAGCAAGGAAGGTTTTGTCAAATAAAAAAATGTAAAAAGATGAGGCGAGATCTATCAAGACTAAAGGGATTATTTAAAACAAGACAACTTAAGTTCATTGCAAAATAATGCATCTGGGAGGCAAAATTCCAGAGAAAGAATACACAATTAGAATGGGAAGCAGTCATAATAATAGAAAAAGAAAAATAATCTGAGAGAGCCATATGAGAAAGGTAATAACTCTGTCAGAGAACAAAATAAAGGGCTGATGCATTATTATAATGCATCAGAAGATTACTGTTAGCAGAAAACACAAAGTTATTATCTCTGCATACAGAGGAATACAACTATTTTGCAATTCTGTTTATAACCATAGAGACCTCATCTTCATCATAGACAAGATAAAAAAGAAATTGCAAATGATGACGCCAACACAATGGTAAATTATTTTAGTGCATTCATCCCTTTAGTCTTACACTGCCTTCTTCAGAAACCAGCTGCACTTGAAACTTGTGTATCCTTTTTTCATAATTATTTACTTATTTATTTCACGTTTATACATTCATAAACACACACAACACACAGACACACACAAAACATAAGGAAATATAATTTCACAGACTCGGTGTCTGGAACTGCCATACTGAATAAATAGTAGAGTCAAAATCAGTACTAAAATTCAAAACTGCCTCAAGCAAATTCTTACACTGGGTGAGCAAAAGAAAATGAACCATTAGTTATTGTAACATCTGCAGCTTATCGACTAGGAATTAATATGAACAGACTAGGAGGATCAAATGATCCTTTCTCCAACAAAAATCAATGTTCCTGTATTGCATTTCAAAAGTATGTTGCAGTATTACAATGACATCACATTACTGCAGCCCCACTGATATGATATTGCAGTCATGGTTACATAAGAATATTTACACAACAGCACAAGTAATCACTGCATAAAAGTAAATTGAAGTTCTCAAATGGAAAAAAGTATAAAGAAACATAATGGGCAGAGATGAAAGCTTTACTTCACTCTGCTCCTTCAGTATTTGAACTGATGTTCTGCACTACAGAGAATATCAACTAATATATTCTAATAACAAATAAGCATGTTGTTTTTCTTTTTAAAACAATCATCAGTGAGTGTCCATATACAATAAATATAGTATATAAGAAGCTAATGAACAGTTGAGTTCCTGTCTTAATAACTGGTGAATACACCAAGACCTCTAATTTCTTCTGTTAAGCCTCCAAATCTGTCATGGAAACCATAACCTTTTTATTGCTGGCTTCACTTTAATGGCTCTGTTATTAAGACATGCAATGCCGTCTGTAATGAGATTTCACCATGCATTCTGCTTTATTCATAAACTTGGTATGAGAAGCAAAGAGCAACATTGGTATTTCAAATAAAAACAGATGGTTGAAGGGAGAATGTATTGCTTTTTGCTGAGGCTGTCCAAAGACAGAGATCATACTATCTCCCACCCCCCTGCTGGGCATAATCATTCTTGTCTTATGTGAGTGCCTAAGATACCTCAAATATAATACATGATATAAGGCAATTAATGAAGTGGCACTTTATAAATTAGTTGTTTGTTAACTATACAGCTTTAATAAATCATTGATTTTATTATAAATATCTATAAGCAGCTAATCACTTTCATTATTAGCAGTGGCTCCCTCAGTGTGGGAACAATGCAGCTTTCAGTAGCAGCTTACACAGACAGCACATCTGTTGTAATGTTTCTCAGACACTGATAGTTTGTTGGACATCTGCTTCTGTTTAGAAATCATACCTGAGAATGTGTGATTGGCACAACCAACATTCTGCCAGAAAAGTATGTATGAATGGATGAATAAATAGACTGACATCTCCTGCATCTACTTTATCACAGTCTGACCTTATTCTGTACGCTATGAATGACCATAAACTGCATTTAACTCTTAGTATTATCATGCAGAGTACTGATCTACATTGTACATTTTGTACTAGCAATAATAGTACTAGTAATAGTAGTAGTAGCACTAGTAATAGTAACATTCTGCTGTTATTACTGCTTGTCACTTGTTTTTACCCCCTGAGCCATAGCTGCAGTAAAATATGTAACTTTCCTCTCATTTCAATACTTCTATGGGTCAACTTGACAAAATATTTTCAGAAAATATTTTGTTGCAAAGTATGTTGCTTTTTGAAAGCAATGTTTCCACTAAAGTGGTTTATTTTGTTTTTTTTTTAAACAAGAAACATCTTTATTGAATTATCACTTATGACATAGGCAATCATGCATTTATATAAATGAAAATAAATCACATTGACATATTTTCATTTGCAAATGTTATACATCACTTATAGTCTATCCAGTCCCTGACAGTCAAACATTACCAAGTTCATTCCCTGCCTTCCCTTAAACTTCACTCCTCCTCCAAAACATTATTCTGCATGTATTGTTCCACACAATTTCCATTTTTCTATGTAAATTTGTTCCTTCTCTTTTCTGAAGACCCCAATTCCAGATGTTTTATCTCTGTTACTGTATTCACTACTTCTAATATAGTTGGTTTACATTTTGATTTCCATGTTCTAGTAATTGCTTTTTCAGCAGCCACCAGAATTAAACACAGCAAGGCCTTATTATGTCTAGATTATTCAGATTCTGTATAATAGCTCAAAAATCATCTCCTTATTTACACTAATTTGCATACTCTGTGTTTTCTATTAGAGTAGTTTGCAGGGAATTTTTAAAGTCTGCCATCTTATTACACTCCCAAAAATATGTTCTCAATTATCTCTTTTTTGCCCATCACACCTCCAACATTTGTGATCTACCTGAGAAAAAAAATGGAGTCTGCATGGGGTATAAAAATACCTATTCAAACACTTCCAAGCAAAGATCCTAACATTTCTAGACTTTGTTGCATATTTGGGAGCCATACATCTATTCCCCCATTGTTTCTTGGTGAATTGCTTTTCTAATCTCTCTTCCCAATCTTTTCTAACCTCCTCTGATTGACTTCTATGGTTATATTTTGTATGCCCTACTAATTATCCATTTTTAACAGCAGCTTATGTTCTAAATTGTACTAAAACTACCAGGGCTGCTCTTTTGCTTAGGCTACCACTATTTATTTCTCTTTGCCTATATGCTAATATCATTCCTTGATAGGAAGGCAATTTCCAGCCTGCATTCTAAATTAATTATTGGCATCTTCCCATTCTGTTACCTTTCTCTCTCTAATTATTTCCTCCCAATATCCTGGTTCCTTCACCACTTTTCTCCAGTAAATTCCAGCACCCTCTTGCCTATTCTCTGCACCCCTAATTGCAATTATCTCTATTGGCAAAATCTCCTTTCTCCATCCCTGTGTTGGCTTAGTTCTTAGAATACCTTCTGTTGCTTTATAAATATAATATTCCGTGTGGTTATTGTTATTCTCCTGAAGCATCTGCATCCAAAATCCTAGTCTTTCTTTGTTTCTTGACCTTCTCCCCTATTTCATTATCATCAAGTTACATTTTAAATTAGAGCTTTCTGCTTGTGCTGTGCATAGGAGTCTTAACTGTATAGCTCTGAAATACCTTTCAAAATCAGGCAATCCCAAATCAACTTGTCCCACTTGACTCTTGTCTTCTTCTCCTCCAGATAAAATCCTTCAGCTCTTTATGAATTGCTAACCACAGCTTCTCCTCTGGTTGATAAAAAATATTCCTGACCTGTGTATAAAGCTAAAGGGAAAAAACTTTTCACTGCTTGTATCTTGCAATCCATATCCATGAAACAGAGATTCCAATTTCTTAGGTTTTGTATTATTTTTAGTCTCTTCTCACATATCCTTAGCTGCCAAAACAGAATTATTTTTAATTCATACTTCTAATTACTTAATTTTACCATGTCTCCATAAATATGGGTATTGCTACTGCCATTGCCTTTGTTTTATCTTCATTAATTTTATATCCCCAAAAGACTTGAAACTGTCGTATAAAGCTCTACAGCACTGAAATGTCCTATACTAGTTTTATCAGGTATAAAATAATATCATCTGCAAATAAAGTCAATTTTTCTTGACTACCATACCAAGTATATCATTGAATTTCTGAGTAGCTTATTTTCTTTGTCAACAGTTCCAAATATAACATGAATAACAAAGAGGAAAGAGGACACACCCATGGTTCCTCTGCTCAAACAGAACTTATCAGAGAGACCCCCCCAATTTAATTTTCACCTCCAGTCCCTCATATATCCTTCTAATCAACCTTATAATTTTATCAGGGAATGCAAATGCTTCCATCGCCCTACTCATAAAATCCCAGGTTACTCTGTCAAATGCTTTCTCTGCATCAAGATTCACCAATAATAGAGGTATTTTCTTACATTCTGTTTCCCCTCTAGATCATCATTGTTCTATTAATTTTGTCAAATGTTTGCCTCACCTCCACAAAATCACACTGATCCATCTCTACTAATTTTGGCATCACCTTATCCATTATTTTAGCTATTATAGACATAAACACTTTATAATCATGGTTTAGAATAAAAATGGGCCTATATGAAGCTGGATCTGATGGGTCTTTACCATCTTTACATATTAACAGCCACCACAGCTTTCTTCCAGGATGTTGGTGCTTCTCCTCCTTTTAAAATACTGTTAAACAAATCCTTCCATATCTTCATCACTTTCTTCTCTCCTAGCTTCCAAACTTCCACATGAATATCACCTATTACTGAAGTCTTTCCTGTTATACATCGCCATTTTTATCTCATCTCCTCCTATCCTAATTGTTTGTAATTGAGTCTCATATAGCCAAGGTTAGGCACCTCTAACCTTGACATATTTAATTCTTCCATAAACATTTTCATTTGTATTTTTTCTTGATGTCCACATTTCTCTGTTTTGCACAGATTTTCATAAATATTTCCTAATACCTCTACAGGATCTCTGTTTATTTTCCTGGTTACTAGGCTCCCTAAGCTTGGCAATAACTGTTTCTACTTTCTGTTGCCTGAGCCCATGTGCTAAATGTTTTTGTGCTCTGAAGTTATTACCACTAATGTCCGTTATTGTCATATGACCACAAGTGGTTTTTTTTTCATGTCTATAACCGACTCATGCTTTTGTCAGTCAGAAAATAAAGTGTAATTACTGAGGTTATGTTCATTTTCAGAGGCATATACTTTGATTTTAGAGGCTCAGAAAGTATGTAGATCATACTAATTGCCCCTCTCTGGCCATATAAGACAGCATCCTGTGAAGTCTCCTCTTGTAACACCTTGATGGTTGTAATAGTTGATATTATGTAAACTAGCACCTCTAATAACCAGTGACTTCTTGTAGAGCTTTTGTCCATACACATTATTACTATAAATGCTCAATTTGCAAGGACAATCCCAGTTGCAACACTTTTCTGAGTATTTTTCCATGATACTAAGAAAAAGATTCTTGTTATTTTTCCTTAGGAAACAAATATCTGAAAGCATTACATGCTGCTGCAAAATCATTGTATTATGACCATGTTGGACTTCATGTCCTTGGCTGTGCATGGCACAGAGTGATCTATAAGAGTTTGTGTCCATTACTAGACATCATAATTAAGAGAACCTTTGCCACCATGTCCCTATGTATGGGAAGTATGCAGTGGATTGCTGGAATCCATTTACCTTTCTATGGATATTTACTTAGTCCAGATACCAGGAAAAACTCTAGCAAAGACAGCCACGTTAACCATCCTTGAATATGGCCTACTGATTATATTCTTAGGTTATTTCTTTAAATATAATTGCACAACAAAATACTCTCCAGAAACTTTCAGTAATGCCTTTTCCTACTAAGTCCAAAAATTAAGAAATTCACCACCAGCCATCAGAACACCTACTTCTACTAGTCACATAAGGGTGTGCTTTTTACCACTTGTCAAAAGATTTTTAATACTCTTAACATATACTGGAAGAATCACGCAGCAAAAAAGGTAGGCCAAAAAAGAGTTTATTTAACATGCATGGAGATCTGCCACAAAAAGTTCTGTTGCTAGCAGTCTAATTTCTACACACTTTACATGGGTTTTTATACCCTCTTTCATGCATACTCAGCAGCTGGTTACTAGACAAGGAATTTCAGTCAAGGCTATAAATTCACTCAGTGGAGCCTTAGATGGTAAAAAGTCAGACACAAGATAAGTTGGTGCCTACATCAAGGTAACATCTATGCACTCCTCCTTGGTCAGAGGTCAGTCCCAAGATAGGCCTGTGCCTGGACCAAAGTAGCATCTGTGCATTCCTTTCTGGTCAGCAAATTCCTTACAAGAAAAACAACTCATTTTAGCTTATTTCTTTGCACGCAATGCAGTTTCACATTTTAACCCTTCCTATACAGGATACAAAGATGTTGAACACAAAGATTCTTACTACATTTCCCCCCTCACAACACTTTGTATCCCCAGTAATACATTTTGTTCATACAGGTTTTAACACAGTTCATTTCCTGTATATTCAGAATAATAAGCTTTAGTTGCATTGGCAGACAATACACTTGATATTATCATTCGGATGCAAGGAATGCAGCAACAACCCAACAGTAGGAATATAATGGCACCAATACATACAGCAATTAAGACATTCATACGTACTGTTCCTCAATTCCCAAACCAATTTTGGAAAAAGTCAGTCAATGGATTCTGTCCTGGTTTTGTAAGTTCAGAAACTTGCTGTAGGATCTCCAGATGACTGTTAATGTCATATCAGTTGTCTGTAATGAACGGACAACACTTGCAAGTACCTCCTTTCGCCGCTAGGGTGAGTTCGTGCGCCATACGATTCTGCAACACTACAGTCCTTATTGCAGTTAACTCATCCGTCACCAATCCTAGCACAGAAAAAGTTGCATTGCTCAGAGTTTCTAACAGTTTTGACAGTTTTCTGAGCTCCCAAATAGATTTTACTGTCCCATAAGCTGGAAGAATACCAGCCCAAGAAATGACATCATCTCCCAAGTCCATGTGTGACAGTCCCTTGCTGCTACTGTGGGCCAAATCGTGATGATAGATCCAGGATGCATCAATGTTACCTACGGGATTAACAGGTTTATTCACAGCACGCACATTTCAGATCTTACCTTGGGGAAGAGTAAATGAATGTCTTATAGCTGGTGCTAAATAACCCAAAAAACAACTGCCTGACCAATTCCTTGGTAACCATTTGTATGCTTTTTACCACAGACAAAATAACAGTCATTCACTTTAAGAGTGATATTTACTGGAATAGAATGATTTCCTTTGTCTTGTATCCCTTTAAACAAAAGATCATACACAGATAACATTTTTTCAACAAAACTAGTGACATTAATAAGCCCTGTACTATTAATAAGCACTCTTATAGGCTTGAAACTTGTTGCACAGTGCCCATCTAATGTACAGTTATGAATTATGGTTACATTACATTGACTCCATCCAACCTTAATTTTTCCAGATCTCTGGAAACATACAGTTCCATTCTGACGACCCATGAGGGGTAGTGCTATTTTGTCCTTTAAGGCTACGTTTGAAGTTTCAAACAGTAAATTAGTCCATGTATCATTTGCCCACAAAGGGACTGTACCTAACATCAGGCCACCATGTACAGTAGGGATAGCTGTGCATATCCAACAATTTGAAACATTAAAAGACAAAGCATATGCATATTTAATAGCTTGGTACGTATTAAAGGGTGGATGCCAAGCTGTATTTTTATCTCTCTTCACTTGGCTAGTTTCGTTTGAAAATAAAAACGGCCAAAACAGAAAAGTAACAATCACACTTATTAACAACAAAATTAGTTTGGAATGCTTTTGTGGGGAAAGACTAAATCCTTCCGGTATTTGCATTGCTACAATAGTCAGATATTCATACAAAACAAGATTACTACTAATTAGTGTTCCTCAGTTTCCTGGTTCCACTTTCAGGATCCTGTTGTTCTTCTGATCTGAAAAATAATAATTCATTAGAGAAGTGTTAGTTTTTGTCAGCATTTTCCTCATGTAATCTGCTAAGACCTTGCCACTGCGGGACGTAATAAGGTCTCCCATAGAGTAGTTCAAATGGTGTGACCCCTTTTGAAGTGGGAGTGGTACGCATGGACAGGAGTGCCAGAGGTAAGCAGTTTATCCAAGACTGATGTGTCTCGGCCATGAGTTTACGTAACTTGCCTTTGAGAATGCCATTATGGCGTTCAACCAACCCTGCTGACTGTGGGTGGTAGGCACAGTGATGTTTTAAGTCAATCTGAAAAACGGCAGCCAGCTTTTGAATAACTTGGTTCACGAAATGTGTGCCATTATCAGAATAGATGCATGTAGGTAGCCCAAAATGAGAGATAATGTTATTTGTAAGAGCCTTGGCTACTGACAGTGCATCTGAGTGTGCTACCGGAAAAGCTTCTACCCATTTTGTAAAAGCATCAATAATGACTAACACAAATCGCTTCTGTTGAACAGGAGTTAGTTCAATAAAATCCATACAGATTGTGTGAACTGGATACGGAGGCAGCGGAAAAGCTGCTGGGGTGATCCGCACCCCACCACCATGGTATCGTGCACAAAGCAGGCACGACCAACAAAATCGTTTAGCATACGCTATAAAACCCTTGGTACAGAAAATTTGCTGGGTCATTTGAACCATAGCAGCAGGGCCCAGATGAGATGGGCCATGCGTCACTAATGAGGCATACCTAAAAGGTTTGTTGGCAAGACATACTTATCATTTGGACCTAAAAACTCCTTGCTTCTGAATAGCCCCATATTTAACCCATCGCTGTTTTTCCTGAACTGTACTAAGTTCCTGCATTACTTGCAAAGTTTGTAGATCAAATTTATCTGTAGGATGAAGTTCCTTCTGTGTGGTCTCGAGTGCAAAAGTAGAGGTTAAGGCTACACTTTTTGCAGTTTTGTCAGCTAGTGCATTTCCAAGTGATACTGGATCCTTGGCATTTGTGTGCTGCGCACTTACAGATGGCCAATCCCCGTGGCAGTTGGACAGCTTGTAAGAGGCTAAGGATTAAATCCTTGTGGGTTATTTCCTTTCCTGAGGCAGTAACCATTCCCCTATTTTTCCATTGCTGTGCAAAGACATGGACCGTGGAAAAAGCATACTGACTATCTGTGTAGATAGTAACTGCCTTATCCTTGGAAATGGTACATGCTCTGGTCAAAGCAATCAATTCAGCCGCTTGTGCGGACAGATTCCTGGGGAGAGGTTTTGCCTCTAGTACCTTAGTCTCAGTTGTGACTGCATAACCCACTTGTGTAATACCTGCTTCATTCTTACGTGCTGACCCATCTACAACAGGGTCCAATCTGAATTTGCCAAAGGCTGATCCTTAAGGTCTGGTCTTGGTAAGACATTAGAGTGTATTAAGTCTAAACATACGTGAGGGGCACCGTCATCAGCTGTAGGTAACAGCGTGGCTGGATTAAGAGTGGTGCATCGCTCAATGGTCATGTGTGGTTGTGATAGTAATGTTGTCATGCAGGACAAGTGTCTGCTAGGAGAGAGAAAGGTAACTTTATCCTGTAGAAGTATTACGGCGACAGAGTGCGGTACCCGTAAAGTAAGGTCATGAAACAAAACTAGGGTTGCAGACGCCTGCACGGCCAGTGCAGCTGCGACTACTGCTTGTACACAGTGTGGCAATGATCGTGCCACTGTGTCCAGTTTACTGGAATAAAAAGCTAATGACCTCAACTTATCCCCATAAATTTGTAAAAGAACCGATGTCATAAAACCCTGCTTACAATCTACTGTCTGAACAAAAGGTTTTGTATAGTCAGGGAAGCTAAGTGTTGCAGATCCTGCTATCAGTTGCTTTACCCTAGTAAATGCCTGTATTGCCTTATCTGTCCATTTCAGCGTCATGTGCTGCCATGGGAAGTGCAAAAATAAGTTCTGAAAGTGGACTCACTTCCTCTGCATAATTGGGAATCCAACTACGACAAAAGTTAGTTATTCCTAAAAATGACATCATTTCTTTTTTTGTACTGGGCATCGGTGCCTGTAAAATAGCTTCTTTTCTACAGCTATCCAGTTGTCTACCAGCATTTGAAATGGTATAGCCTAGATATCGTACTTCAGCTTTACAAAATTGTAATTTAGATTTGTTTACCTTATGTCCCTCTTTCGCCAAGAAATGCAATAACCGAATAGTTTCGACTCACAGACAGCCTCCGTGGGTGCAGCCAGTAAGATGTCGTCCACGTATAACAGTAGATGACAGCCATGCTCGGTTGAAACTGTGCCAGGTTTGTTGACATTTCTTGCTAAAAATTGTAGGGCTTTCACAATATCCTCGGCAGCCTTGTGTAGGTGTACCGCTTGCTCATGAACGTAAGCGAACCAAAACCTACTAGTTTCCTGTAGAGGGATGGAAAAATGCATTACTGATATCAATGACAGAAAAATACTTATCTGTGGGAAGGATATCATTTAACAAAACAGATGGATCTGGGACCATAGGAGCCCTTGGTACCACAGCAGCATTCACAGCCTGCAGATCCTGTACCATTCTCCAGGTCCCATCCGGTTTCCTTACTGGGAACAAGGGTGTGTTACACGGTGAATCTGTGCATGGAATTAAAACCCCAGCTTGTAATAGAGCCGTGATCACTGGTAGAATGCCTTCTTCTGCCTTTTACTTAGCGGATACTGACGCTTGTGAGGTCTAAAGTCGGATTTTGGAGTTATTTTAACCTGTCCTGCTGTTCTTATTAGCCCAATGTCATGTTGCCCGCGGGACCATAAGGAGTCTGGCACTGATTGTAACTTTAATTCTTCCTGGGATTAGGAGATATAGTCAGAATGGCCCTCCCCCGGGTGGCGTTAGCCTGTCTTCGCGGAGGTGAAGGCCAAATTAGTTAGCTCATTTACTACATTTTGTGGTCCAGTTTCGACAAGATCATTACTGTACCAGTAGTGTAAATCACCCTGCCCCACCTGCAACATAACATCTTGAATTTCTACTCGCTTGGCTAGAATCCCTGATGCAGTCGGCACAGCTGCTATGCCAAACACGTGCATTAAATCTCTTCCTAATAAGTTTACAGGGCAAATTTTAGAGACAATGACTCGAAACCTGATAGTTTGGTTAGTTTCAGGGTCCGTGAACCATAAGGGTTTAGATAGTGGTTCTTTATAAATGCGGCCATTGGCTGCCTTGACTAATACATAGTCATCAGAAGTTACATCAGATGGCACTGCAGAGGTTTAAGCAGGGACCTGGAGGCCCCTGAATCACACAAAATTCTACATCCTTCCCTTCCACTTGAAGTGTGATAATCGGTTGTGCCTCTAGCTGCATAGTTACAGCCAGCGCTGTTAAATTAATAACCTGATATTCGCCTTCGTCTGAAAAATCAGTCACTTCATTCTCCCATCCTGCACATTCCCTTTTACCTTCTTTATTCACATTCTCAAAATCATTCTCATTTTGTATTACTGACTCTTGCCAGTCGACCTCAGCATCTGGGTCCGGTTCGTCCGTGCTGCCATTATATAGTCATGCTGAACTATGATTTGGAGCAGCAGTGGATTTCCCGGGATTCAGGCAATCTCTTGCGAAATGCCCCTTCTTACTGCATTTAAAACATTCCCCCCTCTTTTGTCTGCCTTCGTAATCTTCAAAATGTCCTACATTCCTTCTCCCTCTGCCTCTACCCTGTCCCCTTCCTCTACCTCTGTTGGACGGAGCTTACATTAACATAAGTGTTTTATCCGCGCTCACCATAAAGGTTTGAGCCTGTTTTCTTTTCTTTTTCTCAAGATATTTATCTGCATGTAAAGGGATACGAGTGTGTGGACAGGGTATGTACCTTAGCTTCTTTTTGTTTTTACTCTGATTTGTCTATACTATGGTTACGTAGCTCCAGAGTCTCCTCTGCTTGTTTTTTGTAAAACTATGGAGGGTATTTTTCCCTGCTTCTCTGCCTCCTGTAAGACTATGAAGGACACCTTTTCTTGATTTTCTGCTTCTTTCTTTTGATACTGGGGTGGACTAACCCTGTCTTTAGTGACATCAGAATACAAGGGTAGGGCCGTTGGTTTACGACAGACAATAGATGTTTCAGTCATCTTCTTTGTGGACAAAAATGCACCTTTTGCACTCGAGCCACTACTTCCTTATTTGAAAATTGTTCCCTATGTCTCTTATTAGCTTCTTCTAACCATTTCTGTGCTTGAGGAAATCCTACCTTTTTGTTTCTTAACCTTACCTCCTGTGTCCCTGCAGGTCTCTCACTAGATTTTGACATTCTGATTTATTCAAGGTACCACTAAACCCATAGTCTTTTTCCATTTTTCATATATTTTAAGTTTTTGGATGTAATTTAAACATATATTCCTCATCCTCAGTCCTTTTATTTAAGCAGCCCTTACTAACACAACAACTGCTTCCTATTCCCATTTTTCTTATTTAAAAGAAAAACTGTTTCCCATTTTTCTTATTTAAAAGAAAAACTGTTTCCTTTCCTGAGATCTCTACCGGTCTTTTGTAAAATTTAAACAAAAGAAATTCCTTTATGACTAGTCCCTTAAAAACTTTTACAAAAACAAAAAGCTTACCTTACTGCGGATCTTCCGCCTCGTTAAATCACCGTCCCACGGATCGAATCTAAGAGTGACTGGCCTCTACTTACGACTTTTTGTCGGAGGTCTTTCCATTCAAGGGAGCCCGAGATTCGTTCTCCCCTTCCTGTACAGGTTTTTCAGTCCCTCTTATGCGATTCATTACCGTGAAGAGGTGGCCCCACGTTCTTAGGCGCCAGAAATGTCAAAAGATTTTAATACTCTTAACATATACTGGAAGAATCACGCAGCAAAAAGGTAGGCCAAAAAGAGTTTATTTAACATGCATGGAGATCTGCCACAAAAAGTTCTGTTGCTAGCAGTCTAATTTCTACACACTTTACATGGGTTTTATACCCTCTTTCATGCATACTCAGCAGCTGGTTACTAGACAAGGAATTTCAGTCAAGGCTATAAATTCACTCAGTGGAGCCTTAGATGGTAAAAAAGTCAGACACAAGATAAGTTGGTGCCTACATCAAGGTAACATCTATGCACTCCTCCTTGGTCAGAGGTCAGTCCCAAGATAGGCCTGTGCCTGGACCAAAGTAGCATCTGTGCATTCCTTTCTGGTCAGCAAATTCCTTACAAGAAAAACAACTCATTTTAGCTTATTTCTTTGCACGCAATGCAGTTTCACATTTTAACCCTTCCTATACAGGATACAAAGATGTTGAACACAAAGATTCTTACTACACCACTCTATGTGTGACTCAAGACCGGATCCAGCACAAGGTGACCTAGGCAGCTACCTAGGGCCCAGTGCTGGCTGGGGGAACTGGCTAAGCAACATTATTTATTTTTAGTAATTTTCCTCTTGAAAACATCCCTTTCATTTTCAAGAAACATTATTTAAAAAACAAAAAGTCTGTTAAAGTCCTTTTAAGAATCCTTTCTAGAAGTAGATTTATGTTTTCATACAACATTACTTTTTAAGGAAAAAAAGTTTTCCCCTATAAAAGTGCAATTATTACTTTAACAGCATTGTGGGGCCTGGTCAGTATGCAGACAGAGATTTGAAAGGCAAGACCAGAGATTTGTACTCAACATTATAAAACAAGGCAGCAGCTGCTCTTTTGTAGCATTACACACCAATTTTATAGTGCAGCAGCATATGCAGCCAATGATTTGCAAGCATGATGAGCAATGAGGTTAGTGCAGTGTGTGTGTGTGTGTGTGTGTGTGTATGTGTGTGTGTGTGTGTGTGTGTGTGTGTGTGTGTGTGTGTGTGTGTGTGTGTGTGTGTGTGTTTACTTGCCAGAACCCTAGCAGATGTAATGATGGCATTTAATAAAATAGCGGCATCATACCGCTCAACTGTCTGGATTTTCACAGTGTCCAGATTTTTTCCTTATACATTTGGTTTGTTCCTCATAAAATTTTGGTATTCTGGCAAATCACTGGTAAATCATTGAGGACTGAAATCAGAAAATTATAATGAACTTTTGATTTTCAAACTTCATACATTTCAGAAAATTCATGTTGATATACAACCTGTTATTGTATCAGCTTTCTAAGTTTATAACAGCAACTTTAAAAATTGTACCTATTTTGGACCTTTGTCCCTCCATTATTTATGGCTTTGTCCAGATTTCTTGCTCTAAGAGGTTGAGTGACATGACCAGCATTTCATTAAGTACTACACTCCTGCACCATCGACATCTGACAGAATCACCTCTGACAGCTTCAGTAGAGAGGAAAAGAAAAGTCCTCACTTTGAAAACCAAAGGAAAAAAGTTAGTCACTAATGCCAAACTTTAAAGCTTTATAGGTCATATTGTTCGCAAAACTCATAGCTTGCAAAATCTGTTTTTCTATTAACTTTTACAGGGATCAGAGTAATATTTAAAACCTGACTGATATTAGAATTTTTTCCCTCATTATTGCGTTTGACCAAACTTCTTTAATAAAGAAGTTGAGAGGTGTGCTGCAAAACCAGTATTCACATTCAGTACCATACCACTTAAATGGCCACAACATGGCTCTCAAGTGTCCCAACTTAAATTGGAAACTGATGCACTGGTCTGGTATCTGGATTTGCAAGCATATACTCCTGAGTCTCTGACTATGTGTGCAGCCTTCCCTTAAGACAAGACTGATGGTAGAGAGGCAACTGACCCAGTTAAATGTCAGCAAAGTTTTCTTCCTACTTGAAAGTCTCCTTGTCTCCTCCTCTTCCTGTAAATGTTTTGGTGGTATTCTATAGTAGACACACCCCAGCTCTTGCAGTATTAGTTATGGATTATGCTGTTACGGCATCTGGGTTATTCTATGAGTACAGCATACATGTGAGGATGAAATGTGTGTGTGTGTGTGTGTGTGTGTGTGTGTGTGTGTGTGTGTGTGTGTGTGTGTGTGTGTGTGTATGTGTAGGAATGCATGGCACTAACTGTTACACCGCCAAAGAAAAATTAAGCAATCACTGCTGTAATCATACAATCAGCCATCAATTATGTCATGACTGATATCTACTTCATCTGTTTTCTGTGTGGTCCTATGTCTAGCTTAGACTGTAAATTAAGTAGTTTGCTGGTCTGACAAAGAATATGTTTATATGGTCTTCCCCTACTGTTAGAGTTTGTGTGTCCTATTGATGGAGGTAAAAGCTTCTTTTTTTTCACTTGTGTTACCCTGTCTGTGGGGTTCTCAGGGTGTAAAATCCCTCTCAAAGAAATTTGTTGACCAGGTTTGAGTATGTCCACATAGTATTAGAGTAAAACTCAGCTACATTTTATCTATCTGAACAGGCAGAGGAGGTTTGGCAATACTCCAAGATAGGAAAGGCTTAGTGTAAGTGAGTGTGTCTGTGTGTGTGTACAGGACAGCTCTTTATTTCATGTCTAAAGATGACAGACTCCCAGTGGGTAAAACATGAACAGGTTTCCTGTTATTTTTATGGTAGTGCTCTTGAGAACTTCTACCTGCTTGGAGTATTTCATCTGGTGACAGCACATTCTATTGTAAATTTCTATATGCGTGGGCTTTAAAATGTTACCATAGAGGAAGAAAACACATTTTACATAGGTTATATCTACAAAATGTAGCTTGCGGTAAGGGCTTTTGGTTTGTACATTTAGTTTATTATTTTGTTAATCTATGTACCTGTAAACAGCTGCACTGGCTATCTTTTGGAGGGTTGAGGCAGGCTGTATGTGATTACAAGATTACTGTTGAATTGTTCTTGGCATGGCTTGCGGTGGGGCAAAGTGTATGTGCATGTGTGTGTGTCTGTGTGTGTGTGTGTGTGTGTGTGTGTGTGTGTGTGTGTGTGTGTGTGTGTGTGTGTGTGTGTCTAGCAGCAAGTGAAATGAATTACTACTGGCTATTATGTCTTTGAATTACTTTATAATGAGTTATCTAAAAGGTATACAAAAAGGGGCCGTGTGTTTGCCAGGGTGACAGTATGCATGCAAAGGGCAGTAACATGATTGTCAAATGAACAAATGCATCATTTGGTGAGGTGTACCATGTATGCATTTTAAAGCAGCAATCTGAATTACATTATTCTGGTCAATAATTATGTGACTTCACTGCAGAAGTGCCATATACTTTCAGAAGAGACTAATTCCACTGTAACAATATTTATGCAAAAAAT
The DNA here is from genome assembly GCF_019279795.1 of Protopterus annectens. NCBI lineage: Eukaryota > Metazoa > Chordata > Ceratodontiformes > Protopteridae > Protopterus > Protopterus annectens. The sequence continues at coordinate 907,706,694 of NC_056747.1, read as the reverse complement.
AGCTTGCTGAATTTTAGAAACAGATTGAAAATATAACCCATGTTTTAGCATTCATTGTGTTACTACAGTTGTCTTCTATTGTTTTCCAATGTCATTTACATAAGTGTGCTAGTCCTTGTATCCCTCATGGACATTTCACTTTTGATACCCCTGCCCTTCTATTACTTACAGTAAAACTGTGCTTTCCTATCACATTTTCACAGTAATACTTGTAATGTTATGTGGCTGAGTATACTCACCCTTATGTGGCCTTCAATGTCAGCTGATGTGCAGATTTGAATATGCATATGGTATGCTAATTAGTTACCCTAATTATTCCTGACTTTAATATCATTTGCTCCTGATTGTCTCAGCTAGAGGTTGGTCCAGAATTTTTCAAAAATGTCCAGATTTTTACCTCATATTTTTGATCTCTTCCTCAGAAAACTTGTGGTTTTCTTCTGGCAAATCATTAGGAATAAAGGGGCTGGGCTGGATAATGAGAGGGGTGTAGCCATATCTCTCAATGTCCAGAATTCTGCATATTGTCCCTGATTTTGCCTCAATGTAGTGATGCCAGAATTTAGAATTTCATACTTCCTATTGTTTTGAAAATGCAGTGAATTAGACTAATATATAAAAATTGTCCCTGATTTATAGCCTTTGTCACCCCATTATTTTTGGCTTTGTCTAGAATTCTTGAGCAAAGAAATTGACAGAAATGGTTGTGGTTTGGGGGTCCTCCCAAATATGTCCCAAATTGGGACTCTCAGTTGCAAAGTCCGGGTGTGTGTGTGTGTGTGTGTGTGTGTGTGTGTGTGTGTGTGTGTGTGTGTGTGTGTGCGCATGTGTGTGTGTGTGTGTATGTGTGTGTGTGTGTGTGTAAGTGTGTCAGATGTCTTCTTAAGAAAATCATTAAACCCTGTACCTTAGGTTCAGAGGAAGAAATCTTGATCCTCCATACCAACTGTCTGGTCTCCTTCAATTTCTTTCTTGTGGTAAATCAATGAGGATTACAGTCTTTCAATGTCATTCATAGAATTTCATAGATTTCTGGCCCATAAAATACATGTTGATGCAAACTCTGTTGCCCTGTTAACTTTTTCAGTGATTTAGTATATCATGATCTTATCTATCTCCAGTTTTGCAGAACATCTCTGATTTTTGCCACACATGTATGCCTTGCCGTGTCCTTGAGCAAGTCAGTTAACCAGACAGTGCTTTGCGTCAGATGAAAATTTGGGCTAGTCACCTCAGCTGTCCACTGGACTGCAAGCCTAGTAACAGCCCATGAACCACAGTAGTTATGGTGCAGAGGAAGGAAATTGATTGGAGTAAATAAGAGCATCATCCTATGAGCCATGATCTTTGGATATGACTCCTTGGTTTCCTTGTTCTGTTGAATGTTGACAGTGCATTTATTATTTAGAAGTGAATAAATTTGACAGTATGAAGTCCATGACTTTAATATTAATATTTTATCTATGAGAACATTTTTATTTTTTATAGCACTTACTGCAGATGATTTAAGCCATAACTGTTAAAGAGAATGCTTCCTGCAGTACATGGGTTTGATTCCCTCAGCTTTCATTTGTTTTTTATGTGACACAGCTTAAGTTACTTCATTAGACAGTCCTGTCCAGTACGCTGTTCCGGCTTTTAGAAAAACATGTTACAAATTTGTCTTTTGAATTCCTGCACCCTTCACATAGATTCTAATTAGTACTTCACTATATGCTGAATCTCAGCATGTCTCTTGTAGTTTAACAGGTTACCAGGTGCATTTTCACTAAATGTGAGTTTCAAGGGAAGAGAAGTTTACCATTCTCATGCTAAGTCTGTTTTCAGTGTGAGACTGTTATATTTTGTTGAGAAAATGGCTCAGAATTTTTTATTTATTCTTTTTTTTTTTTTTTTTGTAAAATTTGAAATAAGTTTTAAATGAATTCCAAATCTCTGTGATAATTGTAAAGGTGAAGAAGAAAATAGTATGTACACGGACAGGGTTGAACAGTGTTCATGGTAACTAGGGAGAAACAGACAAGTAATGGGATATTGGTATGGCTGGTGGGGGCCTCCTGCATAGGGCCCCATTGGTCCATGATCCACCTCTGTTGAGTGTGGAGGTGCATGCTGCAACAATACGGCATTATCAGCCTTTCGAGTAGGTAGATGTCCTGTAAGCATGTAAGCACCCCCCAAAAAAAGTATGATGTGTGCAGTAATATTTCTGATTTTTGCATGACTTATGGATTGCTGAATATAAGTTGCTGCAGCATTTATATTGTCTTTAATTGTTTTGTTTTATTATTTGCACTAAAGAATTCATTCATTCATTAATAGGCCTGGATTGTGTAATATAACCTAAGCATGTTGCATTTTACTAATATATTTTCGCAGTACATGCTTTACAGCCTTCATCAGCTGAAAATGTGTTGATATCTGTAATTTTATAGCATTTGCATTGTTTGGAGTGGTGATCAGAACCATTTGATCTTCAGCACCCATTATTTGGCATTGGTGCATATTACTGTGATACAGTCTTCTCTACAAATTCAAAATGTAAAGGATTTCTGAATTTAGTAAACAGTTGTTACTCTAGTAGTTAGTGTAGAGAGTGCAGAGAGCTAAAGCTCTGACTTCTTACTTAGCTGGTTCCTCTGGCAAGGGTGCAGGGTTTGAACCTTCATTCCCTAATGCACAGTGTGAACAACTGAGGGGACTGCCAGCCCAGCTAGATAGAATTTTGTAGATAATTCTGTGTCATTGTAAATATTAATATTGTCCTAAACTGCAGAACAAGGCTCAGGGGAACTCATAGGCTTGGCCTAGGAGAACGTGGCAGAAGCCCAACAGCAGAAAAATGTCTGGTATGACAGGAATGCTCAAGCTAGAGAGTATGCTGTAGGTCAGCAGGTAATGGTTCTCATTCCTGTCAGACACAACAAGCTGCAAGCAGCTTGGGAGGGACCCTACAAGGTGGTAAGGAAGGACAGTGATGTTAGCTACACGGAAGACCTGTTAGGTAGGATGCAGGGGCACAGACTGTACCATGTTAACATGATGAAACCTTACTGTGATAGGGAGGCCCTTGTGCTGAGCATTTGCAGTGGATTGCAGGAGGAGTCTGAGGGAGATCTGGGGACTGATCTCCTCAGAGGAAGGGGTAGCAGTGTCCCAGCAGCTATCTCCTACCCAGGTTTGAGAAATCCGAGCAGTGTTACACTACTTTGGGGACATGTTCACTTGGAAACCAGCGTGCACCCATCTGGTGCAGCACCAGGTCGATACAGGACCCCAAAGACCTATTAGGCAGGCCCCTTATAGGTTGCCTGAGAGAGTCAAACAGATCTGAGGGAGGGGCTACAGGAAATGTTGGAACTAGGGGTAATTCAGGAGTCCAATAGTCCCTGGGCCTCCCCAGTGGTGCTGGTGCCAAAGAAGGATGGCAATACCAGGTTCTGTGTGGACTACAGGAAATTAAATCGGCACACAGAGTCAGATGCTTACACCATGCCTAAGACAGATGAAGCCCTAGAGCAGCAGGGTGGGGCTAAGTATCTTACCACCATTGATCTTACCAAGGGTCACTGGCAGGTGCCCTTGACTCCCAGTGCTAGAGAGAGGTCAGCTTTTGTGACTCCTTTTGACTTGTATGAGTTCACAAAGATGCCCTTTGGGATGAAAAATGTCCCAGCACCTTTCCAGAGGCTGGTGGATAATATCTTAGCAGGAGCAAGAGGGTTTGCCCTTTTTTACCTAGATGATATTGCCATCTACAGCCATTCCTGACATGAGCACCTTCACCATGTCAGGGAGGTGCTGGGCAGACTACAGAGGGCAGGGTTGACCATTAAGCCCAGCAAATGTCAGGTGGGTATGGCAGAGGTCTCCTACCTGGGACATAGAGCGGGGAGTGGTAACATCAGGTCAGAACCTGCCAAAGTAGAAGCCAATTGGGCATGGTCTGCACCTGTTACCAAAATCAGGTGAGGGCATTCTTAAAGACAGCAGGGTACTACAGAAAGTTTGTCCCCGGTTATAGTACCATAGCTGCTCCCCCTCACAGACCTGACAAGGAAAAACAGACCATATAAGGTAGTGTGGACCCCAGCATGTGAGCAGGCATTCCAGAAGCTTAAAAAAGCTTTAGGAGGATTCCCTGTGTTAGCCAGTCAGGATTACAGCAAAGAATTGATTGTGCAGGAGGATGCTTTGAACCATGGGGTGGGGGCAGTACTTAGCTAGATTTCTTCAGAGGTAGAAGAGCATGCAGTGGTTTATCTCAGTCATAGGCTTCAACCCAGGGAGAAATGCTATGCAGCTGTAGAAAAGGAATGTCTAGCTGTAGTGTGGCACTGGAGAAACTTCAGCCATATCTGCATGGAAGAAAATTCACTGTAGTTACAGATCACAATTCCCTAACATGGTTACATCGAGCCAGCCAGCAAAATGCCAAGTTGCTAAGACGGAGCCCAGGGTGGCAAGCATATGATATGTCACTGCAGTGGGATTAGCAATCCTAATGCAGATGGGCTCTCAAGACAGAGAATGGGATAAGGTATACCCAGATAGACTCAACCCTCTCAAGCAACGTTTCTCAAGGGACACTTGAAAAACTAGCTTGAGTTCTCGGGGGGGGGGGGGTTGAAAAATTGAGGGGGCTACCAGCCCAGCTAGATAGAATTTTATAGATAATTCTATGTCATTATAAATATTAATATAATCCACAGGCTTGTTTTACACATGCAAAGAGAACTATTTGTTAGGATTAAACTATATGTTGTACTGAGCTTCAAAAATGTAAGCACAGTGCACCCTGCTGGAAGGAAGTTGTTGAGTAAAGAATTTTACAACTGTGTTTGATCTCAAGCTCAGAGACAGGATGTCTGGGCTAGGAACATCTTTTTATTGTTTTAAGATAAAGGTAATTACTAGATTTTACATGTAAAGTGTCTTTTATTGCTGTGGTTTCCTGGCAGGTAAAACATTACAAAGATATGTTAAATTTTGAGTTCTATGAGCCTGGAAAACTTCAGCAGAGGTGTCAAGAATGATGTAATCTGAAATGACTCAGCAGTACCGTGTATTATCGATTTAAGGACAATCTCAGAAAAAAAGAATAGTATTTTGTATCTTCTCTTGGATCTAGTAAGGACATCCACTCACCAACACTTGCTTGCTCTGTATGTAAGTAGTGTTTAGAACAGTGATTTCTCATATATATATATATATATATATATATATATATATCCAGATTAGTCTAGCTGTTTTCTATATCTATGTCAGACTATCCTACAATATTTTTTAAAGTATTTCCTCTGATTTCTGAACTCTGTAATGTCATTGTGTTGAAGTAATAAGTATTGTCTTGTGTTTTTATTATTTATTATTAAATATTTTTAAACCTTTCAACTGTGGCTGTTTTGTCTAGAGATAATTTAAACTCTCGAGTACTTGCATGTCTTTGGTGATACTGTACAAAGCCACTCCAATAGCCTTGTTGCCTGTCACACATTAATTGGATAATAATAATATTACACTGTAAAATTGGGCACCCTTTGGTAAGGGCTTTTATAGTAGCTGATAAGGATAGTTGGTGGCAGTGATTACTATCTTATAGCCAGGAGAGAAGGGGGCATAGCTGGAAAACTTGTGCCAGCCTTCCCCAGGAGTGTCTGTGTGTTTGTATATAACTCAAATCTCAAAGTATGTGTGTGTGTGTGTGTGTGTGTGTGTGTGTGTGTGTGTGTGTGTGTGTGTGTGTGTGTGTGTGTGTGTGTGTGTGTGTGTCTGTGTGTGTGTGTGTGTGTGTGTGTGTGTGTGTGTATGTCAGCTACTTGGGCAGGGACATGAAGCACTGGTTGGACAGAGAGGGCACTGGAGGTTTAGGCTTAACTACTTGGCTGAGATCTGAACCCTGTAGCTGTGCCAGTGGGGAGTCTTATTGGGGATTTGTAGAGAGAGAGAAAGAGAGTGAAAAAAACAGCCCCAGACTGACTGTGATCTCTGTGTGCTCTTAAGGGAAATTGTACTTTAATGTGTCTGTACTTGTTATCTTCCCAATGTGGATATGCCTCACTGGTGCTAGTGGTGAGGATTGAGGTTCCTTGATTACTGGGCCAGTACACAGGCATCACACACAGCATTAAGTCACTTAACCAGACAGTGCTTTGGAGTGACTGGGAATTTGGGCTAGCCTCCTTAATGGTCTTCTGGACCGCATGCCTAGTAACTATGAACCTATTGTTGATGTTTGCCAGCCATTCCCTCTTACATGGTTGATCTAGTTAAGGAAATATGGCAATATCATCAGGCCATTTTTTAATACAATATTGGCAATTTATTCTTCAACGGCAGCAGGCACTGCATTTATAGTTGGGGCACTAAAAGGCAAAGTTGTTTGCTAACAACAAACTTTGCATTAGTAATAGTTTTCATTAAATGTGGATTACTCAGATGACTTTTACTTCTGCAGAGTTTGTGCATATTGACTTAACACACGTTATCAGGTGGTTACTATTTTTTTATGCTCTAATGAATACTCTGCCATTTAAGCTGCAATTGAATCTTATGGTGTTATGCTTGTGATCTTTACACAACTTCATTGTTTTCATCCAAAGTTGCCAATAAGGTACACCTAATTTTATTACTTCATAACAATGAGTGCACACAGCCAAAGTGGCTATACCTGCTGGTGGGCTGGGGGTCTCTCTGTTGATGAAAGTAATTTATGCTATCGTCTGGTCAAATATAAAGCATCTTTAATCTGGCTTTGCAGGGCTAGCGTGTGTGTGTGTGTGTGTGTGTGTGTGTGTGTGTGTGTGTGTGTGTGTGTGTGTGTGTGTGTGAATTTAGTTGGAATACTTTGGCTACTGTGCATTTGTGTGAAACAAATACGAAATTACAGTTTGGTCATTATTACTGTTATAAATGTTTTGACACAGACATCGGAGAAGAATGCAGTGAACAATGTAGCTATAAGTGCTGGGTTTTGGAGATGTCTGTCTATATAAATGTGCACAATCTGCCAATGGTCAGACTAATTTTCAATGAATATGAGTTTCAATCCATTTCAATGAATGTGAGTTCCAAAGAAAGAGAACTTTACTGTTGCTCATTCTAAGTTGGTATTCAATGTGAGACTGTTTCGTTTATCAAATGGGCATCAGTGTTCGAGCTATAAAATATGAACTAAAGGTTTTAAATCAAAAGTCTGTAATTATTGTAGAAGTAAAGATGAATGTAGTATGCATATTGACAGGTTTGGACAATGTTTATGGTAACTGGGGAGACACAGATAAGTAATGGGACACTAGAATGAATGTGGGGGGACTGCCTCTTTTCTTCATGATCCACCTCTGGCAGAGATGACTGAAAGTTTAAGTCCTCTGACTTGTTAGATTCATATTTTTTTCAAAAAAATCTATCTCAAAATTAGATTGAGACTGAAAGATTTCTTCTTTTTGCTATAAGAGATATTGTATCTGTTCTATTTCAGTTGAAATAGTGGCTAATGACTTAGCTTTCTTTGATAAAGAATCCCGTTTTATCATAATAGCATAGGCCCATGGTAGAATTTCTTAACAAGACTGAGAAGGGAAAATCTAATGACCCATCATTAGCAGGAGGTAAATTATTATTGATAAGAAATGCATTAACGTTTTGTTACAAAGCAGACGTACTTGATTTCAACGATGTGGCAGTCTTGAATAAATCCTTTGGAGATAGCTGATGCTGATCAAAGTTGCACTGCTGTAATAGCTCAGATTGTGTATCTATGGGGAGAAGTTAGCAGTGATGTGTCGCTCAATATCATTGCTAGGTTGCTGTGAGTCATTCCCATTTGAAGTTCCAAAGATGAAAAATATTGTAGAATTTTTTTCCTTTGAATTCTTTTTTTCTCTCATGTCTGAACAGTCAAAAAAAAAACAAGAACTGCAGTTTCTGGATCAGAGTCTAAACTACCTTTTGTCTTATCCAGAGCACATTTCCTGGTCTAATGTCTTATGTTTTTGAAGAAGCAACTTCAGATATTTGCTTTATTGCTCCATACTGCAGCTCTGATTACAATAGGAGCATCATGTTTAGTAACATTCAGTCCAAAAATAAAATTGGTTGTCCATGCTACGTCATTCTTTTTTTAAAGAGCCACAAAATAGAAAGACAGAGATTGCAACCTAGTGGATCCTATCATCATGCTGCTACAATAACACTCAAAGCATTGTCATGCAGCAACATACTCATCGGGTGATCCCCAGGTGAGGCATTCACCTTATATCGTGGACCCTCCTACGTGTTTTCCTGCAAGTGCCCCCAGTGGTCTCTGTAAATTATGTTCAGATATTCTTGAATTCTTAGAGTACCACATAGGAGCCCTGCCACATGTAGTGCTGTCAGAAGTTATGGTCATGGTCACTTGGCAGGTCACAGTCTAGAGGGATATCAGTGGGCACCAAGGCAGTGTGACAGTGTGCAATGCTTCCATATTGTTGTGCATAAAAGTATGACATGGCAGAGTAGTGTATGAGTGTGAATGGCATGTATAGGCTGTAGAACTACAAAAAAAACACATTTCACACCATTATTCTGCTTTAGTATTTAGGGGCTGCAAAAAAAGTTTACAATATCTGTGTGCCAGCTGGGGTCAGTGACCCACCCACATATCTGCAATTCACTTCCCAGCCATTCATGCAGGTGCATGATCGTGTACAAGCTTTGTAGCACAGCTCTGACCCAAGTGACCTGAAAAAAGTGCATTTCAGAAACATTTACCTGTAACTGGTTTATTAACATAATTGCCACACTACAAACTTTGAATTAGCATGATAAAGCCACAGCTATTGAAGTGTTCATCATGCTACATCATTTGCTAAATGGAAGCAAAAGGATGTGGAGTGCAGAAGAAAATATTGTTTAGGGAATTCAAATCTACTACAGTTAAGGTAAATGTTAAGGGGATGCTGCTTGTCCATGTTGGAAACCTGTATTGCTAAAACAGTTGCTGTTTCACTAGTATTGTTAGAGTGGTGGGGGTGGTGATGAGGGGTAAATATTGAAATGTACATGTCCACTCTACTTGTGGGTCATCATAGGTGGAGTTAGTGACATTTTCAGGGATGGCTTGCCTTAGACCTCAGGCTTATGTTGTGGTGCACACATACAAAGGTCCAGGCAGTTGTCACCATTAGACTATGACGACACTGCTAACTTACTTGATTTAGGATTGACAGTATGTTTCATGGGCAGGGTGGGTGACATCAAAAGGCTTACAGATACATTAGTAAAATATGAAATGATTCAACACTAAAGTGGACAGACAGGGTATAGGGGAACATATAAGCAGCACTCAAATGGATGCTGGAGGCCATAAGTGTGATGTTGTAGGACCATAATACATAAAACACATCAAGATGCAGAGATTACATCAGATTGCAACAACAGGCTTCACAGGAGCAGGCTGCAATTGGCTACTAACTGTTGGTACATGGCAGGTAACTTTACGAATCGCTCGTGCTTCTGTGTGGGTCAGGTGCTGCACAGTCTGTAGTACCTATGAAATTTGTAGGTGAGTACAGTAATGTGGATGTGAGGGATTTAATTTGCCAGCAGCTTAACATGCATGTATCCTTACATTTCCAGAGCAGGATGGCTCCAAAGAAGAGGAAGACGATAGGAAATCTCATCCAGGCAATGACATCTTGCTATGGGCCCTCTGTAAAAATTGTTAGTGGATTACCCTTACGAAAAAGAGTGACTGGGCCTTCTGTGAGCATGCCTGGGAAGGCCTTATTGTGCAGGTAGCTGCTGTAGTTGGCCATAACCAAACACAATACCAAGTATGCCATTTGGCCACTGACATGTTATATCATGCTTGTGATAATGACATTCACCATACACAGGAGTAGATGACCATGGTTGGGATATGCATACATAGCTAACCCTAACTAACATGGAGTAGGTCCTGGCATCTCTCTCTGGGGGGATGGCAGCTCCCACATAGCTGCTGGATGAATCAGCATTATTGCAGAATTTTAAAAATCACCCTGGGTGTCAGTGGACAATGACTGGGGTATGTATTCCCTTGCATAGCTATAATGAGGTGCAATAAGCTGCTAGAGCCAGAACCAGACCCATACAAAGTATAATCATTTTGTTTTTTACAGGCATATCAAGTCTTCTGCTGCAAAATCAGTACATGGCCTATATTTTTTGCATGAAATTCTGTGGCCTGACTGGATCTGAGAGTCTCACAAAGTAACAATGATACACATGGATGTGTCTGTCTGTTTTCACAAATACTTCAGTGTTTGGGTCCTCCACCATGGATCCTGGCATGTTTGATGTTGGGGAAACATATGACCCAGATGATGATGGCTGTCACAGCCTGGTGCGGTCTGAGGTCATGGTGGCATGATTAATGTGGCAGGCATGTCACCACCCTTCATTCAACACAACTTCATGCTTGTGCAACCTACCCTTCAGTATCTGGATACCATAGAAGGCTAAGTGTTTGGCTAACACAGCAGTCCAGGGTACAACCTCAGCCCGTGCTACCCCAGGCATCACTGGCTGCTAGCAGCTCCCATAAGTGTGTGGATAAAAGTAGGGGCCTGCATACTACTAGCCAACATTGCTTTGGTTCGTGCCCTATATTTGTGTCTCCATAGCTGCCACACAACAGATATGCAAGGCAGTCATGCAGGCACAGATTAATGCCACCATGATTAGTGTGGTACATGGTCTGTGGGATGACTTCAGAGAGGGTTTTGTCCATTTATGTAGCATTATTGAAAGGTACCATGGGGAATCTGCATCCTCAAGAGGCTTATGCATAGCTGCACCATGGGCATTATCATTCTTGTGGTTGATCTTCTTCCACTTCTCGTGAAGAAGCCCACTATCAGATGGTCAGGCGATAGTCTTGGTCCTGTAGTGCCACACACTCCATGCCTACTACCAGTGTTGAGGTGCTGCTGAATGCTGTGGACGTAGACCCAGAAAGATGTATGTACTGAACCTAACCATAGCATATCCCATCATTCATGCTCAAGGAGCAAACCATCCTCTGTGCCAGCTGTGGATTATGCCAATGACATTCCATGGAAGGGACTCCTCTGTTGATGGGGATGTACTTGGTTAGCATACTTGTCTCCTAAACATGTAGTAGACATGTCACAGAACCACATGCACAGTGCAGTGAATTCTGAGGAGGTTGTGTCCAGTCAAACACATACATGCACACACACACATACACACACACACACACACACACACACACACACACACACACACACACACACACACACACACACTCACACCCTAAGACTCAGCACCACCTCCCCTGACCAAGTACAACACACACTGAAGGCACCAACCCCTTCCTATAGAGTCTTCTCAGTACATCACATTCACCTGGCCATAACTACACTTATGTATGTCATAACCGACCCCGCAAACCAGTCTGCATTGCTGACACCTATCACTGTGGCCCTGTTTATTTATACATTTAATAACAACTGTGGCCTGTCCTATTTATATTGTTTCCCTCATCTGTGGCAAATGGGAACCACATATACCCCTCCACGTGCTGTACCATGGCATCTAGAAAGGGGTGTACTATTTGTGGGGCAGATACCTGGGATATACCCACTATGTCACCTGTTGGCCCATGCAAGGTCTCTGTAGCCAAGATTCTTGATGCTACTCATACCTCAGTGTCCATAGAAATGGGTGTTTGTGCATCCCATGAGCTTACATTTGAGGGTGACATGCCTGCACCAGCTTCGGCATGCTGTCCACTATTTCTTTGTCATGGAGGGGATGAAATGTTAAGTACAGCCAGATCTTTCAACAACATGGTGGATGATGATAAGCCTCTTCATGGCTACTGGCTGCAAGGACAGCCTCATACACGCACATTTGTGCTAAACCCACCACTACACTTAATGTTATAAAATACTCTTGGTGTCAGCTTAAAATGATTTTACAGAATACAGCTATACTGATAGCCATGACTCATCACACAGTTTTTGCACATTTCTAAATCACCCCATTGTTTACCCTCATCTGCATTTACCATCCCCCTCATTATAATAATGCATATCATTTCTACCTCATTATAAACTCAATTGCATGCTATGCAGGTGGCAATATTTCATGAATTGCCACTCCTCTGCACATTGCCTTTCAACACACGATTTTGTTTTTGTCATTGCAGTATTTGTTTCTGAATCCTTGGGTTTGATTTGTGTTACCACAGTTATGTGACAGCATGTTAGTAAAAATAAAGTGAAAAGGAAATCCAGCTAGATGAAGATTGTCAAAGCCATGAAGAAACTTATAAGAATGGTAACCAAAATGTAGTCATGACGGACCTGAGGTGTTATCAAGTCACTGCTTATATAAACATGCAAAATGTATCAAAATATGTTTGATACAGAGCAAGTCTAGCATCTGTTAAGATGCTTCTGAAAGGTCCCTGTCATTACTGTGAGACCCATTAATTGTGGGCTTCACAGCTACAGAAATAATGTGTGAATCAAAAACCAATGAGAAAATCTTAAAATTCATGCTGTACTGCCCTTATTGTACAGTAAGAGTACATGATCTGCATTCAAGAACATTCCTACCATAGTTTTGTGTTTTCTAGTCACTCAGAAAGATTACACTAAGTGTACATGCAGTCTACACTTTGTGGTAACCTTTATGAATCCTCCTCTATATTCAAAGCTGTAAGAAAATCAGTAGGAAAACTAAAATTAGGAATAAGAAGGTGTGAGTTATGCTTGTGCTGTCTGTTCACACAGAACAGTGTACACTTAATCTAGGCATTAATGAATCCCAGGGAATGTGTTTTTGCACCTTGAACATGGGGGGACCACACTCCCATTCCCAACATTCCTGTTACATATGTACATGCACACACTGATGAATATATATTGTAACACATCATGGTGGCTCCAACTGGGGAATGCCTAACAAGTAATAGCTTTAGGCAGGAATAGAGACATTATAATGAGCCAGGGCTAAAAATCGGCCTGTGGAGCTGTACTTGGGAAAGCGATATAAGAGTTATTGAACAGGAGAGCTCGCTTTCACAAATAATAAGTGAATTGTTTGTTCCATTTAAACTAAGGTTGCTGATAGTCAGGTAAATGGAAGGAACTAATTACCTCTGCCTTCTGAAGGCCAAGGAGAACATAGTATGTAAGATGTTATTTGGAGATGGAATCTAGCAGAGTCTAGAGATGTTTTGTAAAAGATGAGATGAGTCTCAGGCTGGAGTAGTCTCTGAGACAGGAGTCCAATTGAAGTCTGTGATTGCTGGTGAAACTCCTGATAATGGGGAATTGGAGTTGTTTAAACCTGATAGTTAATTATAGAGGACTTCATGACTTTTACCCATGAAGCCCAAGTGATAAGAAGCCCCGTATTGTTTGGTTCATGTGTTTCTGAGAAAGAAATAGACACACAGAAAGGGAAAGAGGCAGATATATATATATATATATATATATATATATATATATATATATATATATATATATATATATATATATATATATATATAGAGAGAGAGAGAGAGAGAGAGAGAGACTTTTTGGCTTTAAGCTTAAATAACTATTAAATTGGTGAATGAATTCTAAAAACCATCATCATCTGAATTGAGTATTGACGCTTAAGCTGCTACCGAACTGGACTGTGTGCCATTTCAAAGTCATTGTTTACTTCATTTTACCTGTTTCTATCCTTTTTGATTACGATTTTTGACTAGATTAGCCAGTTTTATGTGGCATCCAATAAAAATACAATACTTTGTGAGAAACACTGTGTGCCTGCTGAAATTGTACATTCTCTCTCACTATAAATATATTTATATATATATATATATATATATATATACATACATACATACATATGGATATAGAAATAGCTGTATAGAGACAGAAATATGGAGCTATTCACAGATGTAAATTTTAAAGATAGATAGAGCTATTTATCTTTCTGCATAATTAGTCTTCCTTTCTCAGGTGTCACAGCTGTGGTGCATACAGTTCCAACAAGAACCCTCTTCTGAAGGAAGTATGGAGTCATGCAATGCACCAAGCAGGCAAGAGAACAGTATTTCTACATGCCTGTTTTCCATTTTCAGGTCACATATGAGACCTCATGAATAGTGCCTTCCATGTCCTTTTCTGATCTTGTCCCAGCTCTCTCCCTTCCCTTTACATTTACAGCAACCACATATGTTCTGGATTCATGTTATGTCCTATTCTATATCATTGTTTTTATACCTCTTTACCACTAGTTGAAGCTTTTTTTTTTCCTTTTTCTGACCCCCCCCCCCCCAAACCATCAGCACCTTCCCAAGACCCCTAAATATCCTTTGTGTTCCTCTTGACTATCAAGATTAAGGAATGGATTGACCAGTGAGAAAGCATCATACTGCAGGCTAACAGAATTATAACCAGTTTCAAGCTCACTTCTGGGCAGCCTGGCCTGTGAGGTAAGCATCTCCACCTGTGTGGTGACATGCCTATCTTAAGCCCCACCCTAAAGAAGTGCAGTGGGGAACATGAGGCTTTGCCTCTGTGGTTCAGCATGTTGCCTTATGTCTGGGGCCACCCCTTATGACTCGGTGTGCATTCCACTGTATTCTGTTAATCACTGGCAGCACAGCTGCTATAGTCCCCCTCAGCATGCAATCCCCTGCCCCCCCTCCCAGAGAGGTGAGCAGCAACAACCCCTTCATCCCTCTGTCTCTTTCTCTCTCTTCCCCCCGTCAGTCCAGTGCCAGGGCCACTAGTTAATCCCCAGTTGTCTGGGTAGTAGGCAGGACTCATTCCCTCTATGGCATGGACCTAACTTTATCACATTCAGATGCCGCTGTTACTTACATTTGAGAGCTTGTCCTAGTACATTCTTGCCACCATCTTACTTTATCAGATGGTGCTTCCAACAGTCTTCCAGCTCTCCAGCTTCCACCTTTCATACTACTTTATTAGCTTTTAGGCACCCATCTTTAAACCTACAATTCTCTGTTGCATGTGGGTATATTCTTTCTTTCTTGGCAGCTTAGCTGGGAAAAAGTTAAGCCTGTGAGGTACTTATGAGCTTTATCCTACTGTACTGGGTTGATTCTGTCAAATTTGCAACCTGATCATACCTCTCAACTGTCCAGATTTTTGCGTTATATTGTTGGTCTGTTCCTAATAAAATTTATGGTTTTCTGGATTTTTAAAGCAAATAATCAAGGACTGAATTCACTAAATAATGACAGTTTTAAGGACTAAATTCACTAAATAATGACAGTTATTTGAGTTTCAGACTTTATGTCCTTCAGAAAATGTATGGTAACACAAGACCTTTTATTCTAACAACTTTCTAAGTAAGAGCAATATTTAAAATCTATCCCTATTTTTGGGGCTTTGCCCGCCCCCCCCATTATTTTTGGCTTTGTCCATATTATTTGTCCTAGAGGATGAGATGTATGTTCTGAATACAGTATTTAAACATACAGCACTTCTGTTCTCTCCTATCTAAAAGCCATGTTGTCTGGCAGGCGTATTTATATATAAAGGGAAAAAATGTAGTTCTTAAAAATTAAAGTCTGCGGAAGTTTTGTTTCTTAAAATAGACAAGACTTGTGGGTGAAACAGAAAGCTTTTCCATGGTGCTAACAAACCACCCTGAACTCTTACACTTTCATATTTCAAAGCAACTGTCTTTTGCAGTGATTTCAGTTTGACAGAGATATTTTTTTTACCAAAACAACACTTTCAGTGGTTTGAGAATATTTGCACCTTAAGAACTACACTCTGGCAAACATACCCCCAACCATCTGCTATGGAGTATATCACTCTGTCACTATAGCACTTTGGCAGTGGTACCCATTGCCTATTCTTGACATATTCTCAGCTGCTTGTTCTAGCACTTTCATTGGGTCTATATTACATTGCCGAAGTTTCAAAACTTCGAATCTAATATGGTCGACATCATATAATCGAAGTCTTGAAACATCAAAAATGTAATAAAACACAACAACCTACAAAAACAAACCATTTAAAGGCTCTAAGCAGGGGGATAACACCCCTGCACCCCCCACACCCCCCACAACTTAAATATACCAACTCTGAGTTCGCACTACAGTGCAGAAAAGGGAAATCTTCCCTTTCCGCGCTGTATGGAGATCTCTGTTAAAAGATTCAAAGTTTCAAGACTTCAATTATGTGGTATCAACCATATCAGATTCGAAGTTTTGAAACTTCGATCTTCTGATATAGACCTCTTTCATTGACATCATATGTTGTAGTCTTCTTTTAACAGATTCTAAATTCACTACTTTCTCTGGTTCTCTTGAATACTGATGATCACATGGTTGTATAGAGTATTATAATCATTTACTGCACTAACCATATGACTGTCCCATGTTATATGGGGCAGGTCTTAATGACAGATATTGGTAGAGAAAGTCATCCATGAAACTAAAATTTAAAAGTAAATAGGATTGATCTTTCATACCCAGTATGGCTTTGTTAAGGGCAGATCATGCTTCCTAAACCTGGTGGATTTCTTTAAGACAGTTACCAAGGCTATAGACGAGGGAAAGGTGGTACAAACAGCCTACCTAGACCTTGCAAAGGCCTTCGACACAATTCCCCATTCTGGTATTATAGACAAGCTCACCAGACTGAACATAAACCCTTATGTCACAAGATGGGTTGCCAACTGGCTCATGAACAGAACCCACATGGTGAGAGTTGCGGGAGCTAGGTGCGACTCTAAACCAGTTACAAGTGGCATTCTTCAGGGCTCAGTCCTAGGACCCCTCCTGTTCGGCATATACTTCTCAGAGGTACAGGCAAGCACAAGAGGACTATGGCTGACCACGTTCTCAGACAACTGCAAACTAGGGGCTATAATTGACTCTCCAGCTGACACAGACATCCTCCAAAAGGGTCTCACTGAGATGGATATCTGGTGTCAAAATCATGGCCTCAAGCTAAATGCCAAAAAGTACATAGTCATCCCCTTTGGAAAAAACAAAGTACCCACAAACTACCACATAGGTGGTAGTCCCCTAAATACAGAAGACGTAATAAGGGATCTGGGGACCCAAGTAGATAGTAATCCCTACTTTGATAATCACATTGCCAAAGTGGTTAGAAAATCCTTCTATGTGGCCCACCTAATCACAAAAGGGTTCGCATCCAGATGAAAAGAGGTCATTGTGCCCCTCTAATCATCACTCATCAGACCCATCATGGAGTACAACGCCCCATTTGGGATGTACCTTACAAGAGACCTGCAACAAATTTAAATCCTGCCTCTAATTCTAGTACTACTGAAAAGTCCAAATTTGTAAACTTCTAATACATGGTAATTGTTGAAAAATAGCAAAAAAAAATTAAAATATACTGAAAATCTGGATATATGGCATGTATTGGGGTGAGGTGTGTGATACACATAAGTAAAAATTTAGTGAGAAAATGGATAAGTGGAATATATTAAGGCTAGATGTGGATGTATTGTATGCTCTAATACCTGTTTCTGCTTTGTTTCTTTGCCATCCATTGTGAAACTTGCTCACCTCTCCAATATTATGATATAATTATCAGATATTATGATATATGCATATACATATACATATATATTATGCATAAAAAATTACAAAAAAAAAAACAAAACAGCAAACATGCACAAGAATAGAAAAAGAAAATAAACAGTTTTCTTTTGCAGTCTAAAAAACAAAACACTGCCACTGCATTCAGATCAAATTCTTCTGAAGGGTGATTGCTGTACAGTAAGTTTTTTGTAAGGTAAGGTGCAGGAATAAGGTTAGGGACAGGCTTAGTGTTAGCATGCATTAATAAGATGAGCAGGCCCCATTGTAACACCTAACTAATGTCTGCTAACCCTAACCCTAATCCAACACTTTACATGTAGATCAAATGAAACAGTAGGAATATGTTTTGCATATAGGGGAATCTCTGTAAGTAGGTTTACATTTGGGCTGAACTGCAAGTAGTAAAACTGCAAGAGTGATAGGAGTCAAAGGTCAGCTCAGAGAAAAGGTACAAAATAGGCTCAGCTCCTGAGGTCACAGTTTGAGCAGTCATTTTTTGATGAAAGTGTGAACTGATGACAGAGTGACTGTGGCACAGATAATAATGGAAACATTTGCTAAGAGCAACAGAAAGAGACATGCCAGCTGTACAGTGTACATGGAGCGACAGTTTCCAGTGGGTGGCACATCACCTGATAGCAAAATATAATGTCTGCAGTCACTTGGGAATGGTTTGCTAGGTTTTCCCTTCCTGGAGCAAAGAAGACAAACAGCTGTTTGATCTTCTTAAACTTCTACACCTAGTTCGTCTAGAGCCTGAACTGATATGTGTCCATGACACAAGTGCTCTTTCTCCCCTCATTTCTGCATCTGCAAAGAAACATGCAGATGTATAGCTTGGTTTAAGGACATTTCTGACAGTGCTTCTATGAAGAAATGTGGGTTGTTCCTAAGGCATAGCGAGTCCTTGTGTAAGATCAGATATGTGTCGGTATAGATGTAGACCTAAAGGTCTGGGATCCTGTGAACAGAGGTGATATCAATTAGGGAAATCATTTAAGAAGGGACACGTGACCAGGTGGTATGAATGGTCAGTAGGCAAGCCTGTCATTTCATGATGTTCATTTCCCAGGGAAGAGAGGTGTTTCTACAGAGATGATGAACATTTTTAAGGAAAATTTTGCCTAGCCAATTCTGAGTCACAGTCCTACCATCCACAAGGTCATGATGTGGAGAGCTGACAGATAAGCACATTCTATCTATGAAAAAACTGATGATACCCACTAAGTGCAAGAAGTTCTGATAGTTTAGTTTACCTCTGACACTGCCCCATTTGAGAGGCCCAGTGAAACTTGGAGTCTACAGAACAGGGCAGGGAATGAGATAAAGACAGTCTTTACTCCAGCCATGGATGATTTTTCTTGGCTCTGCCTGGAGGGTTTTTGGTACTAGCAAGGTCTTGAGAGACTAAAACCATACCACTCTCAGCCACAATGAGACATCTGTCTTTCTTCCTGAAGTTCACAATTAGCTGTGAAATCAAGGATGGTATGATTGCCTTCATAATTTTCCCTTACTACGGAGTGGAGAAAATATCAACACCATCTCCCCCTTACTATGCTGCAGGAAGTAGAAGACAAGGAGAGTTGTATTTTCCCACAAACAAGTCAGTCTCTTAAGTGCCCCATTTGTGGAAGATCTACATCAAACACTGATTCTGAATCTTTACCTCCAAGACAGGATTACAGATGCAGTTCTAGGGTTCTGGGATTAGGCCATTACGTTCACTTCCCGTGTGTGTGGACAGCTGAGAGAGTGATGTCTGTATGTATAACCCACTGCTAAATGCGCACTCCTTCAATGCATAGAAAGTACAAGTACATAGCCCTCTGCTTGTCTATGCACCACATTAATTACTGGTTGTGAGAGCCAATCAGAAGCACCTCAAAAGCAGATTTTCCTACAAAGCTATTAGAGCCATGGAGACTCCATACAGCTTCAGCAGGGTGAAGGAGTTACCATTTTTCTCAGGATATGTAGCTATTTTGGCTGCTATAAAAGGGATGGTCCTCTGTTGAGTTGATAGACATTGTTCACTACTCCAAGGCCTAAACCAAGAGCCAAACAAGGGGGTCCAACAACCAGAGAGGATCCATGATCAGGCAGTGAATGTGCAACCACTGATATTCCTATTGCAACACCCACGTCCACAGATGTTTAACAGGCACCATGATGATTTTGGCAGTCATTAACCAAATTAATTGTGTTTGTTTATTACACTCCACCATCATTCACTCTTGCATAATTATGACAACCTTGTCCCTCTCTGTAGCCAGGAATCGCTGACACACAAGAGTGTCTAGCTATGGACCAGTGAAAGAATCACAGAAAATGTTCCTAGTTTAAACACACCAACAAAGACTGCAGTTATGAGAATTTCCACTACAGGGGTGCTAATTAGAAGTCCCTCTAGGGAGCCATCAGAAACCATTCAGCCAGACAGGGGAATGCAAGGACTTCCTTCTCCTGCAAGGCCTCTGTCACCATGACTAGCACCTTGGTACATACTCTGGATGCAGAAGAAAGATGCAGATAACATCACTTGTTATTGAAAGTGATGCTTACCCAGAGCAAATTGAAGAAAAGTCCTGCAAGAACCTCTGGCACTTACGGGTCAAAAGGGGTCCACTGTATTCTGCAGCAGCATTCTGGTGCCCTGTAACAGGAGGGAAATAGTCCTTGGGAAGGTTGCCATCCAGAATTCAGCATAATGGGTGTGATTTGGGAGGGATTGATATCAGGACAAGACAAAAGCCCTTTAGTTCACGTTGGAGACAGTAGACACACCACTATGGAAAGGGTTCATAGAGTCATGGACAACTCTTTCTTGGGCTCAAAGTAAGGAAGAGATGAAAACATTTCTAAAATCTAATGCTCTAGAAGGCTCTGCAACCTAGAAAGTGATTCAAATGGCTAAAGAAAGTTAACCTGCAGAATGCGAAGGAGGAGACTTTCTTTGCTCCCTATTCTCCTTGTTAAGCTGCAAAGTGTCAAACTGGTGTGGTGCACTGGATGAAGATATCACACAGGAGTCTATCCGAAGATACTAGGTCAGGATCTCATTCCAATAAGCCAGGAACATACAGAGTGTATCCATCTCCTCTGAGATCCCCACGATGCAGGAAGTTTTCCATGAGAAATCTCATCCTGAAGTATAAACTATGTGAGTGGCAGAAAAAAAATGACAAATTGTGTAGTTAGCAACTAGGTATGTTCAGCTAATGCAGAGCATGAATTCACACATATAATACTGGAGGGGACATACGTACCAGTGTGGGAGCTTTGAAGAAAAAGGACCAAAATTAAGTGAAAAAGAGAATAGGCTTCATTGCAGACTCACTGAGGAGGATTGTGATGTAAGATTTCATCTTTAACAGACTTACCTCTGCTATTTTCTTGATTAAATTAACTCTTTCATGTATTCTCCTTCACGTGGTTAATCAGCAATAACAAAAACAGACATATGTCTCAGGTTTCTTCATTTCCCCTTTTTGTTTGCTAATATATTTTATTTTGTGTAAGTGGGCATAAGTCCCAAATCACAAACAATAGCTGAGATATAGCGTATGTTTTGATTGTGTCAGTATACTTGTGTATACTGCTCTCAGTGTTTTAACTATAAAGAAATTATTCATCTAAGTGTCTTGGCCACCTGGTACTACTGTCTTCCATTGTGCCACTTTTAATTAAAATCACCATTTACTATAACCTTTAGCTCTTCACCCTCACCACTGGTCTGTAATGGCTATTTAAGGAATGTAGCTCTTGATTGTCTCCTCTGCTTAGGTCTAATGGCTGAATTTTTAATGTAAAAATAACAAGGAAAAATAGAACTGGAACTTTATCCTGTCAGCTGATTTTTAATGCATGATGTACAAGCATTCAGCAGAACTTATTTTAGCATAATTGCTTCACTGTAATACAATATGAAGGTTTCAAACTTTCAACCAGTTTCTGTTACTAGCAAAAGAAATGTGAGTGTGTCTGTAAGAATCTGTAAATAGGCCATAACTACTGGAATAATATTTGATAAAATTAGTTGCTTTGCAGGTAACGTCATAAATTAACCCATCTGCCCCCCTTGCTGCATGAGAGGGAAGGGGGAATAAACAGACTGGAACCGGGGAAATCAACATGAATTTCAGACAGTTCATATTTAGCAGCTGTATGCTTCAAAGGGCACCAGCTGTGGCAATGAACTTTTATTTACCCAAGGAACTTGGGTACAGCCAACTCTATTATCCAATACTGACACATTTACTGGAAATAACTGGTCTGCAAACTGTTTATTATTTGGACAACCACAATCTGCGGCTGTTTTTCAGGGATCGAGTTAACTGTTTCTGAATGGAAAACTTTTCATGAAAACAGAAGTTAAAAAAGGACCTCTTGGCACCCTTGAGAGATGCAATTAAAATCCTTCTGTAAGCGTACAAGTGTAACTCTCTAAACCATATAAGGTAATTTTCCATGAGGTTTCATCAACTTTTTCTAAAGCTTGCAATCTAAAGAAGTTAGAGCCTAAACTGCAACATATAACAGTTTTGCAAAAGATCCTTTAATCCTACCGAGAATTTCTGAATGAATTATTAGTTTATGTAGCAAATACTTGCCATAGTTCATTTTAAAAATGTGACAATACTTACTGATTGATTTGTCTGGAGTCACTTAAAGTATTACAGTTATTATGTGAATGTTATATTTTTTGGACACGGACGCGCACACACACACACACACACACACACACACACACACACACACACACACACACACACACACACACCGTCACATACTCCATCTATAAGTTTTTACATCTAATAATGACTATGGTTGTTGCCATCTAAAAGGGCAAATTAAAATCCACTTTTATTTAATGTCTCTTGGAGCAGTTATTTACCTCAAAGAAAACTTTACCAAACATAAAATGGACACAGATGAGTTTACTATTGTTAACTTTTCATATGTGTCTTCCTGCTGTGTCAAGCATTGCTTCTTTTTATCTAGTTCCCACACAGCTAACATTTCAAATGCACATTAGTAAATGTACAAGCCTTTCATGAGTATGAAACACAGGGGGGTGCCCAAGTGCAGGGCCACTTGAAGAAAATGTGAAGATTGTCGTGTGAGAACTGTTTCAGGCTTTTGTCCATGTTGTTATGAAATTATTATGAGTAACCTGACTATATCTACAGGAAACATCACATTTTGAGTAATTACTGTTCAGTGGCACACTATGGAAAACATGCATTAATGTTTGGATAAAGTTAACAAGAATATCATTAATAAATAATTGCATTTGATGATATTATGACATTATGTATACATACACTCATGTACAGATTAGTATAATTACTTCACAGTATGTTCTTTGCCAAATGATCTACAACATCTGGGTAACAGTGAATTTTATTACCAATATGTACTCAACAGCATTTGCGTGCTATACAGGGCTGGTAACTCGACACGTAAAAATCAACTACCAATCATTAGCGGGCCGGAGTTCTGCTGTGGCGACCCCTAACCAGGAAAAGCCGAAAGACACAACAACTATGATATGGGTTCCGTACACTAGATTGAATTTTCACTAATTTGAAATAGTGCATGGAATGCACTATTTCGAATTAGTGCATGGAATGCTCATTGCAGCGAAAGTGCACTTAATCGAAAGTGCACTTACACGAAGTTCAGTACAACGAACGGGTGTTGTACTGAACTTCCATGCAGTACTCACAGACCTTAGGGTTAGGGCACGGGTCATAGTAAGGGGGTAGCCCATAGGGCTATCCCCTTACCATGACCCGTGCCCTAACCCTAAGGTCCATGATGACTGCAGCGCAGTGAAGGATATAGCAATGTCCTCCACTATGATGCAATAGTCACGAACCTTAGGGTTAGGGCATGGGTTAGGGTAAGGGGATAGCTTTACTAACTATCCCCATACCCTAACCCGTGCCTTAACCCTAAGGTCCGTGACTATCGCACCATAGTGGAGGACATAGCTTGTTTTTTATGTCCTCCACTGTGCTGCGGTGTTTTCGGTGAAGTGCACTTATGCAAAAGTTCACTTTCATTAAAGTGAATTTTCGCAGAAGTAAGGCTTCCTATTACAAGTTCGAAGTAGTGAACTTTCGTTCTTGTAATATGAATCCACACATATATATATATATATATATATATATATATATATATATATATATATATATTACGGATGTGAATGTTCATGGCACTAAAGAATAACAGCACTTAACTGTCTTGAAACAATTTCGGTTAGATGACCAATGAGAGACTGACCTGCACAATGTCTACTCATTTTTCTACTACTTAAGAGGCCTGGGTGGCAAAACTAGTACAGTTATTTCATTGATTAAAGTTTTGACAACCGCTGTTATCGCTTGCATTGCTGACTTACTTTTGGTATGTTATTTTTGTTTTAATTGTCTTGCACCACCTCATTTTGGGCTGACTAAGTCGTGATCATGACAGCAGGTAATATTTTTAAACCTCTTCATTTTGACTCAGAGATGAATAAAAGCAGTTCTGGATGCAGGTGAATTCTTGTACAAAACACAGTCAGGACTGTATTTGTAAAACCACCATAGCGTTTTTAACTAGAATTAAGTGTCAGGAATGCTTGTGGTACATTAACAGGTAACAACTATTTTATATGCTTATTTTAATGTAGAGTATGTAAAACAAAACCAGGTGATACAGGGGAGCTGTAAATCCACTACTTTTAATTTACTAGTTTTTGTGCTTCTTTTGAATTATATTTTAACAAAACTGCATTATTTCAGAAAAATTATGGGGAGTACTTAAAATGAAGTGAGTAAACCTGGCAATGTTGGATTTACTTGTGACCTGTTTTCAGATCTGTGTTCTTCAATTTATTTGGCATGTGTTTACTGGGAAAGTCAAACTGGGTCATAAGTTACCCATTTTCAGCAGAGACCCAGGGGGAAAAGCTCCAGATACATATGGTTAATAGACCAAAAAAACTAGACAGACATAATAAAGTCATAACATTCAAGCAGAAATATGAAAGCAGCACATTAATTTGTCAAAATGAGAACTTAACAGGCATACTAACGTCATAACACTGAAGCACAAAATTTGACAAATTACACATTAGTTTGTCAGAATAAAAACTCAACAGACATAATAAAGTCATAGTGTTCAAGCATATATTATATGGAAAGCCTGATAATAGGAGGATGCAGCATTGTTTACATAATACATGATTATCATAACAATTATTAATATTCTAGAGGTGATGAAATATGGTAACAGTTTATATTGATGAAGGCATAGGATAGTAGAAGTAAAGAAGGGCAGGGTTTGATAGAGGAGATAGTAGGAATAGATGTGGAAAAGGTCTAAGTGTAACCTCAGGGACTGTATAGAGGAAGGAAGAGTAGGGTAAGTTAGCAGTGAGGACAGAGAGAGGGTAAAGGTAAAAAAGGGTATAACAGTACCTTAGCCTGGGCTCATACAGGAGCAAATCTAAGCGTTGTTGAAATATTCTTTTATAGAGGTTTTGAAAGAGTGCAGGTTAAGAGCAGTTTTGATAGTTAAAGGAAGGGAGTTCCAGAGTATTGCCACAGAGCAAGAGTAAAGGCTTAGGCCTGGGGTTTTGTTAGGTTTATAAGTTGTGAAGGGATGTTTGTTTTTAGAGCTATGATGTTTATTTGGCTTATAAAAGTTGATTAATGGGCTGAAAGCAGGACAAGCTGGTGAGTTGTCGATGATTTGTATACCGTAATAAGTTATACATATTGGAGATGGAGCTGGAGTTCAAGCCATCTTACTGAATGTAAGGTCTTACAGTGATGAGTTAGAGGAGTTGTGTTTATGACAAATTTGGCAATTTTGTTATAGTAGCTTTCTAGTTATTTTTTTAGGGTTTACAGTTGACAGGTTAGATCTAGAAAATGGAGGACAAGTACACCATTTTGATAATTTAATGGACTTTATATTGTTATATGCTGAAGATAATGAGTTTCCACAATGCACTACTTTAGTTTATAGTTTTTCGTTACTGTACTCCATGCTGAAAGCCATTGCCATTCTGTCCCCCCTCTCCAAGATATTAGAAAAATGTATTCACTCACAGCTTCTCAATCACCTCCTCACACACCACTTACTTACCCCTACCCAACATGGATTTCGTCCTCACCACAGCACCACCACTGCCCTCCTCTCCTTCACTCATATCATTGCAGAGGCCCTAGACAACAATAAACTCATTTTCTGTCTCTTCCTAGATCTCTCCAAAGCCTTCGATACTGTCTCTCATCCTCTACTACTATCCAAACTCACAAATCTCCACCTATCCCCCTCCGCACTTGCCTGGTTTAATAGTTACCTATCTGGCAGGGAACGATCTGTCAAATGGCTCTCATCCTCTTCACCTTTCCTTCCCATCTCCACTGGTGTTCCACTGGCTGGCTCGATGTAGCCATGTTAAGGCATTGTGGTCTGTAAGCACAGTGTTCCTTCTATACAGATAGGGCTGAAGTTTTGCAGTGCCCATTCTTTTTCTATTCTTTTTCTACAGCTGCATAACATTCCTCACTGGGTTGGAGTCTATGCCTGAGATATACAACAGGGTGCTCTTCTCCCTGACTGAGTACAGCCACCACCCCATGGTTTGAAGCCTCCACCTGCACAACAAATTATTTGCTGTAATCTGAAATAGCTTGCACAGGGGGTCCTCTCAAAGTTCCTTTAAGGTTTTGGAATGAATGCTCACAGGCTGGGGTCCACAAACCTTATCTGATCTGTTTTTCCTTGTCAGGTCTGTGAGGAGCACAACTATTGTAATATAACTGGGAACAAACGTTCTATAATACCCTGCTGTCCCCAAGAATGCCATCATGTGGTTTTTGGTAACAGGGGCAGGACATGCCTGAATAGCTTCCACTTTGGCAGGTTCTGGCCTGATCTTACCACTCCCCACTCTATATCCCAGGTAGGAGACCTCTGCTATACCCACCTGACACTTACTGGGCTTAATGGTCAACCCTGCCCCTTACAGTCTGGCCAGTACCTGCCTGACATGATTCCAGGAATGCCTATAGATGGCAATATCATCCAGGTAAGCAAGGGCATAATTTCCTTCTCCTGCTACGATACAATCTACCAGCCTCTGGATGGTCACTGGGACATTTTTCATCCCAAAGGGCATCTTAATGAACTCATATAATCCAAAAGCAGTCACAAAGGCTGACCTCTCTCTAGTGGTGGTAGTCAAGGGCACCTGCCAGTAGCCCTTGGTCACATCAATAGCATTCAGATACTTACCCACACCCAGCTGGTCTAAGGCTTCATCTGTCCTAGGCATGGGGTAAGTATCTGACTCTGTGTGACTGTATAGTTTTCCGTAGTCCACACAAAACCTGGTGCTGCCATCCTTCTTTGATACCAGCACCACTGGGGGTGTTCCAGGGACTGCTGGACTCCTGGACTACTCCCACTTCCAACATTTCCTGTATCGCCTCTCTCAGAGTCTGTCAAACTTGCTCAGGCACCCTGTAAGGGACCTGCTTGATAGGTCTTTGGGGTCCTGTATCCACATGGTGCTGCACCAGGTGGGTGCACCCTAGTTTCCGAGTGATCATGCTCCCAAACCCCTGTAACATTGCTCAGATTTCTTGAACATGGGGAGGGGATAGTCACTGCGACATTGCCACCCCTTCCTCTGAGTTGTCATACGAATCTCACTGAGGAGATCAGTAACCAGATCCCCCTCAGACTCCTCCTGCCACCCACTGCAAATACTTAGTGCAAGTGCCTCAATTTATGGTAAGGCTTCATCGTATTAACATGATACAGTTTGTGCCCCTGCCTCCTGCCTAGCAATTTTACCAGGTAGTTAACTTTGCTGACATTGCTTACCACTATGAAGGGTCCTTCCCAAGCTGCCTGCAACATATTCTGTCTGACAGGAATGACCACCATAACTTGCTGTGCCACAGCATACTCTCAGGCTCGAGCATTCCTGTTATACCAGACCTTTTTCTGCTGTTGGGCTTCTAACAGAATCTCCTGGGCCAAGCCGATGAGCTCCCTAAGTCTTATCCTAAGGATTAGGACATATGCCACAACAGACTCTTTGTGGGATTCACACTCACCCCCAACTCATCGCAAATCAAATCTAAGGGCCCCCTTACCCTATGCCCATACAGCAACTCAAAAGGTGAAAAACATTTAGATTCCTGGGGAACTTCCCTGTATGCAAACAGCAGATGGGAAAATAGTTGTCCCACTCTCTCTTACAGTAGTCTGCAAATGCCCTTAATATGGTCTTCAGTGTAGAGTTTAAACTCTCAACAAGGCCATTAGTCTGGGATTGGTAGGGGGTAGTCATTAGGTGCTTCACCCCCACAGCACTCCCAAAGACAAGCCAGCAGGTCTGACATGAAATTGCTACCTCTGTCAGTCAGTATTTCTCTCAGGAAACCTACCCTGCTGAAAGTATATAACAAAGCATATGCCACCTTCTATGCCTCGATGCAGGACACAGTCACCGCCTCAGAGTATCTTGAAGCATAATCTACTACTACTAGGATAGATTTCTTCCCTGTGGGACATGGGGTTTTCAGTGGCCCCCCAATATCCATAGGTATCCTCTGAAATGGTTCCTCAAGCAATGGCAAAGTCATAATGGAGCTTTGACCTTATCTCCTGCCTTGCACACTTTATGGCACTGCTCACAAATTCTGCATTATCCTGTTACATTCCTTGCAATACCAGGCCAATAAAAGTTCTGCATAATACATCTCTTGGTATGCTTTATACCCATATGACCTGCAAAAGGAATGTCATGGGCTATGGCTAGAAGTGCCAGACAGTAGGCTCTGTGCACTACCAATGCTGTATTACTTCACCTTCTAGCCCTCCCTCAGGGGTCCACTCTCTATACAGTAACCCTTTGTTGCAGTATACAAACTCCAATTTCCTTAAGAATCAGGTGCCTCCTTAGCTACCTCCCTCAAGCCTCATAATGTAGGGTCCAAAAGCTGAGCCTGTCTCTACCTTTGTGACCTTTCCCAACTCCCCTTCCACAGGAAGTTTGGTATCCTTTGACAGCAGTGCCTCATTGTCAGCCTGGATGCTACCACTCACCTCTGCTCTTGCAGTCACCCTGTCCAAGGGAACATCAGTACCTATCAGCAGCTGGGGTTCACCTTCAGTCTCACTGCTACAGGTAGTTGTCTACCTGAAATAGCCACATCACCAGCACCGGCTTCAGGTGTGGGGTCTGTCTGGATCTCCCCATGCTACCAGACCCACATGCCTGTCTCCAAACCTGACTGCATGTAACTGCCTGCACACAAGGTACTGTATTATCAAAATCATTCCCTATCAAGACATCTTCAGGGATACCCTCAATTACACCTACTTGTTTGCTTCCTTTTCCACCCTCACAGTCAAGGTGAACCCTGGCCAAATATATCTGGAATGGGGTCACTCCTAAAGCACAGACTGGAGTGGACTGCCCAAGCAAGTACTGCTCCTCTTTAACCACTGCAGGCTTCACAATGGTTATGTCACAGGCTAGGTATCTCTTGGCAGTGGCCTATTTTACACCCAGTAAGATAGAATACAAACTCTGGTGATAGTTTGGTACCCCTGTTCTCTCCAGACAACTTACCACTGACATGCTGTTATTCCCGCTTTCTGGGTCCCTCACCTTTTGTTCCCCACCTTGCTTCAGTGGATGTTTGTATGCTACTTGGCCCCTCTGGTTACATTTAAAACATCTAAACCCTGATCCTAGCCATATACCTGAACTAGTGGCTCCACCTTTTACTGGGGGACTGTGTTGGGTTGGTTTAGGCTGCCCACCATGGGTTCCTTTATATCCATGCACAGCACTGGGTATCCTTTTCTTGTGCAGTGATGCCCTGCTTGCTAAGTATAGATCCCCTTTTCTCCCTAGCTCATCTGCAGAGTTACACTCCTGGACTGCCAACCAGATTCTCATGTCCTCAGGCAAAGTGCTAAGGGCTTTTTCCCTCACCAAAAGGTCTCCCAGCCTTTCAAAAGTAGTGATCTGACACCCAATCAACCACCTATGCAAATAAGTTCTTAGCTCAGCAATATAATCACATAGACTTTTATCTGCCCTACTTCAATGCTCACAATTTTTTTCCTGTAATCTTCAGGTGTTAACTTAAAACATTCCAATAAACATAGTTTAACCTTGTCATAATTTAAACAGTCAGTATCAGACAATTTAGGAACAGCAGTTACAGCTTTACCATTGAGTAAGGGGGTCATACCTAGAGTATTTGTGTAAATACAAGTTACATATTTATATATTTGAGTATTTATTAATTTACTTAAATGTAATATACTTATAGTATTCAAGTGAAGAGAGAAGAGAAAAGTGAAAAATACAGGATATAAACGTTACTAGGAAAGCGTTTGTAAAAGCTGGATAGGAAATGGTGTGATAGGCAAGGTAATGTATGGTATAGTAGCTAATATTTTAGTTGAGTTTTGAACAGGGGCATAACCATATTTTGGTAAAATATTATTTGAATGTTTGTTTGCAGAAGATAGTGAGTCAAGATGCTTAACAATCGGGAAGTTTTCGTGCTCACTTGTATGACTGAAATATTGTGTCTTGGAAGGTTTTTTCGTTAATATTATTTCTAATGAATATAAATATTGGAAAGCTATCCCTTTGCATTTTTGTAAGTACTTTCAGTAACCTCAAGGAAGTTAAATAAGCTTAGGCCAAACCTGTATTTCCTGTTCTAATGAAGTCCTTCTTGATACATTTATAAATAAGATGAAAGTACTAAACCTCTGATTTTCTTTTTTTGATAAAGTTTACTACACATGTTGTTTAACTGTCACTGAGTCATCTATTTGGGACTATGCCTCTGAATCACACTCGTTTCTCTTGCTTCACCTACTTTGTCAATAGAGACCCAGTTGCCCTGGGCATGCTATATATCTGTAATTCTGATAGCTTCCTGAGCAAATACTAGAACAAGGAACCTAAATATTTAATAACAAATAAGTAAAACATGGTGGGGTAATAGTTTTATAACCCAGCCCTTCCAAAACCCTTGGTATAAACTTCAACTGAATGTTAAGCAACATGACTCATCATTTTCTTTTAACTAAACCTACATGGCCAAAAGGATTTTCACAAATTTACTCTAAGAATTACTGGTATGACCCTCCTGGAAAAAGGGGGTGCAACATGACAGACGGGACTAGCAAAGCATAAATGGTCATAATCTTGGAATATCTATGAGTCTATGAATATAGTATGAATCGAAGAATCAGTGTTTCATTTCTGCTTATTATTCATCCTGCATTATGACCTGCGGTGGTGGTGCTGCGGTAGCGTTGTCGCCTCACAGTAAGACGCTGTCCGGTTCGATTCTCAGCTAGAGCGTCTTCTGCGTGGAGACATGCGTGAATGGGCATACCTTTGTTGAAGGTTGTGCATCAGGGCTGGTAACTCGGCACGTAAAAATCAACTACCAATCATTAGCTGACCGGAGTTCCGCTGTGGTGACCCCTAACTGGGAAAAGCCGAAAGACACAATATTTATCCTGCATTATAGTTGGTGTTTGCTACTACACTAATCCCTAGAATCTGATCATAGACAGTAGTGGTAAGGGAAGTCATCATGCTGAAGAAAAAGGCTTTTCATGTAGTGCTAGTACTGGGTCTCCAGATTTGACCATTATGTACCTACAGACTATGAATGCAACTGATGCTGCAGCTGCTAAAATAAGCCTGGGTGTGGGAGGGGTTCACAAATAAATGACCTCAAAGAGCTTCTAGCAAATTATTTTGCAACTCAACGTGCAGTAGCAGGGTATTGCCCACGCTCTTCTTAGCAACAGTGGACAAATACTGACCTTAAATTTCTAAATGGTGCTGAGTAAGCAACTCAGAGAGTTGGTCCTAAAACAGAAAAAAGGCATGATCAATGCATCTGAGGTAAATGAGTATTCTGTGCAAAACCAGTATTCCACTGCACTTAGATTTTGAGGGTAATCGGTTATATGTGCATTTGCAACTTAGAACTGAGATCTGGTAAAATGCCAGGCTTAAGGATTTTGAAGAGAATTGATTAAAGAGAGCAGATGTTTTCATAACTGGGAAGCAGTTGACTCTCTAGAGGGTAGCAGTATACTATTGCCATTTAAGGGATAGGAATATGAACCTACAGATCCTACCAGAGAAAGTCTGAAGGCCATTAGGCATAGATAGTGACAAGCACCCATATTCAGACCGAATCTATAGAATAAGTTAAACTATGGCAGTTTTTGTCTTAACTGTGAATAATATGTAGAGTTTGCAACACTGTAAATGAAAGCAGCAATTAAATTGAAAGTGCACTGTTGTATCACTAGTGCTGAAAGTGCACTGTTGTATCACTAGTGCTGAAAGTGCATTGTTGTATCACTAGTGCTCGAGAAGACCTGAACTAATAATCTGAAACCAAAGACATGAACCAAGAAAGTGGGTCTACAGTATAACTGCTGTCTTTATTATAGGTTCATAGGTTAATAGGTATATAGTAAGCTAACAACCTCCAAGGCCTTTATAAGCCTAGCCGTGCAATCCAACCCAGTTATGTCCTCATGTACCTCGGGTGTCTGTTAGGAAGGGTATGTTAGTTTGGAGGTGGCTCAGGGCTTCGGAGGCATGTTAGATAATATTTTACTTACTGTTTGCCTCTACTGGTTAAAGACATGTTACCAGATCGGGGTCTGAATTTATGATAATGGTCAAGGTTCTGTTTGAACAGTATCAGGGATGAACTCTGTTTCTCATATACACGGAGCCTATTCAGTAGTTATCAGACTTATTCATATTAGTAGTTATCAGACTTATTCATATTAGTAGTGACTCAGACTTTTTCAGACTGTTTTCCAAACAATGCGTATTATATTTGCATTTATATCATTTTAGAATTTGCAGTTTAAAGTAATAATTCAAACTATTTAAAATAAACAAAGAGATTGGATATACTAATTCTATATACAAATAACTATTACATAACAATTAACCACTAAAAGGTAACCAGTTGCTACAAACTCTGCTGCAAAAAACATCAAAATCTTATCAATGCAAAAGGATGTAGGAAGGGGGCAGTAAATCAGGACGTAACAAATAGAAGCCTTGTCTGAAGGGTAATGTGAAGTAATATTATTAAAATTTTCTAATCCAAACTAATTTTTTTTGGGTTAGTGAAATAGAACCTCTAGTAAAATACTGGCTTCATTCTACGAATTAGCTCTCAGTTCACCAATTACCGCAGTCCAGTACAATGCCTGTCATAATGTCTTGACTGGCTTGTTTCCCACAAAACGGAGGTGCGACTAGTGCATGTGCATGAAGCAGAAACCTTGGCAGTGCAGCCAGAACAGCTGAAGAAGCTACAGGTGAGGGAGGTAAGTTCCTGAGAAGGGTTGTAGGATGCACATTGTGAAAAAGACGGAAAAATTATGACCTTAGAGCAGAAGCCAAAGTAGCTCCAATTTAAAAAAATGTAAAGAGAACCGATTACAGTGGCTTGGACACATGCAGGAAAACATTATATGATTGGATGAAGAAGACTGGGGAGTGACAAGACAAAGGCAAGAAGAAAAAGTGAGGATATCCATCCAAGAGATAGGGCAATTCTGTGAGAGAAGACCTGTGACAGTAAGGTGTGATTGCCAAAGAAAGTAGGAGAGTAGTAGTGAATCAAGAGAGCTGGCAAAAGTTATAAAAGGGCACCTAGACTCCATCAAGAGAGCTGGCAAAAGTTATAAAAGGGCACCTAGACTCCATCAAGAGAGCTGGCAAAAGTTATAAAAGGGCACCAACAGAAGACCTGTGACAGTAAGGTGTGACTGCCAAAGAAAGTAGGAGAGTAGTAGTGAATCAAGAGAGCTGGCAAAAGTTATAAAAGGGCACCAACACTCCATCAAGAGAGCTGGCAAAAGTTATAAAAGGGCACCTAGACTCCATCAAGAGAGCTGGAAAAAGTTATAAAGGGGCACCTAGACTCCATGTACAAAATATAGGAAAGGAGGTTGATGATGATGATGAAGGTTAAAAATGGCAGTTCAAGATATTGGACTACATGTGTGATGGTTCATGAAGTGTACAGAACAATTAAGAGGTGCAGACAAATGTAGGTTCTGCCATACAGAACTAGAACCAGTTTCACATTTTGTTGCAGACTGCAATATGAGAATGGCTGAAGGTTTGAATACTGAAGAAAACAACAACGTGGCAAAATTGTAACACCTGAGGCTGTAAACATTGTACCGTATATGTAGCTTAAAAGTATTAAAACATGAGCCATGAAGGAATATTGAAATAAAGAAGTAATGAACATATGGGATCATCCAATACAAACAGTTAAGAAAGTAGAACAAAGAAAATCAGATATTTTAGTTGAAAAGGACAAAAGCAGTTCTGATTATCAAAACTGTTCCATCCAGCGACTGTAATGTCTTATGCACAGAAAGAGAGAACATTGTAAAATATCAAGATACACAAACAGAAGTGAGAGCAATGTGGAATAATGAATCTCAAATAGTTCCGGTGATAGTAGAAGCAACCTGGTTAATAAAAAAAAAAATTCAAAGTATACCAAATATGGTACAAATAGAGGTAACCCCATATCCAATACAGAAAGAGGTAATAATGATTACATTGTGGGCAATGAGTCACCTTGGCAAGCATCAATGACTGAAAAGCTGATTCATTTTATTTAACATTTGTTGACCTGGAAATTCTGATTAGGACAGAACCTATTTTCAGAGAAGGCAAAGGGAGGCATGCTCCAAACATATGTCTTTGGAATGTGGAAGGAAACCAGAGTACCCAGAGGAAACCCACACAAATGCAGGGAGGACATGCAGACTCCACACAGAAGGCACCCCAGCCAAGAATCAAACTGGAGAACTGCTTGCTGTGAGGTGACAACATTAGCCATTGCACCACTGCACTGCAATTGTGTGAATTTGCATTCTGACCTGACTTAGGGATGGTATCCATTCCTGTCATGTTTTAAAAAAATTAAACAATCTGAAGAAATTAAAAAAGCCAATATGGAAGCCTTGAATTGTACCTTACATAGGACTCTAAGTCACACATAGTCCACAACTGCATATTGTGACACACATACACATAAGACCTGCCAGCACAAGCAGGCATACACAACATACTGGTGGCACACAGCAGAATGTAAGTTCAGTGGATATAAAAAGTTTACACACCCCTGTTAAAATGCCAGGTTTTTGTGATATAAAAAATGAGACCACAATAAAACATTTCAAAACTTTTCCCACCTTTAATGTGACCTATAACCTGTACAATTCAAATGAAAAACAAGCAAATCTGTTAGGGGGGAAAATATAAAAAATAAAAAACAATACAATAAGTTGGTTGCATAAGTGTGCACACCCTTAAACTAATACTTTGTTGAAGTACCTTTTGATTTAATTACAGCCTACAGTCTTCTTGGGTACACACCTGCCATCAATTAAAGAGACTCTGATTAACCCCAAATAAAGTTCAGCTGTCCTAGTAGGATTTTTCTGACATTTACTCAGTTGCCTGCTACAGCAAAAGCCATGGTTCACAGAGAGCTTACAAAGCATCAAAGGGATCTCATTGTTGAAAGGTATCAGTCAGGAGAAGGGTACAAAAAAAATTCCACAGCATTGCATATACCATGGAACACAGTGAAGACAGTCATCAAAAAGTGGAGAAAATATGGGACAACAGTGACGTTGCATAGAACTGGACATCCCTCCAAAATTGATGAAAAGACAAGACAAAAACTGGTCAGGGAGGCTGCCAAGAGACCTACAGCAACTGAAGGAGCTGCAGGAATTTCTGGCAAGTACTGGTTGTGTACTACATGTGACAACCATCTCCGTGACAACCATCTCCCGTATTCTCCATATGTCTTGGCTATGAGGTAGGGTTGCAAGATGGAAGTCTTTTCTTACACAGAAAAAGATCCAGGCCTGGCTAAAATTTGCAAAACAATACATCATCTCCCAAAAGCATGTGGGAAAATGTGTTATGGTTTGATGAAACAGAGGTTGAACTTTTTGGCCACAATTCCAAAAGGTACATTTGGCACAAAAACAACACTTTGCATCACCAAAAGAGCACCATCCTCACGGTGAAGCATAGTGGTGGCAGTATCATGCTTTGGGGTTGGTTTTCTTCAGCTGGAACTGGGGCTTTAGTAAAGGTGTAGGGAATTATTAACAGTTCCAAATATCAGTCACTTTTGGCCCAAAATCTTCAGGTATCTGCTAGAAGCTGAAGATGAAGAAAAATGTCATCTTTCAACATGACAATGACCACAAGCATACATCCAAGTCAACAAAAGAATGGCTTCAACAGAAGAAAATTTAAGTTTTAGAATGGCCCAGCCAGAGCACACACCTAAATCCAATAGAAAGTCTATGGGGTGACCTAAAGAGGGCTGTGCACCAGACATGCCCTCGCAATCTGTCAGATTTGGAGCACTTTTGCAAGGAAGAGTGGGCAAATATTGCCTAGTCAAGATGTGCCATGCTGATAGACTCCTACCTAAGAACACTGAATGCTATAATTAAATCAAAAGGTGCTTCAACAAAGTATTAGTTTAAGGGTGTGCACACTTATGCAACCAACTTATTGTATGTTTTTTATTTTTTATATTTTTTCCCATAACATATTTGTTTGTTTTTCAATTGAATTGTACAGGTTATAGGTAACATTAAAGGTGGGGAAAGAGTTTTGAAATGATTTATTGTGATCCCATTTTTTATATAACAAAACACTGGCATTTTAACAGGGGTGTGTAAACTTTTTATATCCACTGTATATGTGTATGCTTTCTGTCACCAGTTTATCTCTGAGACATATAGTAATTCATAGATATCGATTGAAACTAGTCTCATTAACATATGTATCAGCATTTAATACATCTGTGCTGTTTAAGACATTCTGCCAGAATCATAGCTAGGGTAGGGGTAACTGCCCCAGGCACTAAGTGTTGGGAGGGCACCTATTTACATGCAATTGTAAAGCAGTTATTACAGTGAAGTGTTTTTTTATCTTCAATGGAAGATCTATGGATGGTATGGTATGGATATAAATGTAATAATCCAACAGGTGCATTATAGCTAGGTAGGTGGGTGGGTGGATGTAACTGTAATAACCTACAGCAGTGGCTGCAATGAAGTCAGGGACTTGATCAGCAGATGTTGATGGTGAGGTAGCACAGTATCAACATTCAGAGATGACTGCTAATAGTGTATTTATGGTTACAGTTGACATACTGAATTGCTTTGTGTCTGCTATTACAACTCTATTAAGTTGCTTGTTACAATTGTAAAAGCAGTTTGCTACAGTTTCTCAGCAGAAGATCTTTTTTTCCCTCAACTTTGGGAGGATTTTTTTTTTACTCTACAAATTATGGGAGTCACAGGTTTGGAGGTCTACACAGGCCGCCAGAAGATAATATAGCTACTGTCCTGGTATGATGCATTTCGGCGGTGTCAAATACATGTGAGTGTTAGTCTAGGAATAATCTATAGTAATACTACCATAAGTACACTACCACTAAATGCCTGAACTGTGCTTTGTCTGCATCCTACACATTGTACAGTTATAGACTGTGTAACTGATATAAGTGTATATCTATTACAGTAGCTATAGGATGACAGCCTACAACATCAGTACTGCCTCCCCCTGTAGTCTAATCTATGACACATGTCAGCAGTGCCATATATATGTGAACACCTGCCTGACCAAAGCTTTTGATAACATTACTATAAGTGAGGGACCACAACTCATCTGTAGTATGGTGGCCTGTAAAAGGCACATGCAGGTATAGATTATGTAATTTATGTACATGTACGTTTGCATTATATCGGAAAGGTAACTGGTCCATGCCACGATTGGGCTTACTACATTTAGATCTACATCCCCCACAGTTCTTCCATCAAGTGCAAAAAAAAAAAATGAATGTTCCTTCTACTAACACACCAACCAGATGGCCAGATGTATCACATGCCCCCCTACCTCCTGCCCCAGCAATGCAAGTCCCATTTCAGAGCCCTGCCTTCAATC
Source organism: Protopterus annectens (assembly GCF_019279795.1). Lineage (NCBI taxonomy): Eukaryota > Metazoa > Chordata > Ceratodontiformes > Protopteridae > Protopterus > Protopterus annectens. Next base: position 907,668,976 of record NC_056747.1, on the reverse strand, counting down.
TTCTTTCAACTTTTTTATTAAAAAAAAAAGAAAATATAATGTCTTCTTTTAAACTGTAGCAAACAGTTGCTACAGTTTATACCCTGCCTACATGAAGTGCTATGGTGTTCATATTTCAGTTTACAAAAAAAAATCTTCTCTTTAAACAGTAGCAAACTGCTTGCTACAAATGTAGCAAACAGTTAATAGAGTTTATACCATGCTTGCACATAGCATTACAGTGCTCATATTTTAGTTAAAAAAAATCTAACATACAGCTTACTAATATGTAGCAACCAGTTGCTACAGTTTAGACCACGCACAAAGCACTACAGCACTCAGATTTGACCAACCACAAATACAATACTGCCCAGTGTTGCATTAAAGAGAGATTGGGATCGGCTGATCTCACCCTTAACACTTTACACTAGGGGCAATTGCCCCTCTCACCCTGTCCTAGTTACGCTACTGCATTATACATAGATAGATTCTATAGCAGTGGTATGGCAGCCCACAACAATAAGATTACTTCCCCTTCCATCATGCACTACACACATGGGTGTCTGTCACATGGGAATCTGTCCTCAATATCTGCCAGACATACAGACTCAATCAATAGAACCCACCACCCTGTGCTACACATGCATACCTGTGTCTCCTTCCATGTTGGCTGTGAACCTCCCCATCATATGTACATGCTATGGAGCTCTATGTGTTATGTACCCCAGTTGTATGCATGCACAGGTACATTTCTAACCCCCTCTTCCCATCTTGGTTATCACTGGGATATACCACTGTCCATACCACACATTTGTTCTTCACTGCCTTCTAAGCCTTGTCCAACCCCATCCAGTTGTATTTTGCCAAGCCAGGTTTCCATGAGACACAGGCAGCCCACTCTACTTGACTTCAATTCTATATAGTTATGGTCTTCTATTTTCCTAAGTGTAAGCATGTTCTACAACAGAAGTTAGACAAATTCAGCCCTGCATAGAATGCTGTCCAATTACAGGTGCTCTGGACCTATGTGCTGCACCTATTGTGGAGGGGGTCCACCAGCTTCTACAGGACTGCAAATGGGACACAGTTGCCCATAACATTAATGGCAATGGGTGAGAAGAATTGCACAACACAACTATGTCAAAAGAATGTCAAAAACATAATATGGTGGACTTCACAGAAGGCATGCAGCTTTGCAGCTAACAGGTATTCAGCTGAAATGAGGCCACCTTCCACTGCAAGACTCAAAGCTGATGAGTCATTTTTAACATATGTGTATACAGAAGAAGAGGATAAGAGTATCATAGCAGATGAACTGAACATACATTTTTGGGAGTGCTACAAGTTCATGTGTCTCACAGGGAGACCAGTCAGATCAGTAGCTATGTGTAGCTATACTGCATTGCAGCTCTACACAGACTGAGTGTAAGGAGCAAAAACTGAGTACTGCATAGGTTCCCCTTAGGGGTCAGGTGTTCAGACACAGGGATCCACTGGCACAGATACTTATATGCTTTTGTCTGAATGTGTCCACCTGACATTTGCATGCAAACACCAGGGCAGCAAATGTTGTAGGGGCAGTCCATACCACTTTGGTATGTTTTGTTTTGTGCATTCACAGGATAGATCACTGCTACAATAATAAGTGTAAAGGATGGGACAGGACAATAGGCTGAGGTCAGCATCTGCAGAGGGTCTGATGATGATGATGATGCTAACAATGTCAACACCTCTAGAAGGCAATGGAGTCCATGGATGATGCCAGGATAGACCTCATGTGGATTGAGGTAATACACATTGCCATTATATCAATTTCCATAGGGGTGACAGCACATGCCACCTTCATACCCATGAGTGTTGTCCATGACCACTGAAATGCCACAAAGGATGCATTGGGGGGTGGTTTTGATGAAAATGCACTAGGGCAGGGCATCTCATTGGTACTCAAGCTTAAAATAATGTTCTTCCAGTAAATCCATATCAATGTCTCAGAAAGCCTGTAGTCCTGCTATATCCAGTCATTATAGTTGTCACAGTGAAGAGACAGGTAGTAGCTCCTTCTCCTTGTGCAAAGTGGAAATCATTTATGACACTAATGTCGTGTCCTCCAGTTCCATCTTCATGAATGATTAGCCCTCCTCCCACATCCTCAGGTTGTATAACAGGCCATAAAATTGTGTCCCTAGATGCCTGTGCAAATCATGACAGTTTTAACTCATACCATCTTCCCTGCAGTGGGAGGTAAGTGAAGATGTCTGATATACAATGTCACTCAACCATGCACCATCCAACACAGCTATTAAATAATGTTTCATAAGTCATTCTGCTCTATGTGACACCAAGACTGCCACTATGTATTTGTCAGAGTCCATACAGTTGGATTAAACATTGCCGCTTTGTTTCTACTGTCATATACTGTGCTTAACGCTATCGGGGGGAGGGACTATGGCAGCATCATTGCTGATGTATGTTGCTGGATTCTATAACAGGTCCTGGTGTTGCTGGTGTAGTGGACCCAGGTTGGGCTGCCTGTTTCCTCATAACATTATATAGCAAGCAGCTTGTTATGAAGACTTTGTAGGCTGTGTCTGCGGAATACTGCAATGCCCCCCTCCACCAATGAATCTAGGTGATAGCTTTGGGCTTTAAACGGGCTGAACTCTCTCTCCAGTATGTTCCTGGTTTGTACACAGCTGATGTTATATTGGTAGGTTCTCTGTGGGCATCATCATTCAAGGCTATAGGAAACATTTTTAATAATGTGCAACAACAGGTATACACAGACAGGGTCTACAACTTGTCTACATACTGCGTATGGCTGTAAACATATAAGTATACCAGTGTGCCTAAGTGGCAGTTATGGGCACTGTGCTTTGTACACTTCTTGACAGTAGATGGAATGGTAGCCCTTCCTGTTGATTTAACTGTGTCTGTGGACAATAATCATCGCCATCATCATCAAGAGCCCCTTTTCCCCCCATTTTCTCCATGAGATTGGGGTGTTGTGCATTTAATTCTGTCAGTTCAATGCCAATCTCCTACTTTACATGAAAGTCATGCCTGACTGTTGCAGATGTTCTTTCACACACTCCATCCATCTCTTTGCTGGGTGTCTTCATTTCCTTTTGCCTTCTTCCTCTCTGCCTCAAATCTTCTTCACCAGATCCTGCACGTGTGCCTGAACTACTGTAATCTGTTCTGTTTAACCTTCTCTGCAATTGGAGCTACTTGTGCATCTGCTTTGATGTCCTCATTTATTTGTCTATAACACAGTGTGTATCTTATCACCTGTCTCAGGCACTACAGCTCTATCACCTGTAGCTTCCACAACCACTCTGCCTTCACTACCCAGGTTCCTGCTCAGTGCAGAAGCACCAGTCACACCTCTGGTTTCTGCACCTTCCTTTTCAGCTTCTTTGACATTCTTCTGTCATACACTACCCCTGACACTCTGTGCTAGTCAGCTGCACCCCCTCTGATTCTAGTTTTCACATCCTCATTCAGACTTCCCTTCCCCTCAACCACCCCTCTCAGATACTTGAGGCTGCTAACCTGTTCCAATGTTTTCCTTCTTATCTCACTTCTCATCTTCTTCTGATTTCCCCCATTTTCTGCCATTGCACCTGTCTTACATGTGCTCAGTTTCATCCTGTGTGCCTTCAGTTTTGCATTCCATTCCCCTATTCTTTGCTAAAGTTCTTATTCAGTCTGTCTGTCTGTTATGCCATATCATCTTCATATATCAACTTTGTTGATCTCTCCCCTTTGACCCCTTTACTAATGTAGTTCATCAGCAGTATGACCAGCACAGGGCTCAGAGATGAACCCTGATGCACACCCATTCTCACAAGGAACCCCTCTGTGAGTCTAAACACTGTTCATACATGTGTCACTGAGTCCTTGTACACAGCCTGCACTAATCCTACCAATGTTTCTTGGAATTCAGACCACTGCAGGACTACCCAAATTATCTTTCTTGGGACCTTGTCATATGCTTTCTCCAAGTATAGGAATGCCCAGTTGGACAAGAGTCCTTTCCTCATCTCTAGAGTCTTTTCAACTATCTGTCTCACTGCAAGCATTAGGTCACTTGAGATGCATCCTGATCTGAATCTGAAGTACTCATTTCCAGTCATACTTTCTACTACACTGCTTATTCATTTATCAGTCACTCTCTCCACAACTTTCATGTACTGAGACAGGAGTTTGATACCTCTGTACGGCACACAGTTGTGGATGTCCCCTTGCTCTTGTACACTGGTACTAGTATGCTTGTTCTCCAGTCATCTTGGATATGCCTTTCTCTCCATGCCAGTTGTTTGCAGCCTGTCTGATTCTAACTTTGACCTCCTCATTCAAATTTCCCTTCTCCTCAACTCCCTTCCCATATGCTTGAAGCTGTTACCTTGTTCAACTTTTTTCCTTTCTGTCTCAGTTCTCAACTTCTTCTAATTTCCCCACTTCTGTCATTACAGTTGTCTTAGCTGTAATATACTGTATTTCACCCCATGTGCTTTCAATTTTGCATTCCATTCCCCTATCATTTGTTGAATTCCTTGTTCAGAGTCTGCCTGTAATGCCACATCATCTACATATAACAGCTTTGTTTAACTGTCCCATCACCACTATGAACAGCAGTGGGCTCAGAGATGAACCCTGATGCACATTCACTCCCTTTGGGACTCCTCTGTGATGAAACACTGTTCATACTGGTGTCATTGGATCCTTCTACAAAGCCTGCACTAATTCTACCAATGTTTCTGGGATTTCAAACCATCACATGTCAAACCATCACATATCTGTCCAACTCAGCTTTCTTGGGACCTTGTCATATGCTTTCTTCAAGTTTTGGAACGTCTGTGGACAAAAAGTGGGACCTTTATTTGCACATTTTTGCAATCTATGTCTTCCAGAACTGAAGGAAGTTCAACAATGTCATAGAAGCCTTGCATGGTGGTGGCTCTTTCCCTTGCCATGTTGGGGAAACAGATGTGCTCATCCATATATGTCTGCAATTTATCGAGGAATGTCTTGAGCATTATACAGGCTAATGGATATGAAATACCTTATGTGCCTCCTTGTTTATCACTGGAAAGTCTCTTTTGCTAGAAAGTTAAGAAATGCATATGTTTGTATGCACTTGTATTGATAGGCCATGCATTTCTCCAAATCTAGTTTGTTGGAAATACAAGTCAATCTATGCATGAATAATATCTCACCCCACATAACGACAGTCCTGTAACTGCGAGGACATCAGCTGATGTGATGCTGCACTATGCCTATTCCACTTTCTCTGGTACTAACTGCTGCTACATGTGGGTGGCAGTGACACTTATATATATTAGCTAATGTTTCACTAAAGATGCAACTGCGTCTGGCTTATTACCAAATACAATGCAGAGCAATTTTTACCTTTATATTCATGAGCAACTGATATTGCAACCTTGCCTCTGAGAAGTAAGCATCATGACCTACTTTTAATGTTTCTTATTTGAATTTCCTAATGCCCTCATTAGACCACTTTTCTTCATCTGCGTGTCATTATATGCTTAATTTGTATAGCCTTCATTCCACATCTTTTCTCTTGATCCTTGTAGTGCTGCCAAGTTCTATGAATGACGACTATCTAGCTGTGGATTCTCACTCTTGGCACAAAAGCAAATTGTGTACTTTGCAAGTTGAATAAGAATACCAGCTGATGCATACAGGTACAAATCAAACAGTAATGATATGCTCATTGCATCTGTTAAGCATGTACACACAATGAAAGATCTGTATCTGAGGTTTTACTTACTACCAGCATGCATTTTTTCCAACACTTTAGTAATAGTGTGGTGTACTGTGGGGTACCCCTCTCATTTATTTTCATTATCATAGAAAGTCCAAATGCCTCCCTAGCTAAAACTCATGTATATGTTACATTGTGAATTCTGTTAGTATTTGGAATTCATTTGTAATTACTATGTGCAATTTGAAAGGAGCTACTGTCAGTTAATTCTTGCATTTATGCTCCCACGGATACCTGCATACACATAAACACACACAAACACTAAAACACAGACATACACCTGCAGCACCACTATACTTGCTTGTAGTTGCAGTGTGACTCACAGATATTCCCACAGGAGTGAATGGGTGATACAGTCAAAAGACACTATTCACACTTCTTCCTAAAGAACAAAAGTAATACCTCAGCAGAGCAGTACTCTGAGTGGTTATACTGAGTTACTCTGGAGTCCCTGCCATTTTAAGGGAATAAAGCATGTCTGATTAGCATTAGCCACGCCTATGGACTTCTCTATTAGCATGTAAGTACAACTATCACCGGGGAAAACAGTAACGTTTATTAAAATGGATAAGCTTACTTTGATGTGGAAACCTTCTGACTAAAGTCTTCCACATTATGGTAACCTTTTCGGAAAACTGCTCTGTGCTTAACATAGAGCATATGTATAACAACATATGTTTCCAATATTCAGACTTACAACTCAACCTTTTATGTTTTTGCAGCATGTCAGTCGAGACAGAATAACGACGAATATTTATTCTGTTTTATTTGCACTCATAAAAGAACTTTTTTCTTTTGACAAGCAATGCCTTGTCCTGACAGTCTTTTGAAGTCTGTTTACTTCTTCATAGGTTCATTTTATTCTTTTTATTTTATTCTTTTAGTCAAATCTCTGTTTTGTGTTATCATCTTACTTTCCATGGGTCTTAGTAGCAGAAGGAATTCTTTTCTGAATTCATACTTAAATCTCATATTACCTGATATTGCTCTCGTTGTGAAAATTGCACTCTTACATCATTTCAGAACTGTAAATATGTTATTCTTTCCAATAACTCTTTTATAGGAGCGGTAATACTTATCTATATCACCTATAAACCTTTCTACAATACAGTTTCCTCGAATTACTGTTCTGTGGTGGATTCCTTGTGGATCACAACATTTTCTAAATGTATTACTAGTGAAAAATGGACCATTATTAGACTTAATGGAAGATGGTATGCCAAACATACCTAAAAGTGTAATTACACCACTGGCTGACCTGGCTGTTACAGGCCTGAAGGATTACTCTAGAAATAACAATGATCAATAGCCTTTGTTAAGTTGGACCATAAAATACTATTTTATATGAACTGTTTTCACCTTTACATGCTGACCATCAAGCCTCTCCTGACTGGACTTTCTCTTCCTTCCCTTATACTAGATATCCTCACCATGAGGATGAATGCTTTACAGGAGGGACATCAATCAGGAAATAAAGAGGGTGGTTTGTGGCATTACCAGTATCCTTTTAATGAGGGAGAAAGGTATAGACCTTTATCCTTTGCCTGGCTGAGGATTAATACCCCAAACCACAGTGGGTGCTACTATGCCCTCCATATGCAAATGTATGTTCAAGTTGATCCCTGACATGCAGCCCCATGGCTGAATATTTTTATGGCCATCTTTACATTGCTTTAGGGATTGTGACATGTACAGCCCTAGCCGTCCCCTGCCACCTAACAGAGGCATGCTTATCCTTCCTAGGCCGTTTTCAGTGGATGCTTCAACCACTAAATGAACTGGGATTATTTGGGCCAGAGGTTTATCTGTCTATGCCAACGCAGCTAGCATAAAACTCATTGCAAACATACTGTTTGTCCCAGATACTTTAGGCAATTCTGACACTTGGACAGAAATATTCTTACTTTGCCAAATAGTAATCTGGAAAAGTATTCTCTACTATGTGATCCATGCATGGGAGTTGTACCTTCTCATTAACGATTGTTTTCATTTTCACTACTCCAAACTGAGCTTCATCGGGAATATAAACAGACCTACTTTGTAACGTGTTTGGAATTAGTAACATTGCCCACTTTAACAGATATTTAACAGCTGCAGAAACTAGAATTTCTTTTTTTGAAATTTTCATTCTCTTTTGAAATTTCTACCAACTTACTGTTCTTGTGTCATGCATGGCTCATATATAAATAATGCAACATGGGGACTTTCAGTATCTCCCTCTGTTTCTGTTCCTTTTAAAGTAAGTGCTCTTGGCACTGCAAATTCTGCTATTACATTTCCATAACCATCTGCTTCTTTATCATTTTCTCTTCTTTCCTTTTGTAGTCATTGGATGCTTCACGATGCAATTGTCTATATTTTTCTCCCTGTTAAGTCTGTTATCCTGTGGCCACCTTTCTATTATGACAGATGCTTTTTTCAGCTAGGGCTGATAAAGAGTGCTTCAAGTGCTTTGTGGCCAGGTATTAATTTAAACATCAGAATAAACATAAGTGCTTGTTTTTCCGCCCGATATTTTTTTCTGCTTCAGTTAATGATCGACTAATATTGGCTGTTGCTTTTAGTCTTTTATCTTGCATTTAACTTAGAATTGATCCCAGGCCTTCTGAACTTGCAGCAGCCTTAATAAAGTCAAAGTATTTAAATCTAAATTTTATTTTACCTAATGAAGTACTTTCTGCTATCTATTTATTGCTC